>NC_083874.1:46370443-46673473 GCF_032452875.1 Bos javanicus
CATTCTGGTGACAACTGAGATTTGAATGTAGGCTTAGTAGACACAAAGGAATTACTGATTTTCTTGGGTGTGATAACAGTATTACCACTTTGAAGGGAGCATCTTGTCCTTAGGAGATACATGCTGAAGTATTTAGGGGTGAAAGGCTCTGGTATCTGCAATTTACTCAAATAATTCTGAAAAAGTCTACAGAGGAAAACAAATGTGGTGACGTAACAAAGGTGTTAAAAGTTAACACCTGTTAAGTCCAACTGTGACGTGAGAGAGTAAGACATCAGAGTTCCTCTCTTAACATACTGTATATTTGACATTTTCCACAAAATAATTAAGAACCCAGAAGGAGATGAGCCTGACCTATAGTTGGTGCTAAGTTAGAGGTTACTAACCAATCTTTTGGGACAAGGTCTCAGCAGACAAGACGACAGGTCTCCAAAAGCACCAAAGATGGGAGAAATGAGGAAATGCCCTTCAGTAAGAGATTTTTTTCCCTCCTTGGTGGCCTAGTTCTCTTTGTGAACTGTCAACCTCGTTACTTTCGTCTCATTTTCCTAATGAGAAATGCAGACTGTCCCCAAATGTGTCTTACATCCCCACTTCTGCAATTCTGTCCACACCACAGCCCTGCCTGCAATATCCATCTAGCCCACCCTTCTGGGCTCAACTCAAGTCTGGCCTCTTCCTAGTACTAAAGGATTTATAATATTCAAAGTTATGTTGTAAACACTAGACTTGTCCAGCAAAGTTAAAACTTGGCGGCATTGAAACATGTAAAATATCATGTAAGAAAAGAGTTGCCAGTCCAGGTTCGATACACGATACTAGATGCTTGGGGCTAGTGCACTGGGACGACCCAGAGGGATGGTATGGGGAGGGAGGAGGGTTCAGGATGGGGAACACATGTATACCTGTGGTGGATTCATTTTGATATTTGGCAAAACCAATACAATTTTGTAAAGCTTAAAAAAAAAAAAGTTAAAACTTGGCATCATTATAAAATAACTGCGGAAAAAAATTCTAGCTACATTAAAATCACATATTTAAATTTTACAATATTACATGGTTTACCCTGGAGAAGGAAATGGCAACCCACTCTGGTATTCTTGCCTGGAGAATCCCATGGACAGAGGAGCCTAATGGGCTATAGTCCATGGGGTCGCAAGAGTCGGACACAACTTAGTGACTAAACCTACATGGTTTACAATGTTAAACCACTATTACAGATGAACCCAATACAAAAAGGAGTCCGTGTGTCAAACTGCAGCTGCTTGGCTACCCATAGCTGGATCAGGAGGGTTCCCCTCAATCCAAGGCAGGAATTCCATAATCGCTGCACTGATGACAAGTGGACACCAGGGGCACCTGAGGCTCTGCCTGCTTGATGCTCCCAGGTCACAGGGATCCTTATGTGCATGTGCTTGGCACCAGAGTGAGGCCCAGGGAGGAAGGGGATGTAATCAATACACCTCCCACCCTCATCCATTAGCTTCAAAAGGACTGTTCCCCAAACAGTCTGAGTACCAGGATCCCGTCAATTTTACTGAAGCTTCCCTGTAACTGATGGTTGGCTGCGTGTGCCGAAGCCCAGAGGAGATGACCCTATCATGACCAAGCAAGAAAGAGTGCTTGGGATGCTTAAGTGACCTGATGTCCAGCTGCAGAAATGAGCCCAGTTTGAACTCCACTCTGCCCCGTTCATGGAGGAGGCAGTATACCTACAACACTATTGTCCAACTCACCGCCTGGAGGAAGCCAAGCAGAATCCCAGACCCTAGGAGTCAGGGCACAGGAAGGAGAGCCACCACAGCCAGCCCATGTGGCAGGAAGGCTGGAGAGGGGCTGCTGGCACCACTGGGCTGCAGCCCGCTTGGCTGGCTTCCTGACCTCTCCCACCCCTCACCTCCCCAGCCTTTCTCCACTGTGAGGCCACAGGAAACATGGGGCCATCACTATCTACAGCAGGAATATACAGAAGGGGGCTGGGGTATTACAACTTTGTCCCCATAATGTGCTAAGAATCCGTTACCAGGCCCTCATTAAAAAAGAGACAGAGAGAGAAAGAGACAGAGAAACCCACAGTAGTGCCCTAAGCCCATCCCTGTGGTAAGAAGATCGTTTGAAATTACGGTTTCTCGGGAAAGTGGAGGTGGCCTGTTTCCTCTTCCTGCCCAGAGTACTGGTGCAGGCTCTCCCCTAGAGAAGGCACAGTGGCCGTTGGTGGGGGTAGGGGAAAGAGGGATGTGGTCATTTTATTTTTGGCATCACTACTTTAGCTTTTTTCCTGTGGGGAAGGTGGTAACGATGAATTGCAAAGACCTGGAGGGTGGGGAAGGGTCACCAGAACTCCAAGTGTGTTCCAGCATCTGGGTGAGGGACAGGCAGTATGGAACACAAGCATGAGAAGCAGCGTGCTTCCCACTAAGCAGCACCCACAGCTGAGAAGTAAGATCAATTCTCCAGGAAATCCCCTGAACTGCCACTAGTTTCACAGCCCCCACACACCCCTACACTCTCACATTATGGGGAAAATCTCTAATGGCCCAAGTCTCTCCACTTGCAAAATCTCAAGGATTGTGCTGACTGGTAATTCAAGGCTTCCCCGGTGGCTCTGTGGTAAAGAATCCACCTGCAATGCTGGAGACGTGGGTTCGATCCCTGGGTTGGGACGATCTCCTGGAGAAGGAAACGGCAACCCACTCCAGTATTCTTGCCTGGGAAATCCATGAACAGAGGAGTGTGGTGGGTTACAGTCCACAGTGTTGCAAAGAGTTGGACACAACTGAGCAACTAAATAGTGACAACTGCTAATTCAGCCTGGACTCAGGGATGCCAGACAGGATCCATCTGGGAGTGATGATGAGATGGACATGGAGGGCTTGGGGAGGTGTGTGGAGTGCGGCGAGGAGTATCTAGCACCTTGGAAATAGCTAGGCTGAAGTGTCCTTTCTGTGTCATTCCTCTGCCTTTTCACCAAGGAGCCAGAAAACCCCTTTCTTTTTGCAAAACTCCAGCTCACTTTTGATCTGTGAAGACCAAGATAGCTGGCCCTCCCACTCCCTGTCTTCAAAGAGTGGACCCTCAGCCCTGTTGGGAGGGAGGGAGCAGCATCAAATGGGGTAACAAAGAAGGGCAGAGGTTCACAGTTTGGTTGATTGAGCCAGAGCTTTATCTTCTGTTTACTCCTGCATGTTTTCCAGATGGATAGTTACCATAGCAACTCCTTCGTCAAGGGACACACAAGATGGAGCACCTCAGAGACACACCTTTTATGAGAAGTGTGTTCCCGGCTCCACCCTACCCCTGCACTGCGGCAGGCAGAGGGCTGGGGCAGTTGACAAGAGACCAGGAAGAAGCAGGAACCCAGAGCACAAACTCGCCCCTTGCCAAGGATTCAGTAATATGTTCCCCTCTTTCATCCTCAGTCCAGTTTTAGAAACGGCAATCGTAAAGGGCTTTCCTGGCTAAAAGAGGGCTGCCTGCTGCAGGGGGGGAGGAGAGGTGCAAAATGCCAGCAACTCAACAAGATGGATCAGTTCCCATCTGCTCTCCAGGGCCTGTTTGCAGGAGGGCGGGAGAGAGGGCGCTGAGTGCTCAGGATTTGGGGCAGGGCACATGCCACTAAAGGAGATTTCCTGATTAAGTTTCCTTCCTAGTTAAGTGATCCTTGGCTTTGCAAATGATAGCAAGGACACATCTGTGGAAGCCCTGCGCTCAAGGCTATGCCTGGGTTCCTGCCACTGTACCCATTGCCCAGGGGGACGGGCCCCTCCTGGGCCAGGCCAGAGCCAGCTTCAGCTCTACCTAGACTTGAATGGAATCCATGCCTTCCTACCAGGGAGGGTTTGCTGCACTTGATTCATCTTGTATTTCAGAAGGTTTTGTGTGTCTCTAAATTTTTTTGCCTCTGTCTATTTTGAGAAAAGGGATTCTGAGAAAGAGAACTAGACAAGCACCACATTTACAGACGAAAATTCTTTTCTCCATGGTTTGCAGTGCTCTGTGCTTGGATCCTGCCTCAGAGGGAGTTTCAGGAGCCACAGTGCAGAGACTGTAAACGAAACAAATGGAATCTGTAAGAAATCAGCAAAGAGTGGTTAGCAGGAAAAGAAACAGACCCCTGACCAGGGTCTGCACCCCCTCTAACTTTGTCACCAATGACCAACGCTGGGACAGGTTTGGGGCTCAGAGCCTGGGGGGTCACCTCTGAGACAACTCAGCTTGGTGAAGTTCTGCAGTGACAGACCCTGCAAAGGGGTCAGGTCGAATGATGAGTTACACTAGCCAACTCGTGTGCCAGTCTCCTGTTCTAAGATCTTTTTAAGATCTAATTGGTAAAACACCTGAGTATCTCTGGCTCCAACTCCTGGCCAGTCCCTGGCCAGTGGTACTGGCTCCATCACATGCCTAGTGATGCAACCTTACTCTCCCCTCAGAGCAGCAGGCAGGGCAGAGGCACCCCTGGGCCCACCATACCCTGGCCACGAGGAATGCGACCATTTTAGGGCCACTTGACGAGATCCCCACAGCCTTGAGTAACAGCATTATTTGGCAGCCTTCTCGGCTACAGCCCAGCTGTCTGAACGTGAATGCCTCTGACAGGTCTACTTTCCAAGTTCACTCAGAGACCAAAGGCTTAGTGTCTTTTTTTTCCTTCTCCAAGCGTCTTGCATATAGTCCTATCTGTTGTACTGAAGCATTGTGTCTATCTTCCTTCAGGGAGATGAAGTCATGGTTTGCAGAATTAGACCCCTAACAACTAACAGGTGATGCGTGGAGGCTGCGCCAAACTTTAAACACAACTCTTGCAAAGGAAAGAGTCAGGGGCTCCTACAGAACTGTTTGAAGCGTCTTCTCTCACAAAAGAAATATTAAAAAGAACAACCAGAAATCAAAGAAAAGCAAATGTTCACGTAATCCCAGGGAGAACACAGATATTTGCTATGAAGCCAACAACGTGACAAGGAATCTGTTTATTGTATTTCCTTCCATTCATCAGGCTGCCATCAGCAGTTCATTGAGTTCAGAGCTGTTTTACACTATTCTGGAAGGCCTTAACCCAATCAACCCCAATCGGAGACTGACTGCTAAGTGTTTCCTGCATCTTGACTGCACCAGTTTCCTCCAATTCCCTCGGCAGCCCAGAATCCACCTTTTCGGGTGATGAGTGGCAGGAACTGAAGCCCACTGAGCCATTGGCCTGCAGCACCAGGGCCTCGCCTGTGGGCCACAGCAAAGCTCTCCACTCTGCTTGTCCCAGGGGCCTCCAAGGAACCAGTGATTCCACAGGGAAAATAAAATACCTTGTCTTCTGCCCAGAACAGCAGTAACTGGGGGTGTTATGTTCTGGGCAGAGGACAGGGTATTTTGCAGCAATGAGCCATTCTGTCACTTTTCTGCAGATATTCTGAGTCTCACACAAACTCAGCCATTGCTGTTACGCCCACAAGACAGACCCCCCTCCTCAGGGTCCAGGTGGCAGCATGTAGTCCAGTATCCCACCTTCCCCACAAAGTCTCCCAGTAAGAAAGAAATGCAGCTTAGTATCAAGTTTCTAAAGTAAGCTAATTCTTTTATACATTTTAAAATAAATAATTAGTACTTTTGCATTATACACATTAACAAGAAAAAGATTATGATTCTTGGCAAATATTACCATCATCTAACCCGCCAACCCAGTCTGGTGCTTGAGTATCTTGCCTCTCAGGAAAGTCTTCCTCTTCCTTCCCCAGATCACTGGAGGGTCTGTGTGAGCTCACCTCCTGGGTCCATTTTCAATGGTGGCTGCAGCCCCACATAGCACCATGGTTAAGCGGGGGCATGCCGTCAGACAAGCTGGGTGCGAATCCCAGCTCCTGCCCTGAGCTGTGAGATTTGCCAAGAAACACCCGTGCCTCAGTTTCCCATTCTATAAACGGGGCGTGAGGTCACCTCTAGGCTTGTGAGGATTAATGAGTTACCAAATTACATGCCTAGAACACTTGGTAAAAGTCAACTTCAAATACTGACGCCACAACCACACACTTTTATCTCTTAATAGAGTATAGCAGGCTTGATTTCTAGGAGAAGAAAACTCTTTCTTTTCCTCGATGTCCTCTATCAAAATAACTGGCTGTCTGGCTAGGTGGATAGATGGGATGTACGTGAGAGCTGAGAGGAGGAGGAGAGATGCAATATGGAAAACCTGGTGTTTCCTCCCCTGAAAGTTTACCCTTTGCTGTTACACTTAACAGTTTACATATGTTTGAAAAATGCACTTGAACCTGCTTAACCTCAGTGCTGCCAGACTTGCCTTGATATTACGCAGCACCCAGGGCGGCCCCACAGGCAGCCTCTGCCTAGGGATGGGGTCTGGGGCTTTTGTCTGACCCGGCAGGGGGTGGCGTGGTGCGCAGGAGCAGAGCCAGCTGCTGAGGCAGCACAAGTTGAGGCCCCAGGAGGAAGGCAGGAGGCCAAGGTGGCTGGGGAAGGCCAGAGGAACCTGCTCTAACCGGAGGCCTGGCCAACAGCCGGGCAGGGCCCTCTCCGCACGGCTCACTGATTTCAAGGACTTGAAATTCATTTACAAGGAGATGGTTAATATGTATGTTTGTTTTTGATATGGAAAATCATAGCCATTTGTTCTTAATTTATCTCAGAAAGGGGTGAACAATCAGAGATGTCTGCTGAAATGAAAAGATTTGAGGAGTGTGATGTAAAGAGGAAACTCACTTAAAGAACCCTGACGTGGTGCCATTTCTGAGACAGACTTCTGAAGTGGAAACAAGGAGCGGAGCGGGGCTTTGGTGGGCTGCCATCCTACGGGGAGGTGCATGCCTGTCACTGGCGATGCCTGTCGCCCGTGCTTACACATGCCATTTAGGAGCTATGGCACAGCTCGGCTGCCTGGGAGTGGAGTTGGCGACCAGGTCTGAGGGAGACATTTGGCTCTACCCACTTGGGCGCTGACTGAGCTTATCTTGTGTGCAATTTATCTTTTCAAAATGTAAGAAATAAACTGAATACATAGCATAAATGAGAAGAAGCGACTACGCTAGATGCCACCCCACTGGCCTTGGCAACTGCGTGTCATAAGCACCCCCCGCCTTGACATCTGTCCTGGCATGCTTAATCATGCTTCTGGGATTAAAAAAAAAAAAATCTGAGCACGTGAAGACTTTTTAGGTTCTTTCATAAATGACTTTTTAGAGCCATACAAGGGTGTCATAGTAGGGGAGGTCCCCTAGAAGGGGCCTGGGGTCACCTTTAATAGCCCTGCCCCAGCTCTATCTGTCCACACGGATTCCCAACGCGAGGCCCACTGGTCTAAGGACTTGTCTAAGCTCCGTCACCCAGGATTCCACCTCTCGTTCACTAAGAGGACAGTGAAGGGACATCAGGAATAAACCTTCTGGCTCTCGGTTGGCTCTTAGTCCACTCTCGGTGCTGCTGAGCACTACAGCCACCCACACTGACTGGGCACTGCCCTCCGCTCGCCTCACTGCGGCCATCTGCAAGCTTCTCCCAGAGGACCTGTGTGTCCTGTTGCTGCTACAGGCAGCTCCTCCCACACTGATCAGACTGCCCCTTCCTAGAGCCCAGCACCCGTCACTCCGACATCATCACCCCGCTTGTGCTCACGCACTTCCTTCCCACAAGCCCTCAACTTTCCTCCTTCCCGTCAGGGACTGCGTGTCCTTCCAGGTTCATCCTTTAGGACCCCTGTCCTCTTTGCCCATGCCAGACCACGGGGTTGTCTCCCGCCTGGCACATCCACACCACGTGCCCTCTAGCGCTCATGTGAAATTACAAAGGGCCTGCCTCCCCAGCTGGGCTACGAGGACAGGAGCCAGTGTGGAGGCCTGGGCATATCCCACCTTCTGGAGACGTCCGCTGAAGCCAGAGGAGAGGCAAAGTGGACTAAGTGCTCCCGAGTCCAGTGCTCTCCTTTTAACAGCTAAGGTTTCGGCCCCATTGAGAGCCTACAGAAATGCTCTGCTAGAGGTGAGTTAGGAGAAGGCACTGGCACCCCACTCCAGTGCTCTTGCCTGGAAAATCCCATGGACAGAGGAGCCTGGTAGGCTGTGGTCCATGGGGTCGCAAAGAGTCAGACACAACTGAGCAACTTCACTTTCACTTTTCACTTTCATGCACTAGAGAAGGAAATGGCAACCCACTCCAGTGTTCTTGCCTGGAGGTTCCCAGGGACGGGGGAGCCTGGTGGGCTGCCGTCTCTGGGGTCGCACAGAGTCGGACACGACTGACACGACTTAGTAGTAGTAGTAGAGATGAGTTACTGTGCTCAGTGACCTTTGAGAAGTACTTCAAACTCCTGGAGCCTCAGTTTCCTCCTAAGCAAAATAGGTGGTTTGTGGATTCAGTGAATTACTCAATGTCAAGCACTTAGCCAATGCCCGACACACAGTAAACGCTCCATGTATGGCAGGTATTTTATTACCTAAACGGCCCTGCCTTTGCCTGCACTCAAACACTGCCCTCTGTGCCCCCAAACTCACATTTTGACAAGCCACAGTTTTAATCTGGGAGGGAGACTGCCAGGGCCTGGGGCAGAGGTGGAAGGGCAAAGAAAACAATGCTACTGGAGTTAAGGACTGGCATTTTCTGAATGAACAGCAGACACTGACTTTTGGTGGTCAACATCCAGATTTACAGAGCCAACAGAGAGCTGTTAACCAAAGACTACCTCAGGTACCAATTACCACAGGGAGCATCAATCAGGACACTGGCAGCAAGGGAAACCGAAAGCTAACCTTTTCCAGAGACCCTGGATTTCCACGAGGTTCTCACACTTCTGCAGGCAAGAAATGTGGGCTCTGGCAGAGATGGAGCCGCCTTCTCTAAGGAAGACATATATAAAAGTCTTCTATCAAGGCAATTCGATACAGGTCCCCCGGGAGACCCCACAGGCCTCTCAAAGTACCAGGGAACATAACGCTTTCTGGCCACTAGATGGAGGGCACTTGTCTGAAAAGGAAGAAGGTAGGGTGGAAGATGAAGGGAGAGAGAGGGAAGGAGGGAAGGTGGAGGCAGGTCAGAGCTGTAGGCTGGCTGAGCCTGGCAAACCAGAGGAGAATGTGTGTCATCATCGGGCACCAGAGCTGGAGGGGGTGGTGGGGAGAGACAGGCCGGGAGACAGAGGGAGGCCGCCTGTGGTCAGTGCCCCTTGGCGTTTGTGTACTTGCTAGAACTTACTTATAGCTCTGAGGAGTGGCTTTTTGCTCTATAGTATTTTCTGCTGGATTGACTAGACACAGAAGCCTTGAGACAGGGAAAGAAAGTAAGAGGGCTATAAATATGCTTTATTAGTTGCTGATAATTTTAATAGGAAGATATTGAGAGAAGAGATATTTGTGGAATTCTTACTCACTTCCTCCTCTCAGTAAGTTAGCAGGTCCTTTAAAGCCATTCTTGATGTTCATTCACAGGGGGACCCGGGGGTATGTATACTTTGAGCACCCCTCCTGGGACACTGCCACTTTAACCAGACCTCCTGGCTCCCTCTGCGATGCGAGGTACAGCTGAGACATCCTTTTCCGGTGGGAGTGAGAGATCAACTCTTGAAATACCCCCAGTGCCTTCCTGTTTGCCACCAACTGCTGCTCTGCCACTAGCCTATCCTCAGGCTGGGCTGGGCCATGATGCCCTGAGGTTAATCCTAATTACTCATCATTAAAAACTCCAGGAGTCTAGTTCAGCTCTCATTCTTACCAATTTCCTGGTAGCATCTGCCATTAGCACCATCCCCTCCCCTCCAGAAACTCATCCTTCCCCTAACTGGTCTTCTTCCCCTTCAACAAAAATCCAAGTGCTGAGCAACAGAGTCTACAATGATGAGAGAGGGGTGAGAACGGCACAGTCCCAGACCTGGGGTCACTAATATGTCCTCTGCAATGTCTGGCCCGTCAGACAGTCAATACACATCTGTTGAAATCAACAGTGATTCTTCAGACGCACCCCCCGCCCCACCCCCCCACGCAGCACCCAGCTCAGAATCTTGTACCTGGTCAGAGCTTGGTAACTCTGTCACAAATAGGTCATTACAGATGAATTACTAAACCACTGAACAAGCACTGCAGCATTCAGAGGGTGATGCAGGATGGAAGTGCAGGGACACTCTCTGAGGCACTGGCCTGGTTTCATGGATTAGAACAAACACTCAAGATCCATGGCTTGCAGTGTGAACTACAAAGCTGTCACCCCAGGGGAATTAGCCCCTGGATGGCCCAGGATCCAGGCAGGCCACCCTTCACAGTCTCAAGTCAGGATGTGAGGTTGGCTCAGGGGGGTGGGGGTTGGGGGGTGGGATGGAACAGGGATGCTGGGGCAGGTTAGAGGCAGATGAAACACCCTCAGATTTGGGCTCAGATACACGTACACACATCAGTCTCTGCATCTCACATGCACCTATTATTTTTTGGCATTACATTTTCTAGATGTATTTCAAAATGAAAAGGGGGAGGAATATATTTAGAAACATATATTGCATATATAAGAAACTGGCAGTACTGATTGTCCCCTGGGAGGAGACCTGGGTGTGCAAAAGAGTAGGGAAAGAAATGCATGTCTCACTGTATGCCTTTGGGGAACATGATTTTTACCATTGGTATATATTACTTATTAAAGAAAATAATGTGCTGCGTGCTTAGTCACTCAGTCATGTCTGACTCTCTGTGACCCCATGGACCGTAGCCCACCAGCCTCCTCTGTCTGTGGAATTCTCCAGGCCAGAATTCTGGAATGGGGAGCCGTTCCCTTCCCTAGGGGATCATCCCAACCCAGCAATCAAACCCAGGTCTCCACATTGCAGGCAGATTCTTTACCATCTGAGTCACCAGGGAAGCCCAAGAATACTGGAGTGGGTAGCCTATTCCTTCTCCAGGGATCTTCTCCACCCAGGAATCGAACCGGGTCTCCTGCATTGCAGGTGGATTCTTTACCAAATGAGTGAGCAGGGAAGTCCAAAGAAAATAATTACTCTCTATATTTAAAAATTAAAACAGTGAAAAACCTGCCAGATATGAGAAACATCTTATAAAATGCATAACAAGATAAACACACCATTGAAACAAAAGAAAGTCCAGAAATAGCCCTATGTATATACAGAAATTTCACGTATGATAAAAGCAGCCTCTTAGATCATCGGGGAAAAGCTGGAATACTCAATTAATTGTGTTGAGATAAATGGGTAACCATATGAAATAAAATTAAGCTGATTCCTCTCTCACACTATATCAGGAAAAATTCCAAATGGGTCAAAGTAAAAATGTAAAAAATTAAACCATAAAAAGTACTAAGCAAGAGCATGAGGGAATTCCTTTGCAGCCTTGAAGAGAGGTAGACACTCTGAACAATAACTCAAAATCCAGCAAAAACAGTCTCATAAAAATTTCTGATACTAAAATTATTCAGATAAAATAGCTAATCATTTCACTCATATTAAGTCATCACTTTTGTACGTTTTAAATATATACAATTATATTTGTCAATTATTCCTTAACAAAGCTTGGGAAAAAAGAATTATTCAGATAAATACATAAGAATGTGTGTAAAATACAAAGAAAAATATGTGTAAAATACAAAGAAAAATTTGAAAATGAAGAGAAAACAAGATATCATGAGGAATGACCAAGTACATTCACAAAAGAACCAAACAGAACTTCTAGACTAAAAAATAACAAAACAAATTAAAAATTCAGTGACTGAATTAAATAGCAGATAAGACACAGCTGAAGAGAGAGTTAGTAAAGTGGGAGATAGTTTTACAAGACAGACCTGAAGTAATTATCCAGAAAGTAATTTGAAAAGACAGAAATGAAAAATATGAATGAGATAAACAGATATGGAGCTTAGAAAAACCACTAACAAATCGTTAATCTGCGTTCGATAGGGAGAGACTAGAGACACTGAAGAAATAACAGCTAAAAACTTTATGGATAAGATATAAAGACATGTTCAAAATCAGAGAAAATTTACCACCAGAAGACCTTAGTCAATGACATTTTAAAGGATGTATGTATGTAAAGTGAACCCAGGCAGAAGGCCTGAAGTGAAAGAGGCATGCACATTTTGGCTCACACACTTTTCCTTGCCCACATCCAGAATCAGTTTTGTAGCGCTCTGAGCCTTCCCACTAGCCTAGGCAAAAACAGAACCCCTCATGAGAACTCATCTAAGTACATGCAGACCCCAATGACAGAAATGAAAAGCTGCATACCACCCTTCAAAGAGAAATCATGGAGTAACAGCGAGACTCCTTGACCACTGAGGTTTACTAGGCCACGCAGCTTATCTTCAAGAAAGCAGCTGTTTTCAACCAATGGTGGTAGAACAATCGCACATTCGTATGCAAAAAACTGAATCCAGACACAGACCTAACACTCTCTGCAAAAATTAACACAAAAGGGGTCAGAGACCTAAATGTAAAATGCAAAACTATAAAACTCCTAGAAGATAACATAGGAGAAAAATCTAGATAATCTTGGGTTCGGTGATGCCTTTTTAGATACAACACCAAAGGCACAATGCATGAAAGAATTGAAAGTTTTTTTTTTAATTAAAAAAAAAGAAAAAAAAACACCCTTCTGCTCTGTGAAAGACAGTGTTGAGAGAATAAGATAAGTCACAGAGCAGGAGAAAATATTTGCAGAAGAAAGCAATGAGATCTTTCCTTTCTCTGGTCTAACCCATAGGGCTGGGAGAGCACGGAACATGGGGCCATTGTTTTGTGAAGGTGCCCAGATCACACTTACACTCTCCTGGACAACCGCATGGCCTCCTTAAGAGGACTGGGTGAAGGACCAGATAAAAATTCAGGTTTTGGCCTCTGCAGCAGATTCAGGAGGCCCTGGGAGAAGCGCGTCCTCAAGCTGTGCTGCAGGATGCCACCTCTGTGGATGGAGAAGCGGGGCACTAGGGTGCCCCACTCCTCAGTGCTTTCCACGCCTGGCCTCGGCCCTGAGGTCCGACTTACCTGGGTAGCTAACAAGCTGGCCATCTGACAACAAGTCACCAGGGAAATGGCAAATGCTAAACTGCTGCTTCTCCAAGCACCTCCTGAAGGTTCATCCACCACGGAATCATCTAGGACTGCCAACGTAGCTCCCCGCTTAATGACTTCATGATTTGCTTCATATGATCATGTACAGTGATCAAGAGCAGATGTTAATAAAAACAGACTAAAATCTAACTCTCTTTTGTGCATGTACACATATACACAAAAGGCATTCGGTGCCAGCTGCTATCTCTAGGCACTGAGATTATGAGTTTTCGCTTCTTAAATTTTCAGACATAAATTACTCACATAACTGGAAAAGGGAACATACATTTAAATATAGTCTGCACACACTGGGTACCCAGCACACTGGGGTTTCAACTTCTGTGTTTCCGATTTTTTTCTGGTTGTAACCCTCTGGCTTATTAAAATCCAGTCCCCCTGAGACCCCACTTTCATCTGCTGACAGGCTTTGCAGAACAGTAAGCCCTGTGGGGTTCTGGGAGCCTCAGGAAAACATGAAGTCTCTAGCAAGAAGAGTTAGCTGGGTCCTGGCCAGAAGTTTAAGTCTAAGGTTGGGTGGCCACGGAAACAAGCGAGAGACACAGCCATTCAGAGGGCTTCGAGCATCACAGAGCCAGCCTGTCCTGTTCTCCCTACCCTATTTTTAGCTGTGTGAGTACAGGACACACTTGGCTGTTCCGGATAGGAAAGCAGTAACAAAGGCCAGGTAAGTGACAGAGCCAACTGCAGGCTCTTCCTACCCTAATCTTCCAGGCTTGTCGGATCCTTTCTTTCCCAGGCCAGAAATGCCAAGTGTGATGGATGTTTGTTGAAATGAATATCTGTGTAACAGGGCACACTGCTGACAGAGGAGGCCTCTCCCTGTCATACCTACAAGAGAGGGGGGCAGGGATGGAATGCAGACAATGAATACCACCAAAGGGATATGCAACAGCTGACCTGAGTTATAGATCAGAAAGCAAGCAAACTGAAAACCTGGATGAGGATGATCACTTTACTAGCTAACATGAGGCAGAGGTGTATCTTTAACACCATCCCTTTTCCCTGGGGTTTTACTACAGGATGTAGTCAGGCACAAGGGCTAGGACACATCCAGTCTGCAGAGTGGCCATAAGGGTCCCCTGGGTGAACCCTGCTTGTTCCCCAGGTCAGGACCTGACCCTGAAAACTTCACCGTGGTTAGCCTAGTACCTACAGACAGCTTCAGAATGGAGCACCTGCTGAGAGAGACGCCAGGTGCCTGCTAGAAGTGTGTGGAGGTCCTTCCTGGTCACCAGCAGGAGATAGGAGAGAGAAGACTGAGGTCTGAAACACAGGGTGTGGGGAGGGGCAGGGAATGGGGAAATGGAAAGGGACTGGTAGGTGAAGAATATGCAAACCTGGATGTCTTCATTATTTTGTAGATTAGAGCCAAAGATGACAGAAAAAAAAAATTGTAGGCATGGCCTTATCCTATAAAAGGTGGAAATATACTATGACCGTAGGTTTTAAACAGACCAGAGCAGGGTATCCAAATCAACAGATCTCTCACAGTGATCAACTTGAGAGGGTCTACACTTATTACAAAGTGTCGACATTCAGTCTTGAGATGCAAATTCCCATCCTCCTTACTGTTGAGAAATCAACTGAGAATAGATTTGATTTTTGCAAACAGGCTTACATCCTAGGAGGCAGGTTGGCAGCTGTGTGATCAGGCTATGTAGCAGTCTCTAGACTCCCCCACCCAAAAAAAGATGTCATTGCACATCCCTTTGGATTTGATGACCAGGAACCAGGTCTGTCCTCTCAGGAGTTGGGTAAGCAACTCCAAAGGCAATTCCCTCCAGGGTAAGCCCAGTGGGCAAGGACTCTCATCTGGCACCTCAGTGACGAGCACAGCCCTGAAGAGTGGTGGGCCCTCCCCAGGTCAGCAAGTGAGTGGTTCAGCTTAGCAGAATAAGCACACAGCGTCCCCAGGCCACAGCCTCACGGCACAAATGCTGAACACTTTCTAACGTGTTGAGCCCTGTATGGAGGCGGCAAACCTAGCCCTCCTGATCTATTAGACAAGCTCTGCACCTCAGTGCCACAAGCCAGACCTCAGAGCATCCTCCATGGTGCCTTAAGCTTTGCTTCTTTAGCTGGCATTCCTCATGGTCCCATTTTCACATCCTAAACCACCAGTGTCCCCACACTACATCATGCAAGGTGTTTATAGGATAGCTGTTTCTTGCAAGGCTTTCTGATAAAAGTTTGGGAACCACTATATATCTAAGTTTCTCCCCTTGGGGATTCAGAAGGACACCCACATGTTAAAGGCTCCCAAACATGCTGCAGTAAAGAAAGCTGTTTCCCAGTGGTTCCCAAACTAAAACCAGTTGCTTTACTGAGGAACTCAACAAAAGGTATTCACATATCCATCTCAAAACAGGGAATGTGAATACAGCCATCTCCCAGTTTCACCCACAGAGCCCTACGTTTTGGTGGACTACCTCTTACATTTCACCAAATACCTGGGCTCTGCTGAACACAGTTTGAGCAATGTTGACCCAGGGTGCTTTGCATCCATCTAGTCATGGCATGCTTGCTTTCTACTCTTCCACATATACTTTTCATCCCCCCTACCACCCCCACTGTAGGACTCCAGTGCTTTTAACTTGCCCCTTCAGTTCAGTCGCTCAGTCGTGTCCGACTCTTTGTGACCCCATGAATCACAGCACGCCAGGCCTCCCTATCCATCACCAACTCCCGGAGTTCACTCAGACTCACGTCCATCGAGTCAGTGATGCCAGCCAGCCATCTCATCCTCTGTCGTCCCCTTCTTCTCCTGCCCCCAATCCCTCCCAGCATCAGAGTCTTTTCCAATGAGTCAACTCTTCGCATGAGGTGGCCAAAGTACTGGAGTTTCAGCTTTAGCATCATTCCCTCCAAAGAAATCCCAGGGCTGATCTCCTTCAGAATGGACTGGTTGGATCTCCTTGCAGTCCAAGGGACTCTCAAGAGTCTTCTCCAACACCACAGTTCAAAAGCATCAATTCTTTGGCGCTCAGCCTTCTTCACAATCCAACTCTCACATCCATACATGACCACAGGAAAAACCATAGCCTTGACTAGATGGACCTTTGTTGGCAAAGTAATGTCTCTGCTTTTCAATATGCTATCTAGGTTGGTCATAACTTTCCTTCCAAGGAGTAAGCGTCTTTTAATTTCATGGCTGCAGTCACCATCTGCAGTGATTTTGGAGCCCAAAAAATAAAGTCTGACACTGTTTCCACTGTTTCCCCATCTATTTCCCATGAAGTGATGGGACCGGATGCCATGATCTTCGTTTTCTGAATGTTGAGCTTTAAGCCAACTTTTCACTCTCCACTTTCACTTTCATCAAGAGGCTTTTGAGTTCCTCTTCACTTTCTGCCATAAGGATGGTGTCATCTGCATATCTGAGGTTACTGATATTTCTAGCAGCACTCTTGATTCCAGCTTGTGTTTCTTCCAGTCCAGCGTTTCTCATGATGTACTCTGCATAGAAGTTAAATAAGCAGGGTGACAATATACAGCCTTGACGAACTCCTTTTCCTATTTGGAACCAGTCTGTTGTTCCATGTCCAGTTCTAACTGTTGCTTCCTGACCTGCATACAGATTTCTCAAGAGGCAGATCAGGTGGTCTGGTATTCCCATCTCTTTCAGAATTTTCCACAGTTTACTGTGATCCACACAGTCAAAGGCTTTGGCATAGTCAATAAAGCAGAAATAGATGTTTTTCTGGAACTCTCTTGCTTTTTCGATGATCCAGCGGATGTTGGCAATTTGATCTCTGGTTCCTCTGCCTTTTCTAAAACCAGCTTGAACGTCAGGAAGTTCACGGTTCATGTATTGCTGAAGCCTGGCTTGGAGAATTTTGAGCATTACTTTACTAGTGTGTGAGATGAGTGCAATTGTGCAGTAGTTTGAGCATTCTTTGGCATTGCCACTGGTCTATGGACTTGTGTGTTCCCAACATCAACTTTCCCTAGGGCAAAAACCACGTCACATGTTCCTATTTCATATCTCCTAAACCTCCCAGCACTGAGCAGGGCTGTGCTGGGCACAGGGAAGAGATTCCAAAGAGGCTTTCTGAGCTGAACTGAATTCAAGTTCCTCTAAATATCACTTAAGAAAAAAAGTACCACAGTAATACCAGAGCAAAGACAATGCCTCAAAGAAACTACCTCAGTTTCCCCATGATAATACTTCTTTTTATCTATAATTTATTCAGTGTTTACTAAGAATGCTGGCGAAATTCATAAGATGCAATACCAATCTTCACAGCAACCTGAGAATTGGGGCTACTATCACCACTTGGCTGGAAGGTCAAGGGCCCTGGGGTGGAGAATGGACTGTGCTGGGGCACCGGGAAGCCCAGCAGACAGCATAACATTCCTTGGGAGGCACTCTGGGAAGAGTCAGCAGGGCTGCAGAGCCAGGCACACAGAGAGCTGGGGAAGGAGCTGTCTGGTCGCCAGACTCAAGCCTGTTCCAGATGTTGCCTCTCCCTTTTAAGTTTGGCAGATGATTGGGCTCTGCACCCAAGAGGAGAAACAGATGCCAGCTTCAAGTTTCAGAGAAGCGCAGGCCCCATCCTCCTCCCACAAGCACCCCAGCCTGGAGCAGACCATAAGGAGGAGTACTCCATGGTCCCTCACCCCTGAAGACATGCTCTTCACAGGGGATCGTCTATCTGGACTCTGATGGCCCCTGGTCTGCAGGACTGCTGTCTGTCCTGATGCTCTTGTGCTGGTCTGGCCTCAGCTCTGGCCTAACCCAGGCCTAGGGCTGGGCATGCTCAGCTCCCAGTTAACTAGAAAACCCCTCAAGGTTTTCATGAGCATGCCAAGAGCTCAAGACAGAAGTAGCTTTCAACACCAGACAGAATAAGAGTTTGGTAACAGGGCACCTTGGTGTTGAGGGTGAGTCTGGCTTTAGGGGTGTGTGTGTGTTAGCTGCTCAGTCATGTCCAACTCTTTGCCACCCCATAGACCGTAGCCCACCAGGCCCCTCTGTCCATGGGATTCTCCAGGAAAGAATACTGGAGTAGGTTGCCATTCCCTTCTCTGGGGGATCTTCCTGACCCAGGGATTGAACTTGAGTCTCCTGTATTGGCAGGCAGATCGTTTACTGTCTAAGCCAGCTTGAGGAAGTGGAGTCAGATGGCAGCTTGAAATAAACCAGAGGGAGTAGGCCTGTAACAGCCAGGGCGTTCTGCAGGTGCCTGGTCTAAGGATCCCACAGCCGAGTGGGCAGGGACAGCCCCACCAGCATCCCCAAGGCAAGTGGGCGCCCTCGGTCACCTCAGCAGCCAGAGCAGGACTACTCCCTCTCTGCCGTCACCCTAATGTCACCAGGTTAACAGCTGGGCACTTACACTGTGCAGACACAACAAAGCACTTTGCACGCACCCTCTCATCCCCACCTCACAGTAAGTCCATAGCACTCACTGTAACCCCCATTTCACAGATAACAGAACTACAGCTTGGGGATGTGAGTGAGCTGCCTAGGCCATAATGAGGAAATGGCAGCTCTGACACCAGGGTCCCTAGGCTTAACCACCTGGTTCTGCTGCCCCTACCAGATTCTACTGGACAGCATGGCACCCCAAGTGGTGCCGCAGGCTGGCCGGAGATGTCAGCTCCCTGCTCCAGAGCTACCTGGCCCTAGGTGGGCCCTGCAGCTCAGGCACCCGAGCATCCAGACCCCTCCTCAACTCTCCACCAGAGTGTTCTTATAGGAGGCCAGGTCAAGCCATGTCAGAAGAGCACTGGGTGGCACCCCATCACCGTGCCTGCAACTGTGTGCCACCTGTCAGAGAAGGAGACAAATCCTCCAGGGGACCTTTCAGGTGACAACTAGACCAGCAGGGCAGCTCTGGTCAGCAGGTTAACACACATCCTCCAGGAAAAGTTTTCTGAAGCCTGATCTCAGCACGTGTGTTCCTGCATCATCACCGCCTTTTCCTGGTTTGTGCCTACCTCTGGACAAAGCTTCTAGGGGTCGGGGGAGGTCTTGCTCTGGCTTGACTCTCAGCACTGGACACAATGCAGCTCTCCTGAGGACCTGTGGAATGGGTGGCACTTTGCTCAGATGCCGTGTATTGGAGCACAGTGTCTGAGCCCGAAGCTACATTAGCGTTTCCCAGCTCTGGGAAGAGGCTGGCACCCAGTAGGTACATTGTGAAGGTGGCAGAGCTCTTTCCTATCCCTCACAGGGCTTGTTGGCACCATCTCCCTTTCCAGGTCTCAGCTGATTATGTCTCCTCCTCAAATAAAACCCTCCTGGGTCAGTTCACCTCCAGGCCCCCAGGCACTGGGGCTCCTTGGCCTGTTTACAGCCTCCACAGCCCTTGGCACAGTCAGGAACCATCTGGGTTGGCTGGTTCTTCCTTCCAGACTAGAGCATGAGCTCCATGGAGCAGAGACTATTTCTGCCCCAGCTACTCCTGTGCTCTGGAGCTAGCACAGGGCCGGGAACAGAGCAGGTACTCAGTAAGCATGTGAAATGACTGGAAAGGGTCTTCTGTGAAACAGGAGCAGACAGCAGAGCAGAAAGAGAGCTGGGCCACCTCTGCTTCTCTCTCAGGGACCAAAGCCCAAGTTCTGAGCAGGCAGATGGGCTCCCACAGCCCAGCCCGAGGGGCTCAGGACGGATCAACTCCTGAGAGCAGTCATGGCGGGGCAGGGCGGGTGGAGTGCAGCAACGCTCCTGAAACTCAGCTCCTGCCCATCAGACAACCGGAAACAAGTGGCTAGCAGTGATCAAGTATAGCACTGAGGGCCCAGGACGTCTCCCAAGGCCCCATCCCACTGACCAGATGACAAGTCAGGGCCCCGGGCAGTGGTCACTCCAATGACTCAACACTGTGTGTAGGCAGAGAAGACGGCTCAGATTCACCTAACTATAGCTCTTCTGGAAGGACTTGGTAAAATTTCAAAATATGTATTACTTTTTAATACACAGGGGTTAACATGGCTAGTGCCAGAGTAAGGATTTGCCTTCAGTGACTTGGCCAGCTCCAGCACTGGACTGCCCTGATCATTCCCACCCCACTTTCGGACCACTACTGAACCCAGGACAGTCAGAGATGGACACAGTTGGGGGGGTTCAGGGTCAAGGTGCCCGGCCCCCATGAGAACAAACCTGCTGACCTGGCCCTCACGTGCGCTGAGCTCAGTTTCAGAGCCAAGCAGACACAGACAAGGAAAACATACAGATTTTCTGTGCGGCACAGACAGCTCTTGCCTCAAACGTGATGGAGCAGCAGTATGCCCCCGCCAATGCCCTGCTAACTAACAAGAGGGAGCTTGATGGAAGAAATGAAACTGCTGTGGTACTTGACCTAATGAATGCGTCTGTGAACATCCCAGTGTCATGCCTGTGCCAGGGGCATCATAGGATTCGGGAGCCAGGAAACACAGGTTGGCAGGATTTACACATCATGTCAACTTTCCCCACTGTGCTCAAAGTCCCTTTGGATCTCACAGCAGCCTGGAGTTGGTAAAGCCAGTGACTGTTGTCCCCAAATGAGTTGAAAGGAAATTGGGATCCGGAGAGGTTAAATGACTCTCTCTGGGTCACAGAGCAGTAAACTGCTGAGCCAGACCTTAAAAGTCTCCTCTGGGTCCCACCCAGTGGCTTCTCCCCTGGTCTCCCTGGCCAACTGCCAGCATTACATGTGGTTTTCCTGGGTGTGACACCTATGTTCTGGGCTTCTGTTTCCTCATCTGCATAGTGAGAAGAACCATGCCTATGTCATGCTACCAGGCATGCCACCTATGAGTCTCTGACAAGCACAGGGTCCAAGTTCCAAATACGTGCAAGGGCCTCATAACTAGAACCCCAAATACTTTTTATGCCTAGACACTTTTAACAGAACACAAAAACTCTAGAACCCTCATGGTTGTGAGGGGAAGCCTTGGGTCTTGTCTTAACGAGAAGGCTGGGAGAGCAGGGAGCAACCCAGCCTTGTCTTGCTGAGTCAGTCTCTCCTTTCTCTCTAGAGAGATAGCTGTCCCCACCTGCCACTTGCCCTGATGATGTATGGAGAAAAAACTGGTAAAAGCATTACAAAGGGACAGCAGGATGTGCCCCTTTGCAAGTACTTCCTGGTTATACGTGGCAAATCTTTTTATGCCCTGAGGTTGGTTTCCTCAATACTAAAAATGGCGGCTGGGGTTGCAGGGGGGTGGGCGTGAATCCTGCCCAGCTGACCTCCCACAGTTGCTATGGAGTCACCAATAAGACCAACAACATTTTATCTGGGAAAAGGACCAAGGACCCCCCACCCCCCGCCACCTCGCCCCAGAGGGATGGCTGATTACTAGACTGGGACAGGGGAAGGTCAGGAGGAGATGAGAATATCTCATTTTGTTGGAAAGAAAAGAAATGTACAGAGTGATGGAGAGGGGGAAGAAGGGCATAAAATCCAGCCTGAAGGTCAAATTTGAGAATGTGACCAAAATACTGAGTAAAGACATGGCAGTACATTAACATGTTAAATTCTAAAAATCCACGAACCAGCATTGATAGAAAAAAAAAAGAAGGGAAGGGCAGAAATAAAGCTCTTCTTAGCAGAAGAATGCCAACTAATAAATGTAGGAGAAAGGACAGAAATAGAAAAACCACTATTTTATAACCACCCTAGTGATAACAGATCCTGGTAATAAGATCATCAAGGAATGCTAACGCCATGGGTGAAAAGCTGAGATCCAGGATGTGCAAAAATGCACAGACACCACCTTAATCCAATGACCAAAGTGAAGATCACCAGTGACAGGACAAACCCACAGCAGGGGCTCCTGACACGATGCCAGAGAAGGATTCAACATCGCTTACGGAATTCTCCTGCCAAAACATTTAACCTGAATCCAAGCCTGAGGCCCACACAGATTAAAGGGCATTCTGCAAAATATCTAGCCTGTGCCCTCCAAAAACATCCATGTCATCAGAGATTTTTTGAAAAGCTAGGGAATTTTTTAAAATGAACCTAAAGAAACCTGACAGACAAATGCAACGTATGATCCTAAAATGGATCCTGGATCAGGAAAGAAAATAGAACAAAATCATAAAGCACATTATTGGGACAATTGAGGAAATTTCAAAACAGACATTATTATAATAGGTAACAACCAAACAGGTAACAGCCAAAAATAAATGTATACGTGTGCATGCACATGCACACACACACACACACACACACTCACTCACACACACACAGTGGAGAGAGATAAAGCAAGTGGGGCAACATGTTAACAGACGGTGCATCTAGGTAAAAATGTGCACTCACTGTTCTTGTAACTTTTCCGTAGGTTTGAACATTTTCAAAATAAATGAACAAGGTCCTCCCAATCCTTGGAAGCTGTGTGTCCACAGTGACTCAGGCACACTCACCTGTCAGGTACTCCAGGACGGCGGCCATGTACACGGGCGCCCCCACCCCGATCCTGTACTTGGGGTGGCCTTTCTTGATGTACCGCAGCATCCGGCCCACGGGGAAGATGACTCCCGCCTTGGCGGACCGGGAGGTTTTGGTGGACTTCTTCTTCCCGCCCCGGCTGGACATGGCGGTGGCCCTGGAGATGGATCAGCAAGTACACTGTGGAGGCAAGTGAATGCTCGGGTCAGGATTACTGGGGACATCTCCCCTTTCCCCACACCCTCTGGCCCTGGAAGAAACGGGCTGTGCTGGCAGATGCCACCGCCTACAGTCGCGGAGCCCTGCGAGCCCAGTTTCTGCATTCCACCCATGTGCTTCAGCCCTGGAAAAAAGAATGGCTTAGCTTTTCACATTTTATACCATGACATCAATTTTATCAGCCACTTCCATTTAAACGTTACTCTAACAAAGACTGCTCTTAAGTGCCTCGCCTTTATGCCACATGATGTAAAAGAAAATGGGGTTTCTTGGCTGAGATCTATATGCTTGTTTAATAATTGTATTTTCATACACTGGAGACCAGGGCTGATACATTTGCTGAACACTTGATAAAAGAAAACTATGTCACCTGCCTCTACAATGAAGACGTTAAGTCAGACACTTAGGTTCTTTGATGAGAGCAGCCTCTTTCCCTTGCAGTCCTTTATCTGTGAGAGGCAAGAATTGCCCACAGGAGTTAATCGGGCAGCCAGGTTGGAATATGAGGCCCTCTGAGCACTTCCTGACTGCTAGTCAGGCCTGTCCTCAGAGAAGAGAGTCCTTCCTTTCTTCTCCGACCCACTCACCATCCAAAATGCCCCATACTTCTTGTAGGGTCCTCTCTTCTCCACCCCGACTGTAACTGGACCCAGGTCACCACTATTTTAACCAAATAATCACACATTTGGTCCTGAAAAGGTCTTCCCACCACAGGCCACACTCTAATCCACCTGCTCTCCACTGGCTGAGCTGTCTCCATGCACACAAATCTGAGTATGCTGTGGTACTGTTCTTAAGTTTTCCCTGCTGCCACAATTCCCAAGACACAATCAGAACCTTTGGCCTGTCATGCAATGCCCTAGAAATCTAGGCCTGCCACACCCATCGAGCTTCACCTGTGCTTCCTGAGGTCTAAACGCAAACACAGGGAGTACCCCCAAATGTCCTCCTCCACAGTAGTCATGCCCTTTAGCCGGGACCTCCTCTATCCTTCACGCTTTTCTGCCTTCTGCCCACCCTCCCGCGTGCTCCGTCCTCTGGGTTCCCATGTGCTTCACACCACGGCACTGACGTGCGCACATACACACTCCCCCGCCCTCTCTCCCTCGTCACACCACGAGGTCTCAAAAGGCTGCCCCTGACTGTATTCCTGGCGCAGTACCACACAGCAAGGTCGCAGACGTTTACCAGGAGCATCGAGTCATTCACGTATGCACTTAAGGAATCACGCTTGGGACGGAGACGACAATGCACAAGGCAGTTGGGGCCTTGTTCTCCCAGAGCTAGTGGGCACAAGAAATACTACATAACCCTCAGTCACTCAAATGGGAACTGTGAAAAACCAGTGCAGGGCACTGCGGAAGGGGCTGTGAGAGGCCCTAGCCTGTTCCAGGGCACCAGACAAGACTTCCCTGGAAGACACAGATGCTCAGACCACTGAACCAAACAGTCAGGTCTCCCATTTACTGGTAAACTGAGGTCAAGCTCCAGTGTGGGCTCCTCCGGCTCTAACAGTCCCTATCTCTGTGACCGTGGAAGTCACAACGTTAGGAGTCCTTGTTCCTGACACCCGACCCTACATTCAAGATATACATGGTCCACATCTAACATCAGTATGACCCTCAAGACCATCTTGGATGGTCGGCCTGACAGAGATGGCCAAAACAGGAGAAGGCAGAATTTCTGGGTACTCTGACAGGCTCATCAGAATTAAGGGGGCTCAAGGCCTGTGTGATGAGAACCCTGTATTTCACCCTGTCAAGGGAGATACCTAGTCTTAATTGATCATTGATTGCTAAAGAGTCCCAGAAGGGTCTGGTTTTTCTGAAACAAATAGTTGGCTCCACTTCTTCTGTAATGAGCTCTGTTTTAAAACATTCCTGGCAAACAGGTGCCCACGCTCACTCTGAGCAGGAAATGGTATTTGTACTTGTGTGTGCATGTGTTTGTAGGGAAAAGTTGGATCTGGGCTCCCAGCAGTCTTTGGCTTTAATACAAATATGTTGCACAGATTAACCCCAGACCTTTAGACTGAGAGTTTTAATGGTTCCCCTCTTCCAGCAGGAGAGGCCAGTGACCAGGGATGGTTTATGCAGCTCAGCCCTGTTCTTCCTGGTGCACAGACTCCAGCTCTGTCTCTGGGTGGACCTGCCTGGGTATGTTTGGGGCTGACTTTGTGGGAATCGGACAATGTCCTGTCCCAGACAGGAGCCACTAGTACCCAGGGACCTGACACGCCTATTCTTCAAAAGTAACATTCCTGGGGATCCCCTCTGATTCGAGCCAAGAGTCTTTAGTCAACAAGCTGGTGACTCCCGAGTCCCTATCCCAGTGTACACCTGGCAGCCGAGCCCCAGGGCTCTGTTCTGATTGCCCTCAGCAGGGCCTGCTTTTAAATCCCATGTGAACTCCTGTGGGTTTCTCAGCCCCAGCGGTGGCAACATCATGCATCAAGCTACCAATCGGGGGCCAGTCTGTCCCTACTTCTCTGCCCACCTCCACAGCTCCCAGTCATTAGCCAGGCTCCGTTGAACCCACTTCCATAACTTCACAAGCCTCTTCCTGTCTCTTTGTCCTCCCTGCCTTGGTTCAGCTCCTGCTCCTCGCCTGTTCTCCACAGCACTAGTCTCTCTCCATGGATGCCAGAGGATCTCTGCCACTTTGCTGGCTCTCCAGCTCCCAAGCCAGCCACAAACAGCATCCTTTACTTCTTCAGCACTGCTTCCCATCACCCCTGCCTGGGCTTAGATGCCCAAGTTGCCCTTGACTTCCTGACCTGTGAAGCCATGTCCAGAATGTTTTTACACACGCTGCTTCTCCTGCCTGAAACACCCTTCGTCCTCTTGCCAAACCTGAACTGATGCTCACACAACCTCTTCTCTTGGTCCCGACCATGGACTGGATTGTTCACTGCTCCGTATTCCCACAGTACATACCCTGGCACCTCGACGTGTGCCTGCCTCCCTAGCTCGACTCAACTAGGACCTACTCCATGCCAGGTGCTGCAGTCATGTGCAGATCCCCAGGTTCCAAGAAAGACCTTATACATCAGTGCTTAAACGTCAGAGCCATCTTCAGGTCTCATTTGGAACCAGACTCCTCTGATAAAACAGCCCTGAGTCTTCATTCCCTCCCCAAGACTGCCCTGAGGAAGTTCTGTTCCTTCCCCCTCCTCATGTTCTTGCTGCACTTCTAGCAGTAAATCCCTGAACTGTAGCCACAGCTATGAAAGAATTCTAACTGAGCCACGCAGCTTCATGATATCCAATAATATGTGGTGATTTTAAAAACATCATTTGGAAAATCGCCTTGTAGCGGTGCAAACTCCAGATAAATCCACGAGTGTGGCAGGTCCATCCTGCTCTTCAGAAGTCTAGGAGACAAGGTCGGTTACGGCCAAGCACCAGCATGGGGAGGCAGGGTGGGAAGAGTAACTGTGACATAAGTGGCTGCTGAGCACTGCGATTAATAACTTGAGTTCCAAAGTCAGACTAACCCAATTCAAGTCACAGCTCCACCACTGAGAGCCTATATATCCTAGGCCAGCTGCTGTAACAAATAAGCCCCTACTTCTTATTTCTTACCTGGGGAAAGTCCATGACTGGTGTTTCTCTGCAGGATGATTCATGGGTCCAGACTCCTCCCACCCTTCAATGCACAATTTGGGGTTACCACTGGAGGTAAAGGGCCATGGAGGAAAATACCCGGCGGCTTTCAGAGGCAGGTCTGGAAGTGGAGCACACCACTCCTGATCATGACCTACCAAGTACAACATGGTCACCTGGCCACACCTACTGCAAGAGAGGTTGGAAAATGTCCTCCAGCTATTTCCTACAGAGAAAAGAGGAAACAGCCAGTCTCTGTAACCTGACAAACCAACTTGAGAGCTGACCCTGAAGCCAGGGTCTGAGTGACAAGTCAAAGCCTACTTTGAACCATGTCCTGCGTCAAGCCTTTTCTGAGAGGTGGACAGTCCTTTGTCATGCAGAAAGTGGCTTCCCATGCATTCAGCTTCTCATTGGGGCACTGACCTTGTTCACAGGAGAAACAGCAACAGTACCCTGCCAAACTGACAAAACTGTGTCCTTCCTTCCTGGATTCATCAGCCAGGAGGGCAAGCCATTCAGCAAACCAGAAGCCCTCAGCCCTGCAGAGGGTTCCACATGCTTTGAAGACAGTGATAGGTCTTCAGGCAACCCTGGCATCTGTTCATTACTGAACATTAGCTTGACTGTTATCAGATCAGGAAATGAAGATTTTGTGGTTGATCCTGAAGGGATCTCTGTGGTCTTTATCTCAGCAACTCCTCCAGCTATAAATCAATCACAATAGACATGAACCTTGTTTGCAGAAACCCAAAGTTCACGCAGACACAGAGGCGGAGGGGGCTCTACAGAGAAGAGCCAGGCTCAGTGAGAAGCAGGTCTTTGACAACAAGCCCCTCAATGATCAAGATGTGACTGTGACATCGTGATCTGTCCTCAAAGCACAGGACAAATGAGATGCCTGGCTGTGAGGATCCCGTGAATAAGACAGACAAGAAAACAAAGGGAAGGGGAACAGAGGCAAGGAGGGCAAAGGGTCACCCTACTACACTGTTGTTCTCCTCGCCAAAAGGGCACCACAACTGGCTCCTCCGTGTGCCGCAAACCACCTTCATCCCCACTTCCACCCTTTGGGACATGCCGCTCACTCGGTGTGGAACTCTCTCTCCTGCCCTCAGGCTGGGGCGATTCTGCCTAGTGGATCCAACATTTCTCTGATGATGAGATTGATCAAGGAGCTCCCTCCTCTGCCTCCCTGCAGTGGCTGAGCC
Organism: Bos javanicus; assembly: GCF_032452875.1. Classification (NCBI taxonomy): domain Eukaryota; kingdom Metazoa; phylum Chordata; class Mammalia; order Artiodactyla; family Bovidae; genus Bos; species Bos javanicus. The sequence goes on from NC_083874.1 coordinate 46,397,913, forward strand.
AGGTGGCCCCCAGTTCTAGTCTAGTGTGCAGCAGCCCCATGCCCAGACTCTGGCTTTGTACAAGACCCAACCAACTCTGGCCCATCTTTCCTATTACCAGCACATGAGGGCTCCACCAGGCTGAATCACTCTATTTACTCAGTAGACATTCCTGCAGTGGCCCCTGAGTCCAGTGAGAAATCCCTTTTAATGAACCTCAGCCACCACTGAAATATGCACAATTGTTTTTCTCAGTCTTATATAAACGGCTCTCTATAAGCAGTTTCCAGCCCTTCCCTGACTGTGACGCTGGATCCAACTTATACAAATATTCTAAAGCCACCCACCCCACTCCTAACACTTGTTACACTGTATCACCACTGCCTCTGTTCTTGCCTGTCTTGATGGGATGGACCAGGCCACTCTGCTCACTGACTGTATCTCTTAGAACCTACCACCCTGTCTGGTTCCTGCTGCTGCTGCTAAGTCGCCTCAGTTGTGTCCGACTCTGTGCGACCCCATAGACGGCAGCCCACCAGGCTCCCCCATCCCTGGGGTTCTCCAGGCAAGAACACTGGAGTGGATTGCCATTTCCTTCTCCAATGCATGAAAAGTGAAAGTAAAGCTGCTTAGTCGAGTCCGACTCCTAGCAACCCCATGGACTGCAGCCTACCAGGCTCCTCCATCCATGGGATTTGCCAGGCAAGAGTACTGGAGTGGGGTGCCATTGCCTTCTCCAGTCTGGTTCCTGAGAGGCCCTCAAGTGCTAGCTGGGTGGTAAATGATAAGTTACAGTGGCTGGGGGCTCTCTTGACAAAAATGAGGGCTGCATTTGCAAGGATCACAGGACTCATATGTGACAAGTGAGACACCAATCCAGGAGCTTCTCTGGGACCATTCATGTGGGAGACCAGACCCACAAAATTTAGGAAGCTTGTGGGGCTACCCTGGGGATTCCCAAGAAGGGACCACCACCATTTCCCTGATGGCTGAGGTATGAGCATGCAGAGGCCTTCGGTGACCATCCTATGACTCCAGCAATCTCCCTTTTTGCCGTTAAGACAGGCACAGTAACACAGACCAGTGGAAAAGACTTACCTTCCTCATATCTGTAAGATGCTGACCTCTGTTAAAGCTGCCGCCTAGAAAACTCACAAAAAATCAGGGCACTCACGAAACCATTGGAATGGTCAATGGTAAAGTCTTTTATATCTAAGCAATGAATGTGTGCATATTGATCTTGAGCAAAATATTGATTAGAACTGCTGGGGGGCTGCTGGTCAGACAGCCCTATCTCTGGCCCCCAAGGATGAAAGAATCTGAGCTATCAGCGCTCAGGTCACTGTTACAGAGTGAGGATGCCCCATCCATTCCCTGCCAGAGGATAAGTGCCCGCATGTCCACATGCATCTGTCACCTTCCCATCAACTCGAATCACCAAGGCAAACCTGAGACACTCAATTCTGAAGTGCAGGACACTAATCCTGTTTACAGCATTCTCTTCCATTTACTCCCATCATACCAAATGATTAACAGTGACACTGCTGTCATGTCCCCAGAGGCATGTGGATATACTACACAACTATCACTTGCAGAGCTGGGGTTCACAAGATGCACTCTGATTGGCTCAGAACAGAGACTTGTTCTGGTACTTTGGCCAATCACGAAAAACATCTCTCTCCATTCATAAAACACTATACCACAAAATGAAAGGGATTACTAAAGAACTTACGGTCCATCCTCAGTGAACCAAGGGATTGCAAACAAGAAGAAAAGGACAAATTGAGCTAATAAATAAACCTTAAACTGAACACTTTGTTCCAGCAGATTTTACTCTTCTCATGCGTCAGGATTTTAGTGGTGGGAAAAAACAAAAGCCAAAATGAAGAGTGTTATTTACTACAAGCAGGAACAGTTAGCAGGAAGGCAGTCTGGGATTAAAATGTTCACCTCTGCAAATCCACTCTGTGGTATGCATCCTGAGCGACACTAAAGGAACCAGCACTACATTCCAATAGTTGGTATGGCACTGCCTGCCTCCTTCGCAAGGAAATTTTCCTTCAAACCTCCTCTCCCTGTTAAAGGACGTGCCAACTAGGAGACAGTCACCCCAGTGGAAGGCCATCAGAGGAACATGTGAGCTTCAGTAGGGCAAGACCCTGGTCAGGCTTAGCATCTAGAAGCTATTCAATGTTTGTTGAACAGATGAAGCATCCCCAAGAAAAGACATCTTCCTCCTATCCAGAGCCTTTGCAGGCTTATTATTGCTCTTGGGAAGAAGTTTAAATCCCTCAGTGTGTTTCTGATCAGGTTCCCCCTCTGTGATTTGGTCTGTTTGGCCCTCTGGCTTCACTAGTTTCCCTCTAGAACCACGACTTCCTGAGCCTCTGGCAGTTCCGCCATGTGATCTCTACTCTCATTGTTCTCAGACTTCGCACAAGTGGGCCAGGTCTCAAACACTTGTCCCTACCTGCCCTCCTTTGCCCAGTCAACTCTTACTTGGTCTTTCCGTGCCTAGTAAGGGCTTGCTCCTGGCTAGGTTACTGTCCCGGGAGCTGCTATGAGAGCTACTGTGGCTTCCTGCACTGACCTTGCAATGGACACTTGCCTGCCTTCTGCTCCTCATGTCAGCTTCCCAAGGGTAAGAACTCGACATTTCTTCTTTTCTTTTCAACTACATACCAGTTTATTAACAAAAGGATATAACTTGGGAATAGTCAGATGGAAGAGATACATACATAGGGTGGTGCAGGCAAGGGCATGCATGGAGCTTCCACGCCCTCTCCAAGTGTGCCATTCTCTCTAAATCTCCACTTGTCCATCAACCTGGATGCTCTCTGCACTTTGTCCTTTGGGGGTTTTACAGAGATTCCATTACATAGGAGACATGACTCACCAAATTACTGGCCACTGGTGATTGATTCAAGCTCCAGCCCCCTCCCCTCCTAGGAGGCAGGGGGACATGGCAAAACTGGACACTTTCTTGATCCAGTTCTGTCCCTAGTGCTTGACCCCCAAGAAACCTGATTCCCAAGAAATACTCCCTGAAGACTGCAAGGCACTGATCTAGAAGGCTTGATCCAAGCTAACAAGCTATACAATTCTCTGGAATGAAGAATTAACCACTTGGTTAATTGAGGTAGGGTAGGGCTGAGGTAGGGCCCAATGTATTTCTAAACCTACAGAACTCGGGAAGGACCCATAAGACAGACGTGGCCCCACTGACCTCTGCCCTTTCCCAGCCCAAGAACAGGGATCTGAAAAAGCTGACACAAACCCAAGGGCACAATCCAAAGAGAACTAGAAGCTGCTGCCATTCTGATGAATACCACATATAGATTCTTGTTGGGTTTTGTCAAGTTGGGCTTTTGTGAGTTTGGGCTTTTATTTAAGTAAACCTCCTTTGAATGGCTTGGGGTAGCATTAACTTTGAAGATATTAGAGGTAGGTCCCAAAATTCATGTATATAGTCCAAGCCTCTCTTGGAAATAAGAGATGAAAGGGTCTTCCAGAGATCTGCTATCTGGAGGACCAGAAAAAACGGCAGCCTGAGAGGTACCATTCTCTGACCCTGGCCCACTGGGTATAGACCAAGCCAGTGACTTATTGTTGTATGAAGTACAGAATGTCGTGTGTGATGGGCTAGACAACTCAAAGTTTAGTAAAACGTAAGCCATCCCATCCTCATTCTAAAGGCCCTGCCTCAAACAATTTTCACTTATTTAACCCCCTCCCTCCTCCTAAATACCTTTATCGAAGGATCAGTATTAACAATGGTAAGAGATCAAAACAGTAACAAAGTGGAGAGATTTCCTACTCTCCTCCTAAAAATAGAGTAAATAAGATTTTAAAGTCTTGAGGATTTAGGAAGAGGAAGAAAGAAAAATAGGTTGAAAAATACATCTCTCCTCACTGGGGAGCCTCTTGTGCAAGACTGAGATGCTGCTGCCCAGCTTTGGTTAGTAGTGTACATGGGTATTAATTCCAGGTGCAGCAAAGAAGTGTCCATTTCAGAGCTAATAACGCCTCTGAAAGCAGACCAGTAATCTAAAGGTGGCCTGGAGTAGGTGGATTCCATCTAATTCACAAATAGAGTCTCCCACTCATTGAAATTTAAAACTTCAAAATTTCCTGAGTCCTTGGAGCAGGAAATCTTGGAACAAAGCGCTTTCCCCCTCTTTAATGATGAAACCTCAAACCACATAGGTAGAAGAGAGAGAGAAGCTAGCAGGAGCGCCCCTCTTAATTGTCTATTCTTATACGCTGTTTATTGGATCATTAAAGTCTTACAAGGACTTCGTGGTAACTGTAATTGTTGAATTTAAGGCTTGTCTCAGCTATGTGTCTCTTATTTCCACACTCGGGAAAGTACGTTTCAAGCAATCTGCTGACAAGATTCTTCGTGAGTGATCTGTGGTCCCGGCACTAGTGCAGGTGGCACGCGCCGTCCCGCACACCTGTTGTCAGGTGACTTGACCAGCAGCACCCTGCGCACTCACCTCCTCTTTCCACCCCACCCCCCAGCGAGAGACTTCCCTCCTGGCCTTCTCCACTCGAAGAGCCTACAGCCTTCTGGAGTTACCTTGGGAAAAAAACAAAAACAAACACCACCTCCCAACCACAAAGCAAACAAAAGGCTGATCACAAAACGAGAGGGCAGCAGGGGTTCCTGTGGCCCCTCTCCAGCCAGTCCCTGGACAAATCCCTCCCCGCCCCGCCTTGGTTCCACTCTTGCAACTATCCCCCAAACCCCCATCCCACTCTCCCAGCACACCACCCAGACGCCTACACCACCGCCACCTGGGGCTCGAGCCCCACTTATTGTGCCCCGGGCAGGCAACTCGCGAGCGGGCGGGCGCCTCACCAAGTACAACTCCGCGCACAACAGCTCCCGGGCGCCCAGGCCCAGGCCGACCGGCTCCCGCCGCGACGCCTCCCCCGGCCTCGGGTCCAGCCCGCCCGCTGTAGGAAGGGTCGCCGGGGCACGAGCCGGGGCTGTCTCCTGCCCACAAAAGCGCCCAGGCGCGGGCAGGAGGACGCGGTTCTAAGACAAGTTGGCTTCCGGGTTTGCTTTTTGAACAAAACCAGAGGATCCCGCGCGGCCCGGGCAGGGCCTGGGAGGGCCCCGTGCGCGCGCGAGGCCCCGGCGTGGGCCGCGTTGAACCCAGCAGCCCGAGTCGGCAGTGCGCCGCCAGGTGCCCGCCAGGCCCGGCCGCTCCCATGCACTCTCGGCAGGAAGAGCGGGGCAGCCGGACCCGGGCTGCGGGGACGCGGCGCGGCGAGAGGGCCGGGGGGCACTTACGGGGCGGCTCGGCGGCGGCGGCGGCAGCGGCAGCTGCAGCAAGGTATCCGGCCTGTGCCCTCTCGGCCGCTCGCGCCTTTTCTCTCCGCGCTCCTCGCTGGCCCGCCCGCCCACCTCCTCGCTTCCCGCCCGCGCGCCCCGCGCTCGCCCCCTCCGCCCGGCTCCGCTGCCGAGTGAACTGGAACCAGTCGCCGCGGCCCCGGGATTCCCACAATGCACAGCGCGCCGCTCGTCACATCCCATCCCGTCCCCGCGCGTCCGGCCACCCCTCCCGCGCCACCTGGGCGCCCCAGCCTTGACCCCAAGCCCGCAGCCGCGCGCGCGGGGGCCCTCCGTGCTGTACCTCCTGGACGTCGGTGGGTTAGTTCCCCGGCCGCACGGCGGCCCCAGCTCTGGTCCTCTGTCACCTGGCCTGGACGCCGCACGCAGGGTCCCGCCCGAGCCGGGGACTCGCCCTGAGCTAAGTCCTGGGAAAGGGTCGGGACCCTGGGCAGAGGCACTTCTCCAGCGTGCGTCCCAGCCTGTGCGTCTAGAGGAACGCTTACTGAGCGCCTACTGGGAGTGGGTGGGGTGGGGTGGGGAGGGCGGTGGGGGAGGGCGGCTTTCCCTGCCGATCTCTAGAAGCCTTCTCATTGACGCAGGGCGGGAGGCAAAACTGCTGTTATCAGCAAGCATTTTCCCCTCCCCAACCAATGCAAACCTCCCTCGCACCTCAGAACCTCCCGCTGTCTTTGGACCCAAGCCCTTATCAAACCTGGTCTTCCCCACGACCAACTGTAGTGCATCTGGCTCCCCTGGAGTTCTTCGCAGTGACCCCTAGAACTCTGGATTTGCTTTGTTGCATGGAAGCCTTTTACTTAGATTCAGCAAATGTTCGCTCTTGGACCCAAGTTGAGATTTACTAAACAGTGATTCTCTATCATCACACACATTTTTGTTTGTTTGCTTTTTAATTATTTTCCCTTTCCCTGTATTTTTAAAAATTAATTTAGTTTTGATTGAGACAAACAACAAGAGGGGGCCGCTGCAAAACCCAACTTGTATTTCTAAATTGGTTTTTGGCCTTAAGACCTTAGTGACCCATCCCAAGAGCCCTCCGGCTCCTCCTCCTCTCCCCTCCATCCACCAAAGGCGGAGGGGGTGGGGGGAGGCATTAGCACCCAGTTGAACCAAATTTAGATAATAATACAGACCCTGCAGAGTTGTTCTGAGGCTGCTGAGTTGGTGGTGGAAGATTATGAGTCATTAATGACCACTCCCTTCCCTCAGGTTGCCCCTGTAGCAACGCTGGTAACCTCCCTTCACCACGATGCTTTACACTGTACTGCAAAAGTCTGCAAAGCAGTGTCCAATACATGCCACTCATACATTCATTAATTCATTTAACTACTGTGGTCATACTTCGTGCCATGCATCAATTTGGGTGATGAAGATGAAGCAGTGAATAGAACAGGCAAAAATCCCTGAACTCCAGATGTTTGCAGTCTAGCTGGGAAAGAAAGATTATAGGCAAAAGAGATGATGTATCAGATGGTGTAAATGCAATACAGAAAAATAAAGCTGTAACTGGGAAATAACTTTTGTGTTCTATTACAAGTTAATCACTAAAGGAGTGTTGTCTATAAGCTTAAATTATACAAAATGGCCCATTTCTGGTAACTCTGTCTTAAGATTTAACTCAAGGGAAATATCCTGACCAGGCCCACCTGTGAATGGCTTCTTGGAAGAAGAAATTAACACATCCCCTTTCCAGGCTGACCAGAACCAGGAAATGTTTGACTTTACTCCCTCCCCTTTTAGTATAAAAGAAGCCTGAATTCTAACTCAGGTAAGATGGTTCTTTGGAGGCAAGAGTCCCCCATCTTCTTGGTTTTCTGGCTTTCCAAATAAGTCGCCATTCCTTCTCCCAACAACTCATCTCTCGATTTACTGGCCTGTCATGTAGCAAGCAATATGAGCTTGGGCTCGATGACAAAGCAAGGAAGAGGGATAGGGGTATAAGTTGGGATGGGGCTTCAAATTTTAGAAAAGGCCTCATTGAGAAGGAGACATTTAAGGAACTGAGTGAAAGTGAAATTCGCTCAGTCGTGTCTGACTCTTTGCGACCCCATAGACTATACAGTCCATGGAATTCTCCAGGCTGGAAGAAGGGAGCGGGTAGCCTTTCCCTTCAGGGGATCTTCCCAACCCAGGGATAGAATCCAAGTCTCCTGCATTGAAGGCAGATTCTTTTATCAGCTGAGCCACAAGAGAAGCCCGAGAATTCTGGAGTGTGTAGCCTATCCCTTCTCCAGGGTATCTTCCCAACCCAGGAATCAAACTGGGGTCTCCTGCATTGCAAGTGGATTCTTTATCAACTGAGCTATGAAGGAAGCCCAAGGAATTGAGGGAGCAAGCCAAGTGGATATCTGGGGGATTGGGCGGGGGAGGTATTCTAAGCACAGGAACAGCAAATGAGGCAGACAGAAGCATCTCTGAAATCAAAGTACAGTGAGTGTGTTCACAAGAAAAGTAATGTGTAACATGTTAGAGGTGTTAACTATGTAATCATATGGCAGTATATAAGTGTAACAAATCAACAGGTTGTACACCTTAAACTCACACAATGTTATAATGTCAATAATATCTCAACTTTTAAAGTGTGAGGCTGTTGTGGAATGAGTGAAAGGAGAATTACAGGAGATGAAACTGCAGAAATGATGATTCTTCGGGTCTAAAAACAAAGCATTAAGGATGTGTGAGGATTCCCCCACGGAAGCTGCAGAGAGGTCTCAGAAGAGGGACAGAGACCACCACCACCCACCTTTGCTCTGTGCTTCCCTTCTCCTTGGGGACGTCCCTCAGTTCTGCAGGGGCCAGCTACCAGGTGAGGCTCATGTAGGCCACAGCGAGTCAGGAGGATGCCAGACTCAGTAAGTCATTCAGCAAATACTTGCTGAATGCCTGCTGTGGACCAGTCTCCTTCCAGGAGAAAAACCCTCTAGGTGCACTGCCACATTGCCTAGGTTCTGGTCTGAAATGTAAGCAGTACAGTACCCCTGGAAACCTTAACCGGAGAGACCAACCGGGCTGGAGGAAAGCCCAGGCGTGTGCGGAGACGGGGAGACACCTACAGCCTGCTGCTGCCCTAGTCGTTACAGACCTGAGGCTTCCTCCTCCCCAGGTCCGTAAGTGATGTTGAAGGCCAAACACGGGGCAAGATTGTCTTAGAGATCTGCAACCCTAGCGGACCAAGAAGTAATTCGCTCACCTCGACCCCAGCTTTGGTCTCTAAGTTGGTTTCCCTGGTGACCTGGAAGTGGATCAAGCCTACAAGACTGGTTTTTCTTCCATCCTATTGCACATTCACCATGTGTCAAATCAGATATATCCCATCATTTCTGTTTCACAACAGCCCCCAGCAGGCACACTATTTCGGGGACATTTCTACCCCCATTTTACAGATGAAGGCACTATAGATTCGGAGAGCTAAGAAAAATCCTGGGGTTAAGACAGTGGGTAGGCTGGCTGCTGCTGCTGCTGCTAAGTCACTTCAGTCATGTCCGACTCTGTGCAACCCCATAGATGGCAGCCCACTAGGCTCCTCTGTCTCTGGGATTCTCCAGGCAAGAACACTGGAGTGGGTTGCCATTTCCTTCTCCAATGCATGAAAGTGAAAAGTGAAAGTGAAGTCGCTCAGTCGTGTCTGACTCTTAGCGACCCCATGGACTGCAGCCTACCAGGCTCCTCCGTTCATGGGATTTTCCAGGCAAGAGTACTGGAGTGGGGCCCATTGCCTTCTCCGGGGTAGGCTGGCACTGGGGTTCAAATCCAGGTTCATCCAGGACCTGAGTTTTCATGACTCAGTCCTGAATAAAGCCCTTCTAGGCATGCCCTTCCTCCACACCCAGTATCCATCCTCCCCATGCTGCCACCCCCCCAGTTCAGAGTGGGTCTTCTTGTCCCCAAAGTCATGCAGCACTGTCCTTGGGTTAGAGTCCTCACCCCTCCAGAGCTGATCTCGGTGCTGTCTTCGCACCCCTCATCCCTCCACAGTGTGCCATTCACAGAATCACTGGGAATATTGTCCCTGGGAGTTCAAGATTCCCTCTCTCTTCCTCTCTCCCAAAGGCTCCACACCCCCTTTCTCTTCCCTCTAATTTGTCTATCCTGTTCTTCCATGTTGGGGGCATGCCCTCTCCCCCAGTCAGGCTCAGAGTGTTCCATCAGATTTTTTTCTTTACAATTGCAAAATAAATGCATGCTCAGTATGTAAAACTTGGAAAATAAAAATGCACAAAAGCATAAAAATCACCCTAAGTATACCTAGGAGAAAACCACTGCTTCCTTTTCAGTCTTTGTATCCATATCTACTTAATATTAAATGTATTTGTGTTTCTATTGCATTTAGGACTCGTCACCTGCTTTTTAAACTTAATTGCCCTTTATAAACATTTAACCTGTTGTAGGTATTCTACAATAGCAGTTCTCAAACTATTTGAATTGAAAACACCTCTACTCTCTTAAATTATTGAGAACTGCAAAGAGCTGTTGTTTTACATGGGTTGTATCTGTCAATATTTGCTCTATTAGAAATTAAAACAAAAATCTTAAATATTAACTTATTCATTTTTTAAATGTTAATCTGTAAACAAGTTTCATGCTAAAACAATGTATTTGTATGAAAAAAACTATATTTTCCAAACAACCAAATTTTAGTGAGAAGAGTATTACTGTCTTCCAACTTTGCACATTTCTTTAATGTCTGTTTTAGCAGAAGATAGCTAGATTCTCATGTCTTCTGTATTCAGTCATTGCTATCTATTGTTCTAAGTATATGAAAAAATACAGTCTATATAAAAAATACAGATATGTATTTTGGAAAAATAGAGGATTTTAATAACCTTTTCAGATAATTTTGGATATTTTTCTTTGATACTACTCCAAAACCCCAAAAGTAGTAGTTTCTTAAAGGTTAATAACAATATAGAATCTGAGACCAACTGATTTGGTAACATCCATTAATCTACATTTTTATTATTTTTAATGGATTTATTAATCTATCTTAATTTTTATCCATTATTTTGATGGACCATTTAGCAATGCATGATTTGATATAATCACTCATTGGTTGTTTGGAAAATAGTGGTTCACTGAGTTATACAGATCTCCTAATCTTCCACATGTGAACTCCTTTCATGGTATAATGAGGAAATCACATTTCTGATATCCTTGATATCAGCAGAGGTTTTTAAGTACTGAGAAGTTTCCAAGCTCATGGTGGCAGATACAAATTTCCCAATACTGTAATTTTTGGTTGAAAGTTCAAATTTATCATTGGCAACATAACATCACAGTTACTTTTCTTGAAGTGACAAGTTCATTTCATTTCTTTTCAAGAAAACTTTCACCATATTCTCAGGGCTGCATTGTGACTTTCCTGGGCCTCAGGCATTCTTACCTTCTTGGGCTCATTTAAAAACAAAAATCCTCCAGCACTGGTGTAAAGACAAGTATATTAGCATGAAATATACAACTATGCCTAGTGGGGATTTCAGCCTGGTACACACCAGAGTCTGAACAGTTCAATCACAGTTCATCTGTCAGGCAGGCTCACCTTCGCCATAAGGAATAGAGCCAAGGCCCACATGACTTTATGGACCATGAAAGTGTTCCCATTTCTTTAAAATCAGAAGAAGAAAATGAAATTCACTTCTTTTAGATCAAATATTTTAATATATAACATTCATACATTTGTCCCTATGCCAACACAGTTGTAAAATATAATCTTTATATCTTTTTATAAAGGAAAGGGCCCGCAAAGACAAAAGTGCCTGGAGCTGATGAAAATATTAACATAGCCCTGCTGTCTATTGTCGTTTCAAGTAAAATGGTGTTTCGTGAAAAAAGCAGCTAGTTTAGCCCACAATTCAATCACACAATGCTTTTCCTTAAGGCAACCATCCTAGTGTGTTAAATAGCTGAACATGAAAAGTGAAAGTGGTTCAGTTGTGTCCTACTCTTTGCGACCCCACGGACTATACAGTCCATGGAATTCTCTAGGCCAGAATATTGTAGTGGGTAGCCTTTCCCTTCTCCAGGGGATCTTCCCAACCCAGGGATCGAACCCAGGTCTCCCACATTGCAGGTGGATTCTTTACCAGCTAAGCCACAAGGGAAGCCCAAGAATACTGGAGTGGGTAGCCTATCCCTTTTCCAGCAGATCTTCCTGACCCAGGAAGTAATTCACATATACTTCTCATGTGGTCACAGAGAACATTTTAAAATGTAAAGTATGTTCTGAAGGGTTGAGATCAATAAAATTAGTAATTTTTACTGCTTTATTGTGGAGAAGGAAACGGCAACCCACTCCAGTATTCTTGCCTGGAGAATCCCCATGGACAGAGGAGTCTGAAGGGCTGCAGTCCATGGGGTCTCAAAGAGTCAGACATGACTGAGTGACTAAACAACAACAATTGCTTTATCAAGGACATTCTTAAATTAACTACTGGGATTTTTTTTTTTTCTGGCAGTGCTTGGCAATAAAGGATAAAATGATTATTAGTACAGTTTGGTGTCATTGCTGATATGTGCTAAGTCATCAGCAGTTTTACCCACAATTGTTTCTGCACCACTGGTGCAAAGATCAAGACAATGAAACAGCTAAATATTGTCTTAACATTATCACAAAAAGTTTGAATTTTGTGAACCCCTGCAAAGGGTCACAGTGACCTTCAGCGATCAGCAGACCCCATTTTGGGAACCACTATTCCAAACATCCTGGGTTGTACCATCACTTTAAGTGAAGTCGCTCAGTCGTGTCCGATTCTTTGCAACCCCATGGACTGTAGCCTAACAGGCTCCTCCATTCATGGGATTTTCCAGGCAAGAATACTGGAGTGGGTTGCCATTTCCTTCGCCAGGAGATCTTCCCAACCTGGGGATTGAACCCAGGTCTCCCGCATTGTAGGCAGCCACTTTACCATCTGAGCCACCAGGGAAGTCCAATCACTTAGTTAACCGATTATTATTGGTTATTGCTGTTGTTACTGTTTTTCTTTCAGGCAGTTTTGCATTCTATTAGAAAAACCTGATGCATGTCCTTAGCAATACATCTTAGTGCACATCTGACGGCTGAAGGTTAATTCTTAGAAGTGGAACTGCTGGATCAAAGATCCACAGTTTAAAAGCTTTAACGCAGGTAGCCAAGTGGCCCTCCAGAGATCCTGGGACTGGGCTGGCAATGGGCAGGGCTGAGCATTCCTGCATTTTGCCAGCACCTCTTAGCCCCGCCCTGACTATTCTCCAAGACCTTTGATGATCTGAGAGTCAAATGGTGGGGTGTCACCATTCCCCTTGTTTAGGTTGACCTTATTTGTGACCTTATTTGTGGGCAGAGAGAGGTCTCTAGTTAGTTCCCAAGCTTCTGATCAAGCCAAGGGGTGGCTGTGGGTGTGTGGGTGTAGATGTGCACGTGTGCGCATAGGAATCCCAGGAAAGAAAGAAACTGCTCTCCACCACCCTCTGCCTCCACAAGCAAGCAGATGCACCCTTTTCTACGGAACAGATGCACCACTGTCTCTTCCATTGGAGCCTTTCTAACTTACTTGATTACTTCAGAGATAAGTTGTCTCACTTTGATCTGTAATTAGCGGCAACATCTGACTCTTACCCCGGTTCTCAACAATCCCCACCCCCTCCTGTCTTTGTTAAGCAGTTAATGCCTTTCTTTAAGAGAAGTACAGGTGAATATTTACCCTTGATTGAAAGTAACAAAGGGACCAAGGAAAACCATCCTCTGGTGTAGGAGGGGCTGTATTACTTTTTTCCAGACCTACAGGCATCTCAAGATTTAAATATTTTCCCACCCACCCCCAGGTTAGAGCTGGATTGAAAATATGGTTTGAAAAATTCAGGCTACCAGAAGAGCAGTGGTGCTCAAAGAGACCTTTGGGGGTCCCTGAGATCCTTTATTGGGGTCTGTGTGTCAAGACTACGTTTATAATAATACTAAGGCTTTATTTGCCTTTTTCACTGTGTTTACATTTGCACTGATAGTACAAAAAGCACTGGTGGATAAGACCATGTCTTAGCATAAATCAAGGCAGTGTCCCAAACTGTTAGCAGTCATAGAATTCTTTAACACACACACAGTTTCACTTAAGAATTAAAAGTGTCTTTAAATGAGCAGATTTAAAAATTTTGAAAGCTTGTGTCTGCTACCATGAGCTTGACAGCTGACAGCTTCCTGAAACTTCAGAACCTTTCTGATAATATTGGTGATGGTATTTTAAGTAAAATAATTTTCTTATATTGTATAATAAAAATCTGTTAACATTGGGAAAAATCTTAAATATCTTAGAGATATATAATATAGTACAACTTAGTGAACTAATATTTTCCAAATGACTAATGTATGATGTTACAACATTATGCATTGGCTAAAAAAAATCCATCCAAAGTGAAAGAAAAACCAATGGGTTTAATGGCACAGAGTATGAAAAGTCCAGTGATATGCTTTAATATCACTACCTTTAAGAAACTACCATTTGTTGAGTTTGGATGTAGAATCAGAGAACAATATCCATAATTATCTGAAAAGGTTATTACTGGGTTGGCCAAAGAGGTCTTTCAGTTTTTTCTGTAACATCTGATGGAAAAACCCAAATGAACTTTTTGGCCAACCCAATATAATACTCATCTCTCGACTACATTCAAAACAAAACAAAACTTTGCATGGGAAAAGAAAACCACCATAATAAAGTCAGAAGACAAATGACAAACTAGAAGAAAATACTGGCAAGATATAACACAGGTAAAAGTTATTATCCTTATCTTAATCTGCTTAGGCTGCCATAGCAAAATACCATAAACTGGGTGACTTAAATAATATAAATTTTCTCACAGTTCTGGAAACTGGGAAGTCCAAGATCAAGGTTTTGGTACAGGTCAGTTTCTGATAAAAGCTCTCTTCCAGGTCACATGGCCACTTGTCTTCACATGAATTTTCCTCTGTGCATATATACAGGGAGGGAGGGAGAGAGAGAGAGAAGAGGTTACTCTGGTGCCTCCTGTTATAAGGACACTAATCCTGTTGGATTAAAGCCCCATCCTTATGATCTCATTTAAACTTAATTACCTCCTAAAGGCCTTACCTCAAAATATAGTCACATGGGGGGTTAGAGCCTCAATATGAATTTGGAGTGGGGGAGACACAATTCAGTCCATAGCAGTCATATAAATGTATCTTCAGAAAACTGGGGGAGGAGATTTAAAATTCTATTGAAAAATGCTCAAATGATACAATCAATTAACAAAAGAAATAAAAATGGTGCTTAGACTTCTCTGGTAGTCCAGTGGTTAAGAATCCACCTGCCAAGGCAGGGGACTTGGGTTCAGTCCCTGGTCTGGGAAGATTCCACACGCCGTGGGGCAACTAAGCCCATGTGTCGCAACTACTGAAGCCCACAGGCCCTAGAGCGCGTGCTCTGCAAGACGAAGACACTGCAATGAGAAGCTCGTGCACCACTAGAGCAGTCTCTGCTCACTGCAACTAGAGAAAGCTCGTGCGCAGCAATGAAGATCTAGCCCGCCCGAAAAGAAATAATTTTTAAAATGGTGCTTAAAATATGAAAAGATGTTCAACTTCACTCATAAGAACACTATAAATAAATATACACCTAGATATTTCTCACTTATCAGACTAACAAAGGTTCAAAAGCTTGAAACTGCATTCTGTTGGCACAGCTGTAGGAAACAGGCTCTCATACATTCCTGGTAGAGATACAAACTATTACAGACCTATGGAGGGGAATTTTACAATATTTAATAAAAGTATCTCTGCATTTACCCTTAACCAAGCAATTCTGCTTTTAGAATTTACCCTGAAAATGCACCCCAGTGATACAAAAATGCCTGCTCATGAGATTTTTCACTGCTTCATTATTTGTAATTGCAAAATATTGACCAATACCTAAGTATCCAAGCATATAAGATTGGTTGAATCAACTCTGATACATGTACATAGTATACAGTACACACTGTAAAAATTAAGGATGAAGATCTCTATGAACTGATTATGGGGTGATTTCCAGGAGATATTGTTAAATGAAAAAAACAAAGAGCAAAGAAGCATATATAGTGTGCTATATTTTGTATAAGAAAGGAGGAAAATGAAGAAAACATACATAGGGGGGGCTTCCCTCGTGGCTCAGTGGTAAAGAATCCACCTGCAAATGCAGGAAACATGGGTTCAGTCCCTGGTCCAGGAAGACAGTCCACATGCTGCAGAGCAACTAAGCCCGCACCACAACTGCTGAGCCCCTGCTCTGCAACAAGAGAAGCCACTGCAGCGAGAAGCACACACCACAACTGGAGCTTAGACTCTGCTCGCTACAACTAGAGAAGAGTCCACACAGCAACGAAGACCCAGCACAGCCAAGATAAATAAAGGAAAATAGTTAAAGGAAATAAAAACATACATATATCTCTACAAATAGAAATGAGCATGCATGCCTACTTAGTTGTGTCCAACTCTTTTGCAATCCCATCGACTGTAGCCCATCAGGCTCCTCTTTCCATGAGATTTCCCAGGCGAGAATATTGGAGTGGGTTGCCCTTTCCTTCTCCAGGGGATCTTTCCCACCCAGGGATCAAACCCATGTCTCTTGCATTGGCATGCAGATTCTTTACCATTGAGCCACCTGGGAAGCCCACAATAGAAAACACAGAAGGGATAAACCAGAAAACAAAGAACATATTTACCTATAAGGGATAATGGGTAGAAAGCAAGGGAGATGGATAAAATTTGAGTATATTTTGCACACTTTTGGCTTTTGGAAGTATGTTAGAGTTCTATATATTCAAAAACTAAAATTATTATTTATTAGAATGAACAAGGAGAACATTCCTAAAACTGAAATCAAACTAATACCAATGAACTCAATTGTGTTCCAAATGAATACCATAATCGTACTGAATGCAGACGGCAAAGAAACAATCAACTTTCCATGGTGGCTCAGTGGTAAAGAATCCGCTGACCAATGCAGGAGATGCAGGTTCGATCCTTGGGTCAGGAAGATACCCTGGAGAAGGAAATGGCAACCCACTCCGGTATTTGCACAATTGCACTCATCTCACACGCTAGTAAAGTAATGCTCAAAATTCTCCAAGCCAGGCTTCAGCAATACATGAACCGTGAACTTCCAGATGTTCAAGCTGATTTTAGAAAAGGCAGAGGAACCAGAGATCAAATTGCCAACATCCGCTGGATCATTGAAAAAGCAAGAGATTTCCAGGAAAACATCTATTTCTGCTTTATTGACTATGCCAAAGCCTTTGACTGTGTGGACCACATTAAACTGTGGAAAATTCTTCAAGAGATGGGAATACCAGACCACTTGACCTGCCTCTTGAGAAATCTGTATGCAGGTCAGGAAGCAACAGTTAGAACTGGACATGGAACAACAGACTGGTTCCAAATAGGAAAAGGAGTACGTCGAGGCTGTATATTGTCACCCTGCTTATTTAACTTATATACAGAGTACATCATGAGAAACACTGGGCTGGAGGAAACACAAGCTGGAATCAAGATTGCTGGGAGAAATCAATAACCTCAGATATGCAGATGATACCACCCTTATGGCAGAAAGTGAAGAAGAACTAAAGAGCCTCTTGATGAAAGTGAAAGGAGAGTGAAAAAGTTGGCTTAAAGCTCAACATTCAGAAAACTAAGATCATGGCATCTGGTCCCATCACTTCATGGCAAATTGATGGGGAAACAGTGGAAACAGTGGCTGACTTTATTTTTCTGGGCTCCAAAAATCACTGGAGATGGTGACTGCAGCCATGAAATTAAAAGATGCTTACTCCTTGGAAGGAAAGTTATGACCAACCTAGACAGCATATTCAAAAGCAGAGACATTACTTTGCCAACAAAGGTCCGTCTAGTCAAGGCTATGGTTTTTCCAGTGGTCATATATGGATTAAAGAGTTAGGCTATAAAGAAAGCTGAGCGCCGATGAATTGATGCTTTTGAACTGTGGTGTTGGAGAAGACTCTTGAGAGTCCCTTGGACTGCAAGGAGATCCATCCAGTCCATCCTAAAGGAGATCAGTCCTGGGTGTTCATTGGAAGGACTGATGTCGAAGCTGAAACTCCAATACTTTGGCCACCTGGTGCGAAGAGCTGACTCATTTGAAAAGACCTTGACGCTGGGAAAGATTGAGGGCAGGAGGAGAAGGGGATGACAGAGGATGAGATGGTTGGATGGCATCACCGACTCAATGGACATGGGTTTGGGTGGACTCCGGGAGTTGGTGATGGACAGGGAGGCCTGTCATGCTGCAGTTCATGGGGTCGCAAAGAGTCGGACATGACTGAGTGACTGAACTGAACTGAACTGAACTGGTATTCTTGCCTGGGGAATCCCATGGACAGAGGAGCCTAGTGGGCTACAATCCATGGGGTCGCAAAAGAGTCAGACACAATTTAGCGACTGAACAACAACAAATCTGATACTTTGTCTGTGGTGAGAAAGGGAGTTATGGAAGATTTGCAAACAAAACCTGAACCATTTTTATTGAGTTTGGTATTTTGCAGTGCTGTAGGAAAATCGATTCTAAAACAATTTTGTATCTATTATAGGTTTTAGGAAAAGGGTAAATGTGGGTTCTCAGCAGTAGGGAAATGAGGGATGTAAAAATATAGAATGCAGGAAGGCAAGAAACAGCCCTACAGGGATGAATGGGAACTGGAAATACCAGGTGAACTCATTTCTAAAATAGGTGTACGTAAATGTGCATGTGTCTATACCTACATATGTGCACACACATATGTCTACATCTGTATACAGATATATACATGTGTCTTACACATGCATATATTACCTAGCTCTGTATGCTGAAAAGAAACCCCTGGGGCAATTACCACATCTATCATACAGATCTTGATTCTAATACCATTTCCTACTAAAAGCAGCTAGGGCTCCTTGGAGAAATGGTTCATTCTAGAGTTGGGGCAGGAAGTACATAAAATGAGACTGGAATATCTTGTTATCCTTAATATAGGGAAATATACATGCACAGGTACACACACTCAAAAAACGATGGGAGCCAGTTTAAGAAAGAGGCTCCCATGGGCCAAATTTGGGACAATTGAGGGATTCGTGAATCCACACTGATTATAAAAAGATAATACATGTACAAATATGTAATATTTATTTATAATATAATATATACATATATTGTTGTTCAGTCACTAAGTAGTGTCCAACTCTTTGCGACGCCATGGAATGCAGCATGCCAGGCTTCCCTGTCCCTCACTGTCTCCCTGAGTTTGCTCAAACTCATGTCCATTGAGTCGGTGATGCCATCCAACCATCTCATCCTCTGTCACCTTCTTCTGCCCTCAGTCTTTCCCAGCAACAGGGTCTTTTCTAATGAGTTGGCTCTTTGCATCAGGTGGCCAATGTATGGAGATTCAGTTTCAGCATCAGTCTTTCCAATGAATATTCAGGGATGATTTCCTTTAGGATTGACTGGTTTGATCTCATTGCTGTGCAAGGGATGGTCAAGAGTCTCTTCCAACAAATTCCAAAGCATCAATTTTCAGTACTCAGCCTGCTTTATGCTCCAATTCTCACATGTGTACATGACTACTGGAAAAACCATAGCTCTGACTGGTCAGAACTTTGTCGGCAAAGTGATGTCTTTGCTTTTTAATATGCTGTTTAGGTTTGTTATAGCTTTCCTTCCAAGGACCAGGAGTATTTTAATTTCATGGCTGCAGTTACCCTTCATGATGATTCGGAAGCCCAAGAAAATAAAATCTGTCACTGGTTCTACTTTTTCCCCTATATATACATATACACACATATTAATAATATATATCAGTTCAGTTCAGTCGCTCAGTCATGTCCTACTCTTTGCAACCCCATGGACTGCAGCACACCAGGCCTCCCTGCCCATCACCAACTCCCAGAGTTTACTCAAACTCATGTACATTGGGTTGGTGGTACCATCCAACCATCTCATCCTCTGTCGTCCCCTTCTCCTCCTGCCTTCAATCTTTCCGAGCATCAGGGTCTCTTCAAATGAGTCAATTTATCGCATCAGGTGGCCAAAGTATTGGAGTTTCAGCTTCAACATGAGTCCTTCCAATGAATATTCAGGACTGATTTCCTTTAGGATGGACTGGTTGGATCTCCTTGCAGTCTAAGGGACTCTCAAGAGTCTTCCCCAACATCACAGTTCAAAAGCATCAATTCTTCGGCGGTCAACTTTCTTTATAGTCCAATTCACACATCCATACATGACCACTGGAAAAACCATAGCTTTGACTAGATGGACCTTTGTTGGCAAAGTAATGTCTTTAATTTTTGATATGCTTGTCTTCCAAGGAGCAAGAGTCTTTTAATTTCATGGCTGCAGTCACCATCTGCAGTGATTTTGGAGCCCAAAAATACAGTCTGTCACTGTTTCCCTATCTATTTGCCATGAAGTGATGGGATCAGATGCCATGATCTTAGTTTTCTGAATGTCGAGTTTTAAGTTTACTTTTTCACTCTCCTCTTTCATCAAGAGGCTCTTTATTTCTTCTTTGCTTTCTGCCATAAGGGTAGTGTCATCTGCATATCTGAGTTTATTGATATTTCTCCTGGCAATCTTGATTCCAGCTTCTGCTTCATCTGCCCCAGTGTTTTGCATGATGTACTCTGCATATACGTTAAATAAGTAGGGTGACAATATACAGCCTTGACATACTCCTTTCCTCATTTGGAACCAGTCTGTTGTTCCATGTCCAGTTCTAACTGTTGCTTCCTGACCTGCATACAAATTTCTCAAGAGGCAGATCAGGTGGTCTGGTATTCCCAACTCTTTCAGAATTTTCCACAGTTTATTGTGATCCACACAGTCAAAAGCTTTGACATAGTCAATAAAGCAGCAGTAGATGCTTTTCTGCAACTCTCTTGCATTTTCAATGATCCAGCGGATGTTGGCAATTTGATCTCTGGTTCCTCTGCCTTTTCTAATCCATCTTGAATATCTGGAAGTTCAAGGTTCACGTATTGCTGAAGCCTGGCTTGGCAAATTTTGAGCATTGCTTTGCTAGCGTGTGAGATGAATGCAATTGTGCGGTAGTTTGGACATTCTTGGCATTGCCTTTCTTTGGGATTGGAATGAAAACTAATCTTTTCCACTCCTGTGGCCACTGCTGAGTTTTCCAAATTACCTAGCATATTGAGTGCAGCACTTTCACAGCATCTTCTTTTAGGATTTGAAACAGCTCAACAGAATTCCATCACCTCCACTAGCTTTGTTCATAGTGATGCTTTCTAATGCCCATTTGACTTCACATTCCAGGATGTCTGGCTCTAGGTGAGTGATCACACCATCATGATTATCTGGGTCATGAAGATCTTTTTTGTATAGTTCTTCTGTGTATTCTTGCCATCTCTTCTTAATATCTTCTGCTTCTGTTAGGTCCATACCATTTCTGTCCTTTATTGTGCCCATCTTTGCATGAAATGTTCCCTTGGTATCTCTAATTTTCTTGAAGAGATCTCTAGTCTTTCCCATTCTATTATTTTCCTGTATTTTTTTGCATTGATCACTGAGGAAGGCTTTCTTATCTCTCCTTGGTATTCTTTGTAACTCTTCATTCATATGGGTATATCTTTCCTTTTCTCCTTTGCCTTTAGCTTCTCTTCTTTTCTCAGCTATTTGTAAGTTCTCCTCAGACAATCATTCTGCCTTTTTGCATTTCTTTTTCTTGGGGATGGTCTTGATCCCTGCCTCTTATACAATATCACAAACCTCTGTCCATAGTTCTTCAGGCACTCTGTCTATAAGATCTAATCCTTTGAATCTATTTGTCATTTCCACTGTATAATCATAAAGGATTTGATTTAGGTCACACCTGAATGGTCTAGTGGTTTTCCCGACTTTCTTCAATTTAAGTCAGAATTTGGCAACAAGGAATTCATGATCTGAGCCACAGTCAGCTCCTGGTCTTGTTTTTGCTGACTGTATAGAGCATCTCCATCTTTGGCTGCAAAGAATATAATCAATCTGATTTCAGGTTTGACCATCTTGTAAAGTCCATGTGTAGTGTCTTCTATTGTGTTGTTGGAAGAGGGTATTTGCTATAACCAGTGCATTCTCTTGGCAAAACTGTGTTAGCCTTTGACCTGCTTCATTTTGTGTTCCAAGTCCAAATTTGCCTGTTACTCCAGGTATCTCTTGACTTCCTACTTTCCTACAGTTATACATATATTTATTCTTTTATAGATTCCTTTTCATTTTATTTCTTTAAAAAACTAACATTAGTTTTTTTTCTTTTAATAAAGACTGCTGACAACTAATTCTCTCATATTTTCTTCCTTAAAATCTTAAAATGTCTTTATTTCATTTTCATTAATAAATTCTATTATGCAAAAATTCATACATTTACAAAGTAAGCAGGAAAATACAATTAACTCCAGTATATTCATCACTTATCTACAACAATTAAATTCTGTCATTGTCTATACTTCCAAACTCCCCAACCTGACGGTGATTTTTAACAGTTTTTTTAAGGTAAAATACACATGCATAAAAGTGCACACATTTTACTGTGCAATTCTGACAAGTGCATACATCACTTAATTGCTTCCTTTACCATGATACAGAATATTTTCATCACCTTAGAAAATTCCCTTGAGTCCCTTTGCAGTTAATCTCTACCTCTGGAGGCAACCATTGTTTTGATGTTTTTCTTCGTATTGATTTTGACTGTTTTAGAACTTCATAAAAGTGAAATTAGAGAGTATGTCTCTTTTGCCTTCAGTTGTTTTTGCTTAGGATATCAATCCATGTTGCTGTGTGCATTGATTGTTTTTACTGTTGAATATCCCCACATTGTATAAATATATCATGATTTGTTTATCCACTCTCCTGTTGATGAATATTTGGTTTTGAAGGGTTTTTTTTTTCCAATTTTTTGTTATTGTGAATAAAGACATGTGGCACATTCTTATACAAGTTGGTTTATGGATGTATGTTTTTTTAATCTCTTGGATAAATAAGTAGGATTGGAACGGCTAGGTCAAAGTGTTTAAGTCCATATTTAACTTGCTAAGAAATTGCCAGAGTTTTTCACAAAATGGCCATATTCCTTCATGTTCCTACTAGTGACATGAGAGATTGGGTAGCTCTACATTCTTGCCACTTTCCTGCTGCTGCTGCTAAGTTGCCTCAGTCGTGTCCAACTCTGTGCGACCCCATAGACAGCAGCCCACCAGGCCCCGCCGTCCCTGGGATTCTCCAGGCAAGAACACTGGAGTGGGTTGCCATTTCCTTCTCCAATGCATGAAAGTGAAAAGTAAAAGTGAAGTCGCACAGTCGTGTCCGACTCTTAGTGACCCCATGGACTGCAGCCTACCAGGCTCCTCCGCCCATGGGATTTTCCAGGCAAGAGACTGGAGTGGGGTGCCATCGCCTTCTCTGGCCACTTTCCTAATGTCTTGTAATGTTGAGCACTTTTTCACAAACTTAATGGCCATTCAAATATCTTCCTTTGTGAAATGCCTGTTGAGTCTCTCGCTTATTTTTATGGGGTTGTTTTTCCTTTAAATTATTAACTTATAGGAGTTTTTATGTTTTCTGAATATAAGTTCTTTCCAAGTTATCTTGAAGATATTTTCTTCCAGTCTGCGACTTGCCTGTTTATTTTCTTCCTGGTGTCTTTTGATGAACAGACAGTTTTGCTTTTGATAAACTACACTCAATCAATGATTTCTTTTATAGTTATATCTTTCTAGTTCTGAGAAGTCTTTGTCTAGCCTCAGATCATGAAGATATTTTCCTTACTATTTTATAGTTATAGCTGTTACATTTAGGTTTATGATCCATGGCAAATTAAATCTTATATATAGTGTGAGGTAGGGAGGTAAAGTTTCATTTGATCTCATATGGATATTTAGTTGTTCTAACACCGTTTGATGAAAAGACTTCTCTTTCCCCACTGGTTTGATTTGGCATCTTTACCGAAAATGAATTGACCACATACATGTCTCTTGAAAATAATGTGGATTCTGAACTCATTTGGTAAAAATTTCTCCCCTCAATAAATCTTATATCCTTTTACCTCTATTGCCTCTTTCTCTAATGCTTTTGAAAATGATTTTTTTATAAGTTGTCTGTGTTTCCAGGTTTTTGTTTTTTTTTTTTACTGGGAGCACTGCCTTGCCACAAACTACTTCACGCATCTGGAAGTGGACCTCTTAGTGTTGAATATGCTGTTGATATTCTAACTTCGTGGTGACAGATGCTCTTTTCTCTTCTATGAATTCTGGGTTAACAATTTCCTTCTAGGTCCAGGTTTACTATATCCCATAATATCTTAGCTGTTCCATAACAAAATTCTATAGCCCGGATGGATTAAACAACAAACTGTATTTTCTCAAGTTTTGGAGACTGAGATTCCAAGGTCAAGGTGTGAAGAGATTTAAAGCCTGGTGAGGGCCCTTTTCTTGGTCTATACACCTTCCTTCTGTATCCCCATGTGGTGAAAACAGAGAGGGGTCTTGTCTCTTCCTCTTCTTCTAAGGGTACCACTCTCACCATGAGAACTCCATGTCAGCTCATCTAAATCTTAATTACCTCCCAAAGGCCCTGCCTCCAATACCATCACACTGGGGATTAGGGCTTCAACCCATGAACTCTGAGGAGACACAAACATTCAGTCCACAGCTCATGAGTTTTAGTATGTTGTATTTTCATTATGATTCAGTTAGTTTCTCCTCTCCCTTGTGACATTCTTCTGACCCAAGATTTATTTAGAAGTATATTGTTTAATTTCCAAACATTTGGGTATTTTCTAGTAAGTTTATTGTTATTGATTTTTAGCTTAATTCTACTATGGTTAGAGAATATCTTCTGTATGATTTCAGTTCTTTGAAATTTGCTTTATGGCTCAACATACGTTCAATTTTGGCAAATGTTCATATACACTTGAAAAGAATGTACAGTCAACCCCTGAACAACCAGCGGGTTAGGAGCACTGACTCTGCACAGAAGCACAAATCCTAGTATAATTTTACAGTCAGTCCTCAATATCCAGTCTTACATCCTTGGATTCAACCACAACAAACTGTATAGTACTGTAGTGTGAAGTGAAGTGAAAGTCGCTCAGTCGTGTCAGACTCTTTGAGACCCCATGGACTATACAGATCAGATCAGTTGCTCAGTCATGTCCGACTCTTTGCGACCCCATGAATCGCAGCACACCAGGCCTCCCTGTCCATCATCAACTCCTGGAGTTCACTCAGACTCACGTCCATCGAGTCAGTGATGCCATCCAGCCATCTCATCCTCTGTCGTCCCCTTCTCCTCTTGCCCCCAATCCCTCCCAGCATCAGAGTCTTTTCCAATGAGTCAACTCTTCGCATGAGGTGGCCAAAGTACTGGAGTTTCAGCTTTAGCATCATTCCTTCCAAAGAAATTCCAGGGTTGATCTCCTTCAGAATGGACTGGTTGGTTCTCCCTGCAGTCCAGGGGACTCTCAAGAGTCTTCTCCAACACCACAAGTTCAAAAGCGTCAATTCTTCGGCGCTCAGCCTTCTTCACAGTCCAACTCTCACATCCATACATGACCACTGGAAAAACCATAGCCTTGACTAGATGAATCTTTGTTGGCAAAGTAATGTCTCTGCTTTTGAATATGCTATCTAAGTTGGTCATAACTTTCCTTCCAAGGAGTAAGCATCTTTTAATTTCATGGCTGCAGTCACCATCTGTAGTGATTTTGGAGCCCAGAAAAATAAAGTCTGACACTATTTCCACTGTTTCCCCATCTATTTCCCATGAAGTGGTGGGACCAGATGCCATGATCTTCATTTTCTGAATGTTGAGCTTTAAGCCAACTTCTTCACTCTCCACTTTCACTTTCATCAAGAGGCTTTTGAGTTCCTCTTCACTTTCTGCCATAAGGGTGGTGTCAACTTTGTATCTGAGGTTATTGATATTTCTCCCAGCAATCTTGATTCCAACTTGTGCTTCTTCCAGCCCAGGGTTTCTCATGATGTACTCTGCATATAAGTTAAATAAGCAGAGTGACAATATACAGCCTTGACGTACTCCTTCCTATTTGGAACCAGTCTGTTGTTCCATGTCCAGTTCTAACTGTTGCTTCCTGACCTGCATACAGGTGTCTCAAGAGAAAGTGATAGTGAGAATGAGAAGTGGTAGTAGATCCATTATTTAGGTCAACTTTTTTTTTATTATATGGCTCAATTTTTTTTAATCCTGATTTTTATCTACTTTTTCTAACAGTTGCTGAGAGGAGTCTATTAGTATTTAAGTCTCCCATTGTAGTTGTAGGCTTGTCTTTTTAGTTCTGTCCAGTTTTGCTTTTTATGTTTAGAGCCTCTGTTGTAAAGTGCAGACAAATTTGGAATCGTTATATATTTCTGGTGGATTGACCCTTTTTAAAAAATTCATAATCCCTCTTTATTTCCTATAATGCTTTGTTTTGAAGTCTACTTAGCTACACCAGTTTTATTTTAGTTATTGTTTGAATTGAGTGTCTTTTTCCATCTGCATTTTAAAAATACTTCTGTATCCTTATAATTATACTATTTAAAGAAACATTTGGTTAATGTTGTTTCTAAATCTACTCTTAGACTTTTACTTGTAGCATTTTCTTCATTCATACTTAATTTTATAACTGATATTTAGGTTTCAGCATTACAACTTACTATTTATTTTCTATTTGTCCTACCTCTTTTACATTCCATTTCTTTCCATATTCTTTCATATTAACTATTATTTTTTTTTCCTCTCTATTGACTGTGACACATTCAGTTTCTATTCTGTTGGTGATCAACCTAGAGACTCAACATGTCTTCAGTTCAGTCGCTCAGTCGTGTCCAACTCTTCGCGACCCCATGAATCGCAGCACGCCAGGTCTCCCTGTCCATCACCAACTCCTGGAGTTCACTCAAACTCATGTCCATTGAGTCGGTGATGCCATCCAGCCATCTCATCCTCTGTCGTCCCCTTCTCCTCCTGCCCCCAATCCCTCCCAGCATCAGAGTCTTTTCCAATGAGTCAACTCTTCGCATGAGGTGGCCGAAGTATTGGAGTTTCAGCTTTAGCATCATTCCTTCCAAAGAATATCCAGGACTGATCTCCTTTAGAATGGACTGGTTGGATCTCCTTGAAACATGTCTTACGATTTATTAAAATCTAACATAAATAAATATTTTAGCAATTTTCCAGGCAATACAAGAATTTTAAGATATCTTAACTCTGTGTATCCCCATCCTTTTGCCTTTGAGCTACTGCTGTGCTTTAATTATGTAATATATGTGTTTATTAGTATTTAATATGCATAGAGTTTAATTACAAGTGATGTTAAATGTATGTTTATAATCCCACAAGTCATTATTATTATTCATGTTTTCAACAGAGAAAATTCATTTGGTTTAACCTACCTGTTTACTTTTTTTAAAACAAAATTGTATTTTAGGATAGTTTTAAATTTACAGAAAAGTGGCAATGATAGTACAGACAGTTCTGTATACCTTGCTCCCACTATGCCCTATTGATAACAATTTATATTACTGAGGTATATCTGTAACACTTAAAGAACCAACACTGGTACGTCACTATTAACTACACTTCACACTTTATTTGGTTCCCATTAGTTTTTTCCTAATGTTCCTTTTCTGTTCCAGAATACTACATTTAGTCATCACATCTTATCTGGTCTGTGAAAGTATCAAATTTTCCTTCTTGTGGACGACTTTGGGAGTTTTGAGAACTGGTGTTTTGTAGAGTTCAGTATACCCTCCTTTACACACATTCTCCTTTCTCTGACTCACTCCCTTTCTTCCTCACTCCAGCTTCCCCTGCAAGTGTGTTTCCTAGCAAAGTGAGAGCATGCAAGTTTTTGCCTCTGGCTCTGTCTTCTAGAAAATCTGGGCTGAGACCTTCTTGTTCTAGGTAGCAGATCTTTGAAATCCCCACTGAAAACCTGGGCTGTTCATCGCATCTTCTCCTGACTGGCAGGTCTGAGTCCAACTTTTGTTCCTGCAACCTGGTGAGAGGCTATCAACAGTTCTATGCTTTCTCATCAGTGCTTCAGTCAAAAAGTCCCAACTGGCAAACATCTCAAGGAGATAGGGATGCCAAATACTGGGCTCAGATTCCTGGCTTCCCCTTCTCTTTGAGATCTTGCTTCTGGAAATCTTTTGTTGATCTTTAATGCCATCAAACAGTTTAAAATATTATATATATATATAATTTCTGTCTCCTTTTCTAGTTATTTTCAGCTAGAAGCTTGGTCTGGAAGAAAGCTGGTCCCCCACCCAACCACCCATTCCAGGAAGCAGAACTCACAGCCTTGGGTTTTAATAGGAAACCACAGGGCATTGCTAGAGAAACTGCTGTTTCCTTATAAACTCTTGCAGGCCCCCAGCCCAAGTGAAAACAAAATGGGACTCTGTCCTCTCATGTGCTTCTCCTTTTATTTCTGTTTTTTCCCCCCAGTGCCTGTTTTCTAACAGCTCTGTATGTTTATTTGGTGGAAGGTAGCTTCAGCACAATTTTTCCTTACGTCACGCAGCTGGATCTTTCGGTGGGAGAATTTTTAGATATGAGGGGAAAATACAAGCAGAGCTAGTCCTTGGAACAACTGCAAGGGAGATGGAGGTGGAGGCATGTATCTCAAAGAAGCTTTCCTGACTGTTCCCCATCCCATCACCCAGAGACCTCCCACAATCCTCGTGTCAGCTTGACTTTTTTCATAAATATTGACTTCACTTCTCCATTTCACAAGGACTCAGTTACTATATGTACATCAGCTATTATATAGTATTGCCCTCTGGTGGTACAGAGCTGTTAGCCCTGTAGTGAACGTATCCAGAATGCAGCTGTTCTGAGAACTTTGTCAACAAAGGAGATGGCAGAACAATTTTAAAAAAAAGAGACAGAGGACTTGCCAAATCTCATATCTTATAATGAATCTTATCTCTTTGCTCTCTTGCCCTAACTCATCTGGGAATCTAGTAAACAGTACCTATTACAACTGTTTCTGAATTAAAAGTCAATTGGTAACAGGCAAGAGGCCACTTTGGCTTCTCAGATTTTTAAAAATTCTTCAGGGATGGCTCTATGTTGAGAAAATAGGGGCGATCTGGAGACCAGGATTTGTCTAGTTTGAGAATGATTCTTGTCTTATTTAGACTAACTGCTGTAACAAGTAAGCAATGCATTTCAACACTTTACACAATAAAGTTTATTTCTTGCTTGTGCAATGTCCATCATTGGTTTACCTGATCAGGTGACTTTTCTACATGGCTTTCCTCCACATTATGTCACAGGGACCTGGACTCCTGTCTTACAGAAAAGAAAGTCCTCTTCAGAGAACTCTTCAATTAGCCAGTGGACATGAAAAGTAATCAAGGGTTGTACATGGGAGGGTTTATGGGTCAAACAAGGAATCTGTATCCATCACTTCAACCCACTCAGGGTATTCCACTGGCCAGAATCCAGTCACGTGACTGCGCCCTCCTGCAAGGGTGGCCAGGAAGTATAGCTCAGTGCTTGCCACAGGCCTCATTTGTATGTGTATGTGTATGTGTATGTGTTTGTTTTTCTGCCTTCTGAAGCAAAAGTAAAAGCAATGTCTTTGCTTTTGCCAAAGAGCCCCTAAACCTTCTTGGCTTTTTCACTCCTCAGTTTTAAAAAACCGTGAATTAACAGCAGCACTGGAAATGGTTTGTTCAGGCTTTTAAGACTGGAAGGAAAATACTTCTAAATTAAAACATGGAATAGTTTCCTGGTCCTGCGTGAAGTCTAATCAGTCAACACTATTTTATTTTTTATTAAGGTAACATTGGTTTATAACATTATGTAAGTTTCATGTGTCCAACACTGTATTTTTACTTCTGTATACCCTACAGTGTACTTACCTCCAAAGATTTAGTTTCCATCCATCACTATAAAGTTGGTTCCCTTTACCCATCTCTCCCCTCCCCTTGCCCCTGTTCCTCTGGTAAGCACTACTCTGTTCTCTGTATCTGTGTGTTATTTTCCTTGGTTTGGTTAGTTCACTTATTTGGGGTTTTTTGTTTTGTTTTTTAAATCCCACATGTAAGTGACCATACAGTATTCATCTTCTTCCATCTGACCATTTTACTAAGCATAATACTCTCTAGGTTCATCCATGTTGTTGCAAATCAGCCCACATTATTTTTTAACTAAACTTTTTCATTGAAATCTATATAATATTAAAAAAAGAAAAGAATCCATAAATAACCAGCTCGGTGAATTTTCACAGGGTCAATACAGACATGTGACAATCACCCAGATCAAGAAATAAAAAATGAACATGACCATGATCTCAGAAGCTAACAAGTAAGGGTTGGGGAGGATTTCTTAGTGATGAAGTAATTCTAGCAGCACTGAGTTTGGGCTATGATACCGCCTCCATTAAATATTAGCTCCAAAGTTGACAAGAAGATAAAGAAGCCTGGGTTCTGCCTTCCCTTGATTCTAACCAAGAGAATTACCTTTGGCAGGTCACTTCCCCTCTCTGTCTCTTTCTCCATGTGTACAATGGAAGGCTTGACTAGCAAGCCACGAAGGTCTCTCAAGCTGAAACAATGAGGTTTTAAGACTTACCACAAACCCCACAAAATGGGGTGTGGTGGGGGCAATACATGACAGATCACAAAGGAATCCCTGGGGTAGAGAGATGCTCAAGTCCCAAGCTGTCCCCAGACCTGATGGAAGCCACCTCCACTGAGTCCTCCAGATTGACATCCTGGGAGCAGGTCACCACTGCTCTGTTACAAATGGTGTCCACCCACTTGGTGTTCAGGTTTTTTTGCCTTAATTCAGTTCTGTGTGTACTGTGAGGGGTGACCTTGGAGGGTCAGGGAGGTGCACACATAGCCTGTGTGTGCTCAGTTGTGTCCGACTCTTTGCGACCCCAAGGATTGGGGCCCACCAGGCTCCTCTGTCCATGAAATTTTCCAGGCAAGAATATTGGAATGGGTTGCCATTTCCTTCTCCAGGGAATAGCCTGGGGCTAAGGATTTCAGAATACGGACTTAGATAGACTTGGGTGCAACTCTGACTTTACCACAGACTGACTATGTGACCTCGGATGAGGCATTTATTCTCCCTGAGACTCAATGTCCTTATCTATGAAATTCAAAGGATACAGTCACCTACCTTAAAAGTTCTTGTGCAGGTGACAGGAGCCTAATCTCTGTAAATACGCTTGGCATTATGCCTGGAATCTACATGCTAGTGTTAGTTGGGAGAACTGCCCTTCCATGCTAATCCTCCAACAAGGCTGCTGTAACTCTTCCCCCATGACAAAGGGTCAGAAACCTATAGCCTGGAAGAGAGACATAGGAAAATATAGGTTTGTTCTACAGTGAAGTCCAGAATAGTCCCCTTTATTTTCTCTTACCACTCCCTCTGAACCCTCTCTCCCCTGGTACTGGAACAACTCATTTCTCATGATTGCCAGAGTCATTTTATCCATAATAATCTCCTTGCAATTTAATCTGAGATCTGATAATAACCACTGATGTAATTATAATTAATAAGAATGCTTAGAACATGTAGAGTGTTTTTTCTCCTATGTTTCCCAGAAAGCAGTGAGAAAAAACAGGCTTCCAGGTCTTGCAATCTTGAGCTTAAGTAATGGCTCCACTACCCACTAGCTGTGTGACCTTGTACAAGCGACTTAACCTCCTTAAAAATGAGAAGATGAGGCGGACTTATTGTCAATTCAACCCTCCTTCCTTGGAGAGCCTGGGAAGTTCCCCAGGCTCCCTTGCAGCTAAAGTTATGGATGGGAAGTAAGTCCCACTAGTTGGTGGTTCTCATGGGAGGTTTGGAGCTGAAGGAAGGAACCGATTCCTCTGCCAAGGCATGCTTGGCTGTTGTGAGTCTAGAGGCAGTCAAGAAAGAGGGTCATCAGCTTCAGGCTGGGAGAAGTCATGTGACAGTAGCCATGTTGGCAGCTATAGCAGCTTCCTGATGTCCCACCAATGTAGTGGGTCCTTATAGATACAGCTTTTATCACCCCTTTGCATATGCAGCTCTTACCATAATCTTATTGGCACTTGATTTCTGATACAAAAATCCCCCTTTGCTCAAAATACCTAGAACTTATTTCTTGCACTGAACCTGACATAGGATGATGATACTGCTAATTTTTTAGGATTACAAGGATTACGCAAGCTATTAAATATAAAATACCTGTCACAGAAGGAGTACTCAGTCAACAGTAGTCACTGATACTTATTATAATAAGACTGTGTAGGTGTTAAAATTTGGGGGAAACCAGTTCTGTAAATTGCATCTTGCCGCCCACTGATGTTAGCAGGATTTAACACACACACCCCCCACCCCCCGCACCCCCCTCTTTTTTTCCAAGCAGTCAGCAGGCATCTATAACAAGAGGAAAATGATCCTTGGCTAATGTTGCTTTCCCCTTATGTTCTCGCCAACAATTCATGTTGCCTTAAGAGATTAGGCCTTTTTATTGCTTGCCTCATTGCCCTGCTGTCTGCACCAAAGTTACGTCTTGGCTGGCTGGGCGTGTCCTTCTGATGGAGTCCAGGCCTGCTGCACAGAGAGCAAGGGGGTTATTTGATCTCCTGACTGTGGCTCTTACAAGTCCCATTGAGAGTGTGCTTACCCACAAAGCCCTGCTATGCTAATTGGCCCAGTGTAGCCCAAGAATCAAAATTTCACCTAAAATGAGTGTTTTTTCTGGCAGGATTTGGCATTTGGGAGAAGGCAGCCTCTATGGGGACTCAGGGGTTAGCTCTGCAGCCCATCCACCGCTTCCCAGACACTCAGAACCCCCATAGCTAATAGGCAGCAGCTTCTCAATGAGGGTGATGAGGGGTCATGGAGGAGGATCCCCTACCTCCAGATAGATTTTCATGCCCCCTGGACTAAAGTCCTGGAATACAAGAAAACTTCTCTGATTGGACATCTCTCAAAATGGATCCAGAGCCTGATACATTGCCCACTAAGCAGTGTTCCACAGACACTGTGGTGGGAAGGCAGAGGAGCTATTCTCTCCATCTCTGTCTCACATGTTTGTTTGCTTTTTATTAAAAAGCTGGATGACATTCTTCCCACTGTTAATTCTCATTAGGGTGGTGGTGGTTTAGTTGCTAAGTCACATCCAACTCTTGTGACCCCATGGACTGTTACCTACCAGGTTCCTCTGTCCATGGGATCCTCCAGGCAAGAGTACTGGAATGGGTTGCCATTTCCTTCTCCAGGGGATCTTCCCGACCCAGGAATCGAACCTGGGTCTCCTGCACTGCAGGTAGATTCTTTACTGACTGAGCTATTAGCAAAGACTATTCTCATTGTCAATCAGTCAGTCAGTTCAGTCACTCAGTCATGTCTGACTCTTTGCAACCCATGAATTACAGCATGCCAGGCCTCCCTGTCCATCACCAACTCCCAGAGTTCACTCAAACTCATGTCCATTGAGTCAGTGATGCCATCCAGCCATCTCTTCCTCTGTCGTCCCCTTCTCCTCCTGCCCCTAATCCCTCCCAGCATCAGGGTCTTTTCCAATGAGTTAACTATTCCCATCAGGTGGCCAAAGTATTAGAGTTTCAGCTTCAGCATCAATCCTTCCAAGGAACACTCAGGACTGATCTCCTTTAGGATGGACTGGATGGATCTCCTTGCAGTCCAAGGGACTCTCAAGAGTCTTTTCCAACACCACAGTTCAAAAGCATCAATTCTTTGGCGCTCAGCTTTCTTCACAGTCCAACTCTCACATCCATACATGACCACTGGAAAAACTATAGCCTTGACTAGACGGACCTTTCATGGCAAAGTAATATCTCTGCTTTTGAATATGCTGTCTAGGTTGGTCATAACTTTCCTTCCAAGGAGTAAGCGTCTTTTAATTTCATGGCTGCAATCACCATCTGCAGTGATTTTGGAGCCCCCCAAAATAAAGTCTGACTCTGTTTCCACTGTTTCCCCATCTATTTCCCATGAAGTGATGGGACCAGATGCCACGATCTTCGTTTTCTGAATGTTGAGCTTTAAGCCAACTTTTTCACTCTCCTCTTACACTTTTATCAAGGGGCTTTTTAGTTCCTCTTCACTTTCTGCCATATGGGTGGTGTCATCTGCATATCCGAGGTTATTGATATTTTTCCCGGCAATCTTGATTCCAGCTTGTGCTTCTTCCAGCCCAACTTTTCTCATGATGTGCTCTGCATATAAGTTAAATAAGCAGGGTGACAATACACAGCCTTGACGTACTCCTTTTCCTATTTGGAACCAGTCTGTTGTTCCATGTCCAGTTCTAACTGTTGCTTCCTGATCTGCATATAGGTTTCTCACTGTAGCTCTTCCTAAAAAGGCAAAGTTATCCTTCAAAGACAATACACAAAATCATTAGATTCTGGAGAGAGAATCAGATTCTGTCCCTTCCACTGGTAAGAGCTTCACAAGAGTGGGTCCCCGACTGCAGGGCTTCACTGTCACTAATCCTGCACCTCTGCTCCCAGATCAGTCACTGTCTGCCCAGTCTTCTTAGAAGATCTCACACCCTCCCTCCCAACTCCCAAACTCTTCAAAGCTGCTTCAGGACTATGAGGTGCTGTTGATGGGACACTGAACTCAGCACTAGGAACCAGTGTTTGTTTAAAACAACAAAAAAGAAAACTCACTCTTTGAAAAACTGACAAAGATCCCCTTCCCTTTACTTGAGTCCTTATCTCTCTCTGTTGAAAGTTCTGTCTCCTTTTTAAACAGTAGAGTTCTCCAACTTTAGTATGCATGAGAATTATCAGAATAAAACCACAATGAGGTACTACTTCACATCTACCAGGATGCTTACAAAAAAAAAAAAAAAAGCCACATGGAAAATAACAAGTGTTGGTGAGGTGGGGGATGGAACCATTGTGCATGGGGATGTAAAATGGAACATATGGTAGAAAATACCCTGGCATTCCTCAAAAAGTTAAACATAAAATCATCTACGACCCAGCAATTCCACTACTAGGTATATACACCAAAAAAAAAAAAAAAAAATGAAAACTGGGACTTAAACAGATACTCAAAGACCAAAGTTCATAGAAGCATTATTCACAACAGCCAAAAGGTGGAGTGTTTGTCAATCAATAGAAAAATGAATGGGAAAATAGCATGTGATACATCCATGAGATGGAATATTACTCAGTCATTGAAAGGAATGAAGTTATGATACATGCTACACTGTGGATGAAACTGAAAATACTTACATTAAGTGAAACAAGTCAGACATAAAAGGACACATATTGTATGATCTCACTTACACGGAGAAGGTAATGGCACCCCACTCCAGCACTCTCGCCTGGAAAATCCCATGGACGGAGGAGCCTGGTGGGCTGCAGTCCATGGGGTCACACAGAGTCGGACACCACTGAAGCGACTTAGCAGCAGCACTTACATGAACTATCTAGAAAAGTCTGACTCATAGAGACAGAGAGTAGATTAGAGAAGATTACCAGAAGTTTGGGGAGTTATTGCTTAATGACTACAGAACTTTCGTTTGGGGTGATAGAGAAGTTTTGGAAACAGATGGTGATGACTACACAACAGTGTTGATGTGATTAATGCCTGTACAGGATTCAGTTCAGTTCAGTCGCTCAGTCGTGTCCGACTCTTTGCGACCCCATGAAACGCAGCATGCCAGGCCTCCCTGTCCATCACCAACTCCTGGAGTTCACCCAGACTCACGTCCATCGAGTCAGTGATGCCATTCATCCATCTCATCCTCTGTCGTCCCCTTCTCCTCCTGCCCCCAATCCCTCCCATCATCAGAGTCTTTTCCAATGAGTCAACTCTTCGCATGAGGTGGCCAGTGTACTGGAGTTTATTATTCATTTAAAAATGGTATAAATGTTGGGCTTCCCTAGTGGCTCAGTTGTAAAAAAAATCCACCTACCGATGTGGGAGACACGGGTTCCATTCCTGGCCCGGGAAGATCCCACATGCCTAGGAGCAACTAAGCACGTGCACCACGGCTATCGAGCCTGTGCCCTACAGCCTGGGGAGCTGCAACTACTGAGTCCACGCGCCACAACTGCTGGACGCTGTGTGCGCCCTAGAGCCCACACTCTGCAACAAGAAAAGCCACCGCCACGAGTAGCTCCCATCTCGCCACAACTGGAGAAACGCCCCTGCAGTAACAAGACCCAGCATGGCCAAAAGTGAATAAATAAAATTATTTTTTAAATGGTTTAAATGCATATTTTATGTTACAAATATTTACCACAGTTTTGTTTTTTTAAAAAAGAATTACCTGAAGAGCTTGCTGAAATGCATATTCCTGAAATCCACTCCTAGACTTGACTCAGTAAGTCCAGGTTGCATCCCGAGATGTGTCTTTTTAACCGTGTTCTCAGTTCCTAGAATCTGACCCGCGTCTAGTTATCTTCGTGATAAACTCTTTACCGTGAGCAATTTTACCGCACCGGTTGGCCATTAGGCACTTCTGCCGTAAAGTACGGTCAAGTAAGTGATTGGTTTCAATGTCGTAAAAGATAGTATATAAGAGGCCGCTAGTCACTTCACTCTCACTTTTCACTTTTCTGCATTGGGGAAGGGACAGGCAATTCTCCAGTGTTCTTGCCTGGAGAATCCCAGGGACGGGGGAGTCTCATGGGCTGCTGTCTATGGGGTCACACAGAGTCGGACACGACTGAAGTGACTTAGCAGCAGCAGCAGCAGCAGTCATTCATAACGGTCTTCCAGAGCACTGATTATTGATTCTTTTGGCTAATTTAGATTAACTGTTTCCTAATACCATCTTTATCAAATTTACACAAATTTTTTTGTTTGTGGGACTCAGCATGTGGGATTTTAGTACCCCCATGAGGGACTGACCCCAGGCCCCGTGCTGTGGAAGGACCGAGTCGTAACCATTGGACTGTCAAGGCATTCCTTCTCTTGCAATATTAGAAGTTGGGGGCAAAAAAAGAATGGAGCACTTCCTACCTCCCTGCCCCCTCATAAATGGTTACAGGTATTAAGTTTCTTGAAAATGGTGGGGAAAAAAGTTGCTATTTCATAGTAGGTAACTTGGGAGAAGGCAATGGCACCCCACTCCAGTACTCTTGCCTGGAAAATCCCATGGACAGAGGAGCCTGGTGGGCTGCGGTTCATGGGGTCTCTAGGAGTCAGACGCGACTGAGCGACTTCACTTTCACTTTTCACTTTCATGCATTGGAGAAGGAAATGGCAACCCACTCCAGTGTTCTTGCCTGGAGAGTCCCGGGGATGGTGGAGCCGGGTGGGCTGCTATCTCTGGGGTCGCACAGAGTCGGACATGACTGAAGTGACTTAGCAGCAACTTGATGGAAGGAATGATGCTAAAGCTGAAACTCCAGTACTTTGGCCACCTCATGCGAAGAGTTGACTCATTGGAAAAGACTCTGATGCTGGGAGGGATTGGGGGCAGGAGGAGAAGGGGACGACAGAGGATGAGATGGCTGGATGGCATCACTGACTTGATGGACGTGAGTCTGAGTGAACTCCGGGAGTTGGTGATGGACAGGGAGGCCTGGTGTGCTGTGATTCATGGGGTTGCAAAGAGTCGGACACAACTGAGCGACTGAACTGAACTGAACTTGACGGAGGGACGTCCCTGGTGGCTCAGATAGTAAAGAATCTGCCTGCAATGCGGGAGACCTGGGTTGGGAAGATCCCCTGGAGAAGGGAAGGGCTACCCACTCCAGTATTCTTGCTTGGAGAGTTCCGTGGACAGAGGAGCCTGTCAGGCTACAGTCCTTGGGGTCACAAAGAGTTGGGCACAACTAAGGGACTTTCACTTCAACGTGATGTAGACAGAGTTGTGGTACTAGCACAGAATTTGCCTTAGATGATTTGGTGAAACATAAAGACTGTACATGTGATGAAACATTTAAATATAGTCCAATAGTACTATCAGTTATATGGGCTATACATATTGGTTGAGAAATTGCAGAAACTCTTAACCTATTTGTTTCCAGGGAAATTTGAAGAGGTTTACGGCAGATTATTTAATATTGTAAAGAATTGCATACATCTGACATTAGATCCTGAGCACTTAGTGATCAACTTTGAGAAAGGAAGATCTCTAAGATATACCCAGGTACAACTGTAATCATAAACCTACACACATTTTGGGCTACCTAGGTGGCGCTAGCGGTAAAGAACCCAGCGACAATGCAGGAGAAGAGACGCTGTGTTCCATCCCTGAGTTGGGAAGATCCCCTGGAGGAGGGCATGGCAACCCACTCCAGTATTCTTGCTTGGAGAATCTGATAGACAGAGGAGCCTGGAGGGCTACAGTCCATGGAGTCTCGAAGAGTCAGACACGACTGAAGCGACTTAGCACACACGCACACACATTTTAAATGTATTCAAATAGTTATTGTATTTTCATTTTCCACAATAAAATCTTTTAAAATCTTGGTTATTAATTTTCATGTTTCATTATGTATTATCTAATGTCCTCTTTCATTTTCATTATTTTATCTTTTATGTTATTTCAATGGCCAATTCACTGTGCAGCAAAACTTCCAGCAGCAAAGATTCTTAGGAATATTGGTGTGAAAGAAGACAGCATGACCAACTCCAGGAGGTGGCTGGAACCCAAATCATCCCCTGCTCCTGGCTTTTGCCAGACTGAGCAGAAGAGCCTTTCTGGAGTAGTGCAGGGTGGAGAAGAATACAGGACAAGGTTCTGAGTGCTGGTATGACATCTTAATCTGGACTGTATCTTCTAAGCAGTGGAGAATAACAGAATACTCTGAGCAAGAGGACCATGTGATCAGATTTGCAGTGGTTTTTTTTTAATGTATGAAAAATTTTGTAAGAAGTGAAAAGAAGAGTATAATGTACCCCCCTGAACCCATACTGAAATTGAACTTTAGTTTTTTTTACACAACTGCACTGCCTTATCTCACACAATTAACAGTAGTTTCTTAATATCAAATATGAAGTTCATATTTCAAATTTCTAAGATGGTCCCCAAAATGTTTTTGTTTTAAGGTTGATTTGTGTGATTCGGGATTCCAATCAGGCCTACATATTACATTTGTGACTTTGTTTCAGAAAGGTCACTAGAGAAAGTGAAGTTTGAAAGCTCAAGTGTCCTGGCTTGGGAGAGAGGCCAAGCTGCATTGTTTTGGTTAAAAATACGGATGTGAAATTCAGGAGAGCAGGCTGGGCTGGGATCATCTCTTGTATTTCTAGGTAAGAACGGATGGGGTCTGAGCCCAGGGAAGGACCAGCCCTGAAAGGTGGCAGGCACAGAACTCTTAGTCAATCTTCTAAGAGAGATGGGGGAGAGGTGCCTGTGGCCGAGGTGGCTGACATGTCTGAGGGTTAGGTGACCAAGCATCAAAAAACGACCTTGACATTTGGTTCAAAGGGCCTGCAGTAACTCTGAGGAAACTCTCAGTGGAATAATGGGAGTGGGGAATCCTTTTGTGGTGCCCTGAGCACTGGGTGGAGAGAAGGATGAGGGATATGGACAGCTCTTTCAGGAAACTGCTGAGAAGGGACCAGAAAATGGGCCATGGTGAGAGAGGGAGTCCTGGCAAAGAAGGATATCATTAGGGATGGGAGGTCCATGAGCCTCTTAAAGGCTGAGGCCTGGGAAGGATCAGGATGGTGTGGATAAATAAAAACTGCCTTCTGGAGGACAGACTAGTAGTACGTATCCAGCTCTTCAAAGTGGCTACAATATGGAGTTTCTCTCACAGAAACTGATGCACAGGACATAATCAGAGGTGCACAACATGATTTATCTAGGAGGTTTGTTGTTGCCTTATCAATAACTTATTATTACTTATTAATTACTATCACTAACATGGATTCGCAACCTCAGCACTATTGACATTTGAGGTTAGATAATTCTCTGTTGTGGGAGCTGTCTTGGGCATCATGGGATGTTTAACAGCATCCCTAGCCTCTTCCCACTAGATGCCAGTAGCCACCACTCGCCACAAGTGGTGACAGCCAAAAATGTCCACAGACATTGCAAAATAGTCCCCGAGGGAGGGGCAGAATCACTCGGCTTTTTGAGAATCACTCAGTTAAAGGATGGTATGTCCATTTGGTGGCATTTACAGAGTCATAAGGATAACTTTCAAGAGTCATTAAGGACATGTTCACAAGTCCTTACAGTATCATATTGAGAAAACAAAAGTCACATCTGTACTTTTAAGTTCAAAAATAATACTAAATATATAAAATACACACGCATCATACATGGCAAGAGGTGGGAAGGAAACAGACTAAAAAATAAGTGAAAGCAACTTAGCATGGTAGGATGAGGGATCTGTTTCTAAGTTTCCACTTAAAAAAAAAAAAAACATTTTCTACACTGAACATGAATGCCTTATATTAGTTTTTAATACAGTTTTGCCATGGACCTGGCAGTTTATTTTAATGAAATTTATTATGGAATATAACAAAAGACACACAGAAAAGTGCCCAAATCACAAGTGTATGGCTTGGTGGATTGTCACTAAGTGGACACACCTGTGTAACCAGCACCCAGCTCCAGAAACAGAACGTCAGCAGCCCTTCAGAAGTCCCCCTGTCTTCCCGTCCGCTCACCACTGCTCTCAAAGACGACCTGCTTCCTGATTTAAACACCATAGATTCCATTTCCTATTTTAAAACCTTATATAGGTGGTTTTGCATGCAGTGTGAACTGTTTTCCTGTCTAGCTGCTTTTGCTCAACATTGTTGGTGAGATTCACCCATATTATGGAGTATAGTTATAGTATATTATAATGAGCATATAGAGATTTTAAATCATAAAGCTATTTGTTAAAAGATGGCAGGTGGACGTTGTTAAAAATCTGAATGCTTTCACTTCCCAGTGAGGGCTCTACAGTGCTTCTTCTAGGAAGTTGGTCGTGTCTTCCAGCCCCCAGCCCACTCCCCTGAAAGTTCTCTCTCCCAGTTGCTACTCCAGGTCTTGGATGGGTCTGTGACAGTCCCACCAGGCCCTGGCTCACTTGCCACCACCGATGACACATATTGGTGTCTGAATTCCTTGAAGAAGAAACCAGTCAGACAGGGTGGGTGGGAAGGGGGCGTGTGTCTCTTGCACAAGACTGAAGATGGGAGGAAGTGGGGCCACGGGTGTCCAAGATGGGGTCAGGGCCTCCTGAAGGGAGAGTCTTCACCTCTGTTCCTGAAGTGACCATGGCTGATATGCCACTGGCAGAAAATCAGAAGTTTCCCGGCAAAAGCAGCCTCATCTGGTTGCCTGGCTTGTCACATTCCTCAGCACCAAGCACCCTCTGGGCCCTTTATTTCTCACACCAGCCCTATAAAGGTGGGGCTATCATGAGTTCCCATTTTATCACCATGAGCCTGAAATGGAGAGAAGTTAGCTTGTGTAAGAGCCCAGTCTGGGCTTTGAGCTCAGGTCTGTGTGGACCCAAGGATCGCCCCATCAAGGCCACTTCCCTACCTTTTTCATCGCTGGCTGACATGGGAAGAGGGGAGTCGTGACTCCGTCTCCAGTGATAGATTCAGTCTGGCAGCCTGGTCCCAGCCAGCTATAATGTCAGGCAAGCTATTATCTCTGATGATGCTTCTGTGGGTTTAATCATACAACAGGTAGCTCAATATCTCTTGCTTCAAGCCCTACCTCCTCCAACCAGCGGGAATCTCTGGAAAAATGTTCTGGGGAAAAACGGAGGCATTTTTACGACTCTCTCCTCACCTAAACCTGCTGGGCCAGGACAGAGCACAGACCCTTGGGCTCTGACCATTACCCTACACTTTGGACCCAGCCGCCCCTGGCTTTGATGTTGTCTTGGTAAATGTCCCCCAGTCACCAGTGGGCTCTGATCTCTCCAGCACCTAATAATTCAAACAGCCTGGGGCAGTGAGCAGCTAATCAGCTGGACAGGCCTTGCAGCTGCACGATGAGGTTGAGGGAAAAGGGGGTGCTTCTCTTCTTAGGGTCTCATTCCACAACCTGATGGCCGTGGCAGACGCCCCTGTCCCCCAGCCCAGGGGTGAGGTTAATTCTCTCAAGGACCCATGTGGGGATGTGCCTGGCTGTGGTGGCCGTTACGCAGTTTGAATCATGGCTGTCCCGGCCAGGCCATCGGGTGGAAATTAAAATTTAATTTAGACAGTCCCGTCTCTGCGGCCCTGGTGGCCGTCGTCTGGGTGATTGACTGGCTGGTTTCTTTCACCTTTGCACGCCTTGGGTTTTTACTGGCGGAGGAAATGAAGGCTGAACTGGGGCAGGAAATTCCATGTACACAGGTGTTTCTGGTTAGCCCCATGCACCTCACCCAGGGGCACAACTGGGGGCCAGGGATGCCTGTGTGAGCCCGGGGGCCTCTGCGGTGCAGCAGCTGTGGCAGCTTCGCATCTAGAGAAGG
The DNA here is from genome assembly GCF_032452875.1 of Bos javanicus. Taxonomy (NCBI): domain Eukaryota; kingdom Metazoa; phylum Chordata; class Mammalia; order Artiodactyla; family Bovidae; genus Bos; species Bos javanicus. The sequence goes on from NC_083874.1 coordinate 46,439,615, forward strand.
CTGGGCAGGATGATCAGGGCCACAGGGCAGACAGAGGTATTCACAAATGGGCCCCCAACTGGTCCTAGGAGCCCAAAGACTGCCTGCCACTGCCATGAGATCGCATCAGCACCTTGGTGAGAGTCACCCCGGCCCCTGTGCCTGCAGTGGGTGGCTGGTGGCACCAGGCCCTGACCTGGGAGATTAGCAGCGCCCTGAGGTGGTGTTTACACATTGTAGCCAGCACTTCATGTGGCTGACCTGCCCCCATTTTCACATCTTCTGAAGGGCTTAGAGATCCAAAAAGCATGCCTTCCCTTGCTTAAAGGGTCCCCGGAGGGATTGAGGAGGGCGGCCTTGGGCTTGGTCAGACACAGCCATCTGCAGGCTTCTTTCAGAGGCTGAAGAAGTGGTGTTCTTCGTCCCATAATTATCTCCATTCTGCCATCTGGACACTTCCACCATTACTCATTCATCACCCTGGGTAAAGGCACTCAGGGCTCCTGTTAAACTCAGAGTGCCCCAGTGGGGAGGAAAGCACATGCTGGGAAATGACACGGGGAGATACCCACCCTGCACCTCAGTTTTCACAACTGTAAAACGAGAATTAGACCCGGGGTCTTCTGCTGGGTTGGCACATAGATAAATAAGAGGCCATTCATAGAACATCGGGTCCACAGTGGGTAACTAGCGCACAGAGAATATTCACACCACTTTCAACTGGGCTCTAGCCCCTGGGAACATGTCCAAGGGAATCATTCAAAAGGAAAATTATTTTATAAATAGTTTAGAGTATTATCTTCTTAAGTCATGAAATTAAAAGACACTTGCTCCTTGAAAGAAAAGCTATGACAAACCTAGACAGCATATTAAAAAGCAGAGATATCATTTTCCCAGCAAAGGTCCATATAGTCAAAGCTGTGGTCTTTCCAGTAGTCATATATGGATGTGAGAGTTGGACCATAAAGAAGATTGAGCACTGAAGAATTGATGCTTTTGAACTGTGGAATTGGAGAAGACTCTTGAGTATCCCTTGGACAGCAAGGAGGTCAAACCAGTCAATCCTAAAGGAAATCAACCCTGAATATTTACTGGAAGAACTGATGCTGAAGGTCCAATACTTTGGCCACCTGATGCAAAGAGCTGACTCATTTGAAAAGACCCTGATGCTGGGAAAGATTGAGGGCAGGAGGAGAAGGGGACGCCAGAGGATGAGATGGTTGGATGGCATCACCGGCTCAGTAGACATGAATTTGAGCAAACTCAAGGAGACAGTGAAGGACTGGGAAGTCTGGCCTGCTGTAATTAATGAGGTTGCAAAGAGTTGGACATGATTTAGCAACTGAACAGCAATACTTACTTTAAGCACACACACACACAAATGTAACCAATGAAAATACCCATCACTGGTTATACACTGAGGTATGTCATTAATGAACAGCCAATAAGATCAGTATGACAAGTATGAAGCCAAGTCAAATGCTCAGGAAATAGCTGAAGAAAGCAAATCTACACCGCTAATTATGACTGTGGGAAAATGCATGGCAAGTATGAAGAAGACTGGAGGGAGATGTGAGTAATTGCTTATTTAAATATATTTAAGTCATTCAATATTTAAATGCATAATAAAAATGAAAATGAAATGAGAACAGAGATAGATATGAATGTGTCTACGTTATCGAGTTTCTTCTAGTATGAGAGCCCTCCTCAGGAGTCCAGGACACAAAGTATGTGATCACAAAGGCTGGAGAAAAGCTTGCAGCTGGGGTCTTGCCCACACAGAGGACACAAAAGCAGGTTCATCAGAATGTGTGTGGCCACCCGCATGAGCTTCCAGGGTTAGGCAGGGAGTCCTGAGGGAAATGGGGCTGAGCCCTCATCAGTCAGCCTCCTTTCACAGCCCAGGATCCCCACATACACCCCCTGCCCCTGTCGCTTAGAGAGGGTCCTGGGCCCGGTCCTCAAGATTCCGACCGACGCGCGGCTGCCCCTGGAGGTAGGGTGGGGGAACTGCATTTTCATTGCTTTTCGGCGTTCCCGGTCTGGGCACTATTATGGAAAGGACCTTGCTGTTTTGAGTGAAGCATAAATGAATGGCTGCTGTGTGGGACCAAGAGGATTGGAAGCTGGAGGGAGCCTAAACTGAGAGCTCCCTGCCTTATCTTCCGGCCCCTGCCTGGTGAGCTGCAAGGCACAGAGGGTGGGCGTCTCTCTATCTCAACAGACTTCCCGTAGTTCAAGTCACAGTTTCATCCTCCTAGCAGAAACCTGACCAGTCCAGTCCTTGTTGTCTGAGCTCAGAGCCCTTCTAGAATCTGGCTGTGGTCCTGGGTCCCTCACCCTTTCTCTGTTACACCTCCCTATCCCTCCAGGCTTTCATAATGGACTTCAGTTCATTCTTATTGAATTGCCTTGGATGCAAAATAATGGTTGGAATACCAGCAACCAGCAATGGTTGTGAATTTCAATTCCTCTTCTAAAACCACTTGTAAATATTTCTGCAGCTTTCCTCCCCTCTCCCTCCCACCCCTTCTTCCCCACCCCCCCCCCACCCCACCCAACAGACAGGAATTACAAGACAGTAATTCACAACCCCTCCCTTTGTATCTCCTGCTTCTTGTGGTTATCAGGATGGTTACTGCAGGGAGTAAGCCTGGCTCTGACCTACCTTACAGACCTCAGACCCCACAAGCACCATCAGATAGGAGGCTTGTCATCTTGAAAAGAAAGGCAAAAAAAGATAACTTCCAAATGTTGAGCACTTGCTGTAAGTCAAGTATCTAAGTATGCTAAGTGCCACATCCACCCATTTCCTCCTCCCAAACACCTTAGGAGACAGGTATTTCTGCTTCACAGATGGAAGAAACTGAGGTTGGGAGGGGTAGTAAGTGGTAGAGCTGAGATCCAGATGTTGGCTATCTGACTCCAGAGTCTAGGCTTTTCTTTGCTCTAAATCCCTTCACTGAACCTTCTCTTTTGTCTGTGGAATTCTAGGAAGTGTCGGTTCTGTTTCTCATCAGCAGGGCCTCCCGCTCCCCATGAAGCAGGGTCTCTGGGCATTTGCGCATCATCCCTAGAGGGGAACCTTGGGTGTGCAGAGCCTCGTCTCAGGATCCAAAATGTCCAGAACTAGCTGGAGTCAGAGGCCTTCTGGCCTCTCTCCCCACCACATGGAAATGTCATTTGTAGTCAGCGGCTGTAGTTGGAGAACTGCCTTTTAGGTGCAGTGAGTCAAAGGACCACATGGAATCACTTTAGCCTGAGCCGGCGCTGGAGAAGCCCTGGCTCATGGCCACGAGTGGCGGCATGTCCAATAATCCTGAACTCCAGGCGTGAGTGTTGCCAAGAAACCAGGGGGGGTTGGAGACTGACCAGCTCTCCCATTGCATGCCAAGGTCCTGCATGGTGCTGGGAGTGTAGGTACTCAGAAACATAGCTTCCTGTTCTCTGTTAGGGAAGGGCCTTGGTCCTGTGGGCTGAGGGTCTTCGTGATATTAATAAAATGCCCTGTACTATAACCATCTTGGGGGATGGAGGGTCTTAATCATGGACCATAGGCCTCTGTGACTGTATGGAGCTTTATGTAGGTTTCTGTGTCCGAAGAGGAGCCACAGCTTTCTCTGCATTTTCAGAGGTATCCAAGACCCACAAGTGGCCAAAGACCACACTGTCCAAAAAGACTGTAGTAGGAACAAGGGGATTACACCATTCAGCATGCTCAAATGTATAAGCCCATCCCCGGCACTGCTAGTGGGAGGAGATGTGCCAAGCTGGTGCAAGTATGTGAGGATGGGGAGTGGGTACCCAGGTCAGGTTGGCTCCCTGAGCAGAATGGAGCTCCTCCTGACTCCCTTCCCACGCTGACCACACAGGCTGCAGAGAGCATACCCACCCCCCAGGCCTTTGGGGAAGATGGCCTCCCCCACCATCATCTGTGAACCTCATCTCCAAGCTTAGGGCTTCCTCCCCCGGTGGGGTTGCCCCCTCTCTGAGCTCCAATTTCCCCACCAGCCTGGGGCCGTATATCTTCTCCTCCTTTCTCCTGGCTGCTTTATAGCTTGCTGGAAACACCTTCCCTTAGCACTTCGAAATGTATCACTTGAAAGCATCTTAACGTTAACCAATGTGATTCTTTTTTAATTTGAAGGGGCTTATTTCTCCGAATGGCTTTCCTGATCATATAGGAGGGCATGCTCCCTAATATTAAACTTTTTCTTTATAAAGAGCAAAAAAATGACTCACATCTGTTTGATATTTAATTCAAATTGAATGGCAGGACAGGAACAAAATTACACTGCAAAAGGCCATAAAGCGTGATGTTTAAAAAGGCCAAACATACCAAACCTACATGTCAGAAAATTTGAAATGACACAGGATTGAGGGGATATGGCCTGGGCAATGGGGTCTCCTACCCAAAAGCCAGAGAGGTGGTAGCCAAGCTGGGAGAAGGTGAGAGGTGGGAGAAGCTCATGATGCACTGGAGGATTTTGTAGGGACAGGTTTCTAGCCACATATGAGTTTGCAGGTCTTGATGCCATCTCGAAACCACTGCTAGTTGTTCTGGGTTGACGGGTGGCCTGTCTGGAGCCTCCCAAGGGGCTGCTGGGTAATGCTCACACACTGCCTAGGGGACCAACCAGGCACTGCCCCACTGTCAGCATCCAGAAGGCCTTGGGGTTTGCCTACAGCTCAGAGACTGAGTGGGAAACCCCTATGCTGATCAGTAAACCAGAGGCTCCAGTATCCTTTGTCTAAAGGGGATGAGAAATGGGGTGGGGCCCAGAGAGCTGTGCTTTCCTTCCTCTAAATACCAGGCAATCTGTCACCACCCCAGACTCTTAAAGAGTTCCCAGGAAAGAAGTGAGCGTGGTCTCCTACTTATCACCCCCGTTGCAGAGCCCCAGCACAAGCAGTCCAGTTGTGAACCATCTGGTGACATCTGTGAGATGGGCATTGACAATGGGGCTCTGCTACCCGAGCTTGACCGGAGCAGATTTGGTGCCCCTTAATGAGTGTACACAGAGAAGGCAATGGCACCCCACTCCAGTACTCTTGCCTGGAAAATCCCATGGACGGAGGAGCCTGGTAGGCTGCAGTCCATGGGGTCACTAAGAGACGGACACAACTGAGCGACTTCACTTTCACTTTTCACTTTCATGCATCGGAGAAGGAAATGGCAACCCACTCCAGTATTCTTGCTTGGAGAATCCCAGGGACGGTGGAGCCTGTTGGGCTGCCAGTCTATGGGGTTGCACAGAGTCGGACATGACTGAAGCGACTTAGCAGCAGCAGCAGCAGCAGCAATGAGTGTACATGGAGGAAGGGGGTGGGGAGAAGAGTAAGGATCTAGAAGAAATCAGATGCTGGCTCCCTCACTGACCAGCTGAAGTCACTTGGGCATGCATCTCCTCTCTTAGCCTTGGTTTCTTAATCTGTTGCATGGAATGGTTTAACATCTTCATAAGATTATTTTGAATATCTAATGTTTTAAATCTAAACACACATTCACTTTTTTTGGGGGGGGCAGCTGTATCTAAATCCTTCATTCTTTCTGTTTAGATTATTTCTTTGACTCTCACACAGAATCCAACAGTGCTGTACAGAAACTACACATTTTAAATCAATGAACAGATATTAAAGTTTTGCTCTTGTATTTTTTAACCTGTCTTTACAACCTGCATTTTACTGATTTTTTATTGATATATCTGTGGGTGTAGCTATAGTAGAAGCATCTATCTCTATGTTACCTTTTTTTCTTTGTTGTGTTTTCAAACATTCATGCTTTTAAGTACCAAAGCATTGTACGACTTTCTTAGAATAGTTACTCTAACCCCTCTACGGCTTTTGTACAGTAGCACCTTTATTTCCAAGGCGTTTTCACATCAGTTATTTTGTGTCTCTGGCCCACAGTTGAGCACAAGAGGCTGGCACTTTTTTCACACAATGGTGTGCTGGAGCTGTCTCATGCTGTCTTCCAAGAGATAATTGTTACACAAGTCACTATTAAAAATTCAATTGTATGAACTCACAGTTAAATAAACCATATTATATACAAAGTTAATAAATAATGAAAACTCAGCTTCCTAATTATTTTACTGTATTTTAGTATACCTATGCTCTTGTAAATTGTATCTGTATGATGGAAATTCTATGAAAGGGTGTGCTCACTGTGCATCTCTTTCCAAATTCAAGTTCAGTGATGTTATCTTGATACCTTGAAACTGACCACAGTTGGAGAATGTACGCCATGGAAATCAGAGAGTGGTCAACACTATACCCAGACTTCACGAACCACTCAGAGAGCCGATTGTTGAACATTAACCAGCACATCCCCGATTGTTGAGATTGGCAAAGTGAGGCATGTGGAGCTTTTGGTGACTCTAACGGCCACAGTGAAAGTCCTCCTCTCAACCCACTGCTTTCTCCATCAGACTTAGCTCTTCAGCATTCCCAGGACCACGTATCCAGGGTGTACTGCTGCTGCTAAGTCGCTTCAGTCGTATCTGACTCTGTGCGACCCCATAGACCGGCAGCCCACCAGGCTCCCCTGTCCCTGGGATTCTCCAGGCAAGAACATTGGAGTGGGTTGCCATTTCCTTCTCCAATGCATGAAAGTGAAAAGTGAAAGTGAAGTCACTCAGTCGTGCCCGACTCTTAGCGACCCCATGGACTGCAGCCTACCAGGCTCCTCTGTCCATGGGATTTTCCAGGCAAGAGTACTGGAGTGGGGTCCCATTGCCTTCTCCGATCCAGGGCGTACAGCATTTCGTTATCCAGAACACTATGATCTTTTCTGAATGTCCCCTACCATTCCTCTTACGAGATCTCCTTGGCTTCTCAATTTCTCCTGAACTGAGCCAAAACATCCACTCTAGTTTGTAAAGCATGCTGAGACTCTCAAGTGAAGGCATTTTCTCTTTCTTTAACTGAAAGGAGCAAAACTCACAACTCATCATCACCCCCTCAGTTTTCTAACCAACACATTACCTGAAGCTCTTGACAAAGCCCAGAGGCAGGCGTATGCGTGTGAGTATATGTGCGTGCGTGCGTGTGTGTGTGTGTGTGTTGGGGAAGGAGAAGTCAGACCACAGGAGGCTTTCCTGATGATGCAGCTTGAAGTCTGCACAGCAACCGCAGACCCAGGGGAAGAGGAATGTAAAACCGAAAGATGAAGCCCCCTGACGACTAGCTTCCCTCTCTAGCCTCCAGCAAGTGCCACAGGGGACCATGTGTTCCTCAGTAATGAGGCCCAGCACTGGTTCTGGAAGCCTCCAACGTCAAGCGTCCAGCTTGCCTGCTTCCAGGGTTCCTGGGTCAGAGCTCCAGCGTGGGAGCCCTGCACTGTATGTGTATGTTTCCGAGAAGCAAAAGGCTTAGTGGTCTCTTTGCACCACAGACGCTTCTAGAAACAGAAAAACCTGTTGGACTCTTCTCATTCTGATCAATTAGTTGTTAAAATGCATGTTAACCTTTTAACCAGCATCTTTGTTGTGGTTTGACCTGTTTCTCAAAGCCTCATTCCCTAAAAGTCTACTTTTACCCCATGCAAATTCTTGAAGTTTAAAGGCACTTACCAAGGACCTACTGTGTGCCAGATGGCTGTTTGATCTGCAGACAGTTGCTGTCAGGGCTCTGCTGGGGGTGGTGCCAGCATGTACACAGCAAGTACACATGCCCTGCTGAGGAAATACCTTTTGTTCAGTGGATCTCACCTGGAAATCCCCTCTGAGTGTCCCAACACTGTCTTGGAACTGGGAGGGAGCTGGCTTTTTGTGGAGAAAAGTCAAGGAGGCTTTTGGGAGGGAAGAATGTTTAGGGATCAGTGGTGGTTCATGTTGAATAAGAAATGGCTGGCATTTACTGAGCATTTCCAAGGAAGGTGTGAGATCTTGTACAGACTGTGTATCAGTCTTCACAGAGGTGGAGTAGGTACCAATAGTGTCCCCACGTTATACATGAAGGAAAATGGCCTGGGGAAGGAAGGCAGTTTCAGGGTCAGTAAGTGGAGGGCGTGGGGATCTGGACCCTGCTCTACTGCCCTGCCTCTCAGGTGGGAGAGGAGGGGCATGTCAAACCAGACACCCCGGCAGGACTGTGTGCTCCAAGCCAGGCCACATCTGTTGCCCTGGACATGTCCTTTGTGCTTTCCACGTTCCTTTCTTGCAGACTCTGAAGGTCACACACGTTGGGGTGACAGTGGTGGAGGGGGATTTGTATTTGCCAGTTGCCTTCAAGATGTTCCTGGGAGCCCTCTGTGCTGTGCCCCCACCCCCATCTCCTCTCCATTTTTGGTGGCCACCCTAGGGCTCTAGGGCTTCCCTGGTGGCTCACATAGTAAAGAATCTGCCTGCAAAGGGGGAGACCCACGTTCGATCCCTGGGTTGGGAAGATCCCCCTGGAGAAAGGAATGGTTACCCACTCCAGTATTCTTGCCTGGAGAATTCTACGAACAGAGGAGCCTGGTGGGCGTCCATGGGATTGCAAAGTTGGACACGACTGAGTGACTAACACTCTCACTTTCACTAGGGCTTCGGGGTGGGGGGCTGAGGGAACTGTGATGGGTACACTCCTTGATCGAGCTTTCTTGCTCCCCCTTCCCTCCTCTGCTCTGTCCTGCAGGGGAGCGGACCCTTCAGGCTGCAAATCCTAGGCTACTCATTAGCCTCTGGTCTCCCATAGGAGAGGGAGAAGCCCGCATGCTTTGCACTTTCTCTGGACACCTTGGGGAAGAGTATCTGGCGGGGGCTTCAGCTTCCTCTGGACAACTTCTGTCTCCAAGTTCCCAGCTTCTCGTGCAGTTCTAGCTCCGTGCTGCACGGCACCCTCTCTTGTAACACGGTCTCTTGCAGGTGACCATGCAGCCCCAGGATGGGGGCTAGCAGCAGTAGCACTTCCTGTTCCTGTTGATCTCTGAACTGCAGTGCCTATGTGGCATTTTGGCCATTCCACTCCCCGTGTGCCCAATGTCCTGATTCAATTCTTTTAAATACTCAAGAGTGTTTTTTGTTTTTTGTTAATATTTTCTTGACTGGATCCTGACTGATACCATCCCTAGCACTCTCTCCCCACCTCCCCCACAAGCAAGGTGAACATAAGGGTCCATCTTCCCAGCCCATGTGAGCAAGAGGCCAACGAATGAAAGAATATCACAGCATCCTCATCCCTCAGAGAAGCAATTACGGAAACCCTGTGGCTGGCTGCCTAGCTGAGCTTTCTCTCCAAAGGCCCCTGTCTCTGCTTTTATTCTGAAGATTCCCCACCCGCTACCCCCTGCCCCCACATCTTTAAAGGAAAGTGAGGCAGACAGCCCAGCTGGGGTTCCTTGCAGCAGTTGGAGCACTTGGCTCAGAGCCGGGGCGTCCTGACGGCGTTGCCCAGTACCTGCTCTATGTAAGCTCTGTGTCAGGTAACACCGAGGGGATCAGAGGACCATCAGAGGGGGAAGGAAAGCCCCCTCCACAGCTCCAGATCCCACGGTTTCTCCCTCCCTCCCGGATTGTGGTTTGATTTTGACTCATAAGTGCCCTTTCTCGGATCTCTTCTTTCTTGTTCCCCAGTGACTGGCACTGAGCCCCTTAAACAAGCTGGCATCGTGGGGAAATGGAGGCAGAGATAGGAACAGCTCGATTGTGCTGACATTGCTGCAGGAACACACATTTTTGTGGCTCAAGCCCCCCTTGCCAAATGGCAATATAAAGCCCTTTCAACTCACGTGCGTAAAGAAGAAAATAATTAAACTCTTCTGTCGAGGATCACCTGGCTCCCCCCATCCATTCACTTAGGATGTTTTGTTCCCACTGGAGCGTATGATTGGAAAACAAAGGTAAATGAGAGCAATTTATTCCCGGATCACTCCCCCCCCCCCCCCCCCCCGCTGCAGGATTAAAGCTGCCTCAGCCATAAAGAGTTTACAAACTCTAAAGAAAGATAATAACTTCCCTTCTCACGGCCCGGTCACGGGGAGGTAACGCATGTTTCCAATCAGCTGAGAATGGAACTCAAATGGTAGATTTTATTTCACTTTAATCCGCCTGTGAGTTCACTTTCAAGGTAAGAGGGACCACAACCTGCAATGTGAACAGAGTTTATTAACTTCGAAGTCTCCTCCTAAAGGTGGAGGAGCCAGCTTAGTTTACTCCTCGCCCCAAAGCCTTGCCTGGCTTGGGGGCCTGGTGCGGTTGGTGCCTGCCTGGGGCACGGGGTGAGTGCTGAGCAGGTAGAGGGGCCTCAGCGATTCAGAGCCCAGCTAACCTGATGGCAGCATCAGCACCGCCAAAGGTCATGGAGGTGACAACAAGCCATTCCAGCGGCATGGAGCTTATTTGTTCAGCACGTCTGTTTGCTGCCTACAGGACAGCCTGGCCGCTTGGTAGGCTGCTGTGGGAAGAAGCCATTCTCAGGTCCTGTCTCAACTCTCTCTGGTCACATGGCAAGCTTGACCTAGCCCCCTGCCCTGTCTTACTTCACACATTTACGAAGTCATCGTCCATTGGAAGGGAAAAGGAGCTGTTTCCTTGATTGGCCTACTGTGGAACCTTTAATGGGTAAGGTTACCACTGGAAAGCCCTGCCCTCCCCAATTCTTCCCTTGACAACGTAGATGCCTCCAGCAGGGAAAGATCTTAGGAGGCTTCCCTGACTCAGATGGTAAAGAATCTGCCTGCAATATGGGAGACCCGGGTTCCATCCCTGGATCAGGAAGATCCCCTGAAGAAGGAACTGGCAACCCACTCCAGTGTTCTTGCCTGGAGACTCTCCATGGACAGAGGAGCCTGGAAGACTAGAGTCCATGGGGTCACAAAGAGTTGGGTACGACTGAGCAACTAACACACACTCAGACACACACACACACACACACACACATTACAGGGAATCTCTTTATGACACAATCTGGCCCGTGAGGAGTCTTGCTTCAGGGAGGCCGTGTTTCCTAGTGTATGTTTGGGGAAGGAGGTCTGTGTGGACCCCAGGCCCAGACTCAATCCAGCCTGCCCAACCCCTGACTGCTATGGTGCGGTGGTTGGGTGCCCACCCAGGGTGTCTCCTGGGGGCACCCACATGCCCTGTTTGGGGCAGGAAGTGCTAACTGAGAGCTATCTGCTGGTGATCTGGGGCCCTGTCAAATCAGTCAACCTTCTTTGTAGTCATCACACAGAGTTCCAACAACCCAGAGTCTGGGTTAAGTTTGGGCACAGAGGCTCAAGAACTAGGCAGAAGATCCAGCCTTGTCCTGTCCCAGCCAGAGGGTCTGAGCTGCCCAAGGCAGACCCTCTCACCAGCCTCGCAGGTGAGACTTACTGTCTGCTCTCAGCTTTGTGGCCTTCCTGCCCCAGCCCTACCCACTGCAGGCCTTGGGCCTGCCCTCCCTGGCCCTGAGAGGCTCAAGCCCTAGCACCGTCAAGGTGACTGCTTTCCTGACCACGTCTGCCTGTCTGCCCACACCTCCCTGCCTGGCTCTATGATGGCCATCAGGAAATCAGCAGCAACAACCCAGGGTTCTTGTCTGCACGGAGCTTGGGCTCTCACAGGAGAGAGAGCTGTGGACTCCGTGGGCACAGCACTCTGCTGCTGGGAGGGAATGGCCGTGCTGGGCCATGGCCAGGACCACACTGTCTGCTGCATTTGCTGCCACGACAACGTCCCAGGCTTCTTCATGGCACGGAGCCCCACCCTGGGGCTGTTTATGGAGACTTCTGCTCCCTCTTGTGTCATCCCTCCTCGAGGCGGCGCAGTGACTCACAGATGGGTTGAGGAGACTCTCATTTTTGGAAAAGCAGAGGAATGTAGGGGTTACAGTGCCTGAAAGGGCACAAGGAATTATTTCTAAATTTCCAGATGTCTTAGAGAATTGTAGCACTCTGGGATACACCTGAATGTAATTGATGTAGCACTTTGTGTGTGTGTGTGTGTGTGTGTGTGTGTGTGTGTAAGCTGAGTCCATGGTTCCACATGCATTCCATTCATTTCACTAGATCGAACGTTGAAAGCCATCTTATCGAGCACTTCCTGTGTGCCAGACACTGCCCTAGGTGCTTTGTATGCTGTGCCTCACTTTACCTTCTCAGAGCTGTCATTTTCCCCATCTTACAGAAAAAGAAACTGAGGTACCAGGCGATTCAGTCACTTGTTCACGATCACAGCGGTGGTAAGTGTGGAGCAAGAATTCTCACCCAGACAACAGCCTGACTGCAGAGCCCCAGCTTGGACCCAGCACAGTGTGAGTGTGTGTGTGTGTGTGCGCGCGCACGCTCATGCATGCCTCTGAGCCATGTGGGCTGCCCTGTGTATGGAAGATGAGAGAATGCAGAGGACACTGTTGAGAGGGACTCACCACCCTGCTCAGTCTGAGCAGCAAAGAGAAGGGGTATCACGTTCATGGACCAGGGCCTGAAGCCAACCTGATAGCTCTAACTAGTTGGATGAGATAGCTAGCTTAGATAGCTAGATGAGAAAGGGGGTGGGTGTCGGGCTCTAGTGATTGAAATGGTTTCTACCCAAGAAAAGTGGAGGCTTGCATGGAGTGGAGCTTTGCTGTCTTGGAAACATGCTAGGAGGCAGGCAGTTTCTGGAAGGGACTTCACGAACAGGTGGGGTCTGAAAACAACAAGCTGCGTGTTTCTTGGCTCCCTTCCACCCTGTCTCTGGTCTTGCCCTCCTCCGGCCTGCTGTGTCATCTGTACTGGGGCCCAGAGGGCCTCACGGACTTCACTACAATTCAGAAACTCCTGAAGGGAGGAGGCAGGGGGACTCTGCTAGGCCCCCAGCTGCCATGGGTTCACTTCTTCCTGGAGGGCAGAGGACTCTCCATGTTCAGCAAAGGTTCCTTGGTGGAGCAGGGGAGCTGCACCCTGGGGCCTCTGGGGAGCCACCAGCCAGCTTCTGCTCTTCTTCCGCCTTTGATGTTCAGTCTCCAGGCAGTGGCTTCTCAGTTCTGCACAAGAGGGGCTGCTGCTCCCTAATGCATAGTTTGAGGGACACTTTGGTCTCCAGAGGGATTGTTGTGTAAAAAATAAAGGCAGCTCCAAAACAGTGGGCTTCGTCAGACCACACCACACATGGCTTCTGCTGCTCACCAGCCTTGACCCTTGTGTTTCCCATTCTACAAACTCCAAAGAGTGGGCCTTCTGGTGCCAACATTTATGATAGTCAACCCAGTCCTGACTGCCCACTAGTCCATGGCTAAGACAAAATTTTTCACTAGGGAATCGCAGAATATGGATAAGTCCTCAGGCTCTGGCGCCAGTCTGCCCAGCTCCCAAATTTCTCCCACTCCATGTACCTATTTAAGTGAGCCCCGGGTCAGCACCTATGTTGCCCTCTCTCGGGTCTCGCAATAGAAGCTAATGCTTACTGAGCGCCCACTGTGTGCCCGGTGCTGCCCTAAAGGCTTTATGCATGCCACCTCCTAACACCTTCGCAACAGCTCCAGCAGGGAGGTGCTATCATCTTACCCATTTTCCAGGATAAATGGAGAGACAAAAGTAGGCTAAGTCATTTGCCTGAGATCACATAGCTTGTGAGTGGCGTGATGTTGAGCAAGATATTTCACCTTCCTGAGCCTCAGCTTCCTCATTTGTACAGTGTGTCTGTCTGGGTGTTGTGAAGATTGAATGGGGGAATGCACATAGCACCTAGCAGAGTGCTGAGCACATAGCAAGTACTCACCAGACACGGTCACTTAAGCGTAGAGCTGAGGTTAATAACCCCAGTGTGAAGAGAGAGAAAACACGATGTCTCTAGCATTGCCTACAGTGAGTTAACTCCAGAATGCATGTCTTTACTGAGTCCCCTGTAAACTCCTTGAGGGCAGGGGCTTGGTCAGCCTGTTCATCGCTGGTTCCTGGGGCTTTGCACAGCATCTGACACAAGGTAGGTGCTTGGTGAAAGTCTGATGAATGACTGAGTGAAGGACTGCTTTGCGAGCCCCCTGGGCCATTCACAGCTTTGGACAGCCCCTTTCTCTTACACCACTCATCCTCTCCTGCTTTGTGGGTGTGACTTGAGTGTATCTGCCTCACTCCCTGTAAAATAGAATCTTCCCAAGTCAGAGCAGCCTGGGTCCTGCCCACTGCTATCTTTCCCAAGGAGACGATGTCAGACCTGGCAGTGCAGTGGAAATTCCTTGCAGCCTGGGTGCAAAAGGATCTCTCTTCTTGGGCAGGAAGTGGAGAATGTTGAAAACCTTGTTGAAGGTGGTTACAGACTTGGAATGTGAGCCAGCCAATGGGCAGCTTCAGGGCCTTGGATATCACAGAGCAGGGTCTAGGCTGATGGCAACCATCTGGGTCTGAGGCCCCTCCTTTCATTACACAGGTGAACATGGTTTCTAAACCACACTCCCCATCCCCATGGCATGGAGTGTGGCTGCTTATGCTCTGCTCCCCAGCACTTGCTTCCCAACATTCGCTGAGAAAATGAGCCCATGCTTGATCCCCTGCTAGTCCACCCACATGGGCACATGAGCCACCCTTGAGTGAAGTAACCGCTGCACTGCATTCTACCAAAACCTCCCACCTTGCCTTCTCATAGAGTTAGTCCTGGAAGAGCCCACTGCTGTGTGAAGCCACCTTCCCCTGAAGACCTCTGCTCTCTGGTCCTCCAAGACTTCGATCCACAGGTGAGAGTGAGGGACCATGAGGATGAGGCAGTTACACTGACAGTGAATTCCCAAGCAGGCCCAGCCCCCAGCTCCCCATCCCCAGGAAACCCTGGACTCGACCTTCGTTCTTTCCAGAGATGTGAGCCCCCACCTCTCCAATTTCCTCTTACACCTCTTCTCTATTTCCCACCCCCACCCCTGCGTGACGACGTGGCGTGCATGCGGCCCATCTGGGGGATCAGGGAATCCTGTCGGGCATGCCAGCTTAATGAAATACTTGCAGTTTATTAAACACAGGCTTCCCTAAGCCCCGAGAGCCTGTGGGTATTTGAAAGCCCAAGGTAACCCCGAGCTACCACAAACGTAATTGTTACATGTGTCCCTGCATTCCTGGTGCAACCTCAAACTCCAACTCTTAAACAGCACACAAAATTAGCGACATAAAGTAACTCCTAGTCAGAGGAGAGGGGGAAATGTGGGGAAACACTGAGGGAGGCTCCCAGAATCCCTCAGGGCCTTTAAAAGTATATGAAGTTCCTGTTACCTCGCATAGCTGTGGCCATGGCGGGCGCTCCCCTCACCCCCGGCCATTCATGTTTGCAGAATCAGTTCATTATTATGTGGGCCTGGCCTGTCAACCTGGCATGATGTAGCTTGAATATTTCAAGTCCTGTTTCAGCCAAGGCGTGCTCCAGGGTGGCCGGCGGGGCTAGCTGAGCGAACCGTCTAGGGGCTCCCTCTGGAGCGGTATTTCTGGCACTCCTCCAGGGCTGGGCTGGAGAGGGCTGTGGAGAAACCCCAGGTGATCTGGAGCCCCATGCCCAGCACCTGGGGGAGGCTGCTCCTGGGGCACGCTTTCCCGTTCGTCCGTCTCCTCAGCGCGGAGCCTGTAAATCAGAGGCGAGGGGCTGAGATGGAAGCAGCAGACAAAGGCCTCCAGGGAGGTGCCTCCCTCGATGCGGACCACCATCTGGATGCCAGAGAAGGCCACTCTGTTGACGGCACCCAGGGTCACCTGCTCCAGGAACCTCAGCGTCAGTCCGTTGACCCACACGCTGCCCTTGCGGCTCAGGGCCTTCAAGCTGAAGGCCAGCCGGGTGCCGCCCTTCTCCAGGTAGGGCTCCAGTGACAGGTGCTGGCGGGAGAGGCGAGGGAGCTGCAGCCGGAGGTGGGCGTCCGGGCCCCTGCCCACCAGCAGTGGGCTGGCGTCGTGTTCCAGCTGAGGAGGGACATAAGCAAAGGTGGCAGAGCCCGGCGTGGGGTGGTGCAGGCTCACCCGAAGGACTGTGAGGGGCCTCTCCATGGACAGGAGCCTGGGAAAGATGGAACACAGATGCACAGGCCTGAGTGGTGGCAGTCACTCCCTCTGTGACTCCTTGAGCCTAGACATGCTTGCTGCCCTCAGGGATCCCTGGTCACCTCCAGCCAAGCAGAGCCGGGCACTGAACGTGGATGTGGTCACTCTGCTCCAGCCAGGCTGCAGCCATGGGCAGAGCTGGTGAAGCTCAGGCCCACTGTTTCTAGCCTCAACTTCATCCCTAACACACTCTGTGAGTTAGTGGGAAATGCCACTCACTCTCTAAATTTTAGTTCTCTTTAACATAACATAGGTACATCCATCCTTGTCTTTGCAAAGTCCAAGGCACACCAGCCTGTGTGGTGGGGTTTTGGTGGCATATTGGCATTTGGGGACAATTTGCCTGGCTTCCTGGGAAAGGAAGAATGGAAGACAGGATCCACCTTCCTTGTATCCGACAGTCACATGACAAACGCTTGCTGAGCCCTCCTCTGAGCCGGGCACTGACCAGCTGCTAGGACGAGCAAATCAACAGGAGCACCCAGCTGCATAAGGAGAAGGGGCTTCCAGTTCCCAGCATTAAGGAGGGACCCAGAAGAGGGAAGCCCTGCCCGCTCCTGGGAGATGGGAAAGGCTGCCTGGACACACCAAGGAAGAACAAAGACACCTAGCACATTCCAGAGGACGAGATGGTTGGGTGGCATCACTGAGTCAATGGATGTGAGTTTAAGCAGGCTCCGGGAATTGGTGAAGGACAGGGAAGCCTGAAGTGCTGCAGTCCACGAGATCTCAAAGAGTTGGACAGGACTGAGCGCCTGAACAGCAGCAACAAGCACATTCCAAGTGCTCCTATGGATGCTAATGCTGCGAACATCTGCTCCTCACTGCCTAGGGCAGAAGACGGGTCCTGAGGATGCACTTGGCAAGAGCTGAGATCTCTCTCAGAACTGATAGGGGCTCCCTGGAGGTCGACTGGCCATACCCATGTGCAATGCACACGTCCCTTGCCCCAGCAACTTCATTGCCAGAAATTTGTCCTTCAGAATCTAACTGGAACATGCAGGGAGTCTCTGTTCCCCCATGGAGCTGAGGAACATAAACTCCTTGGCATGTGTACCAACCCCAGATGGCCCAGGACCTGCCACCACCTTCTGCAGGAACTGAGGGCTGAGTGGATCTGAATAGCTAACTGTATGCTTTTTCTAGCTCCAGGCTTTTGCTTACAGTACTTTCTTTCCTGAAAACGCATCTTCCATCCCAAACTGCTTATCTTTAAAGGCCTGGTTCATATGTGACCTCTCCCATGCAGCTCTTTTCCTCTGTTTACACTCTGACCCTCAAACAAGAAGACTCCCCCGGGGCTGCCCCCTTTCCATTGTGTATCAGTGATGTGGGTCCTTGTCCCATCTTCTCTGTCGTTCCTGAGACCTCCTGAGGGTAGAATTGCCTCCACGCCCTGAGTCCCACTGCCCAGTACAGACAGGACCAGGCGACAGCAAGTGTCTGGAGGCACATTTGCCAAATAGCTAACTGAGAAGAGGCTCACACACATGAAAATCATGTGAAATCAAGTCCAGAGCAACCCCATGTGAGTCTGGTCCTTAAAAGCTGTGGGACAGGCTTCAGTCCCCTACACACTCTGGACCCCCTGTCTTTTGGTGAAGTAATGGTGAGAGCCTCTCAGTCTGACAGTGAGTGGTGAGCCCTTAAGAAACCCCATTTTCCCTCATGCATACACACACACCGCCCCCACACACCCCATTCACATTCCCTGTCTGGCCCCAGTATTCCTGCAGAAAGCCTCTCCCTCAGGTGTGTGTACACCGGCCCTATTTACTTTCATTTATATAAGTACAAGAACAGCTGAGCTGGACGTCCAAGTCCTCAGGCCTGGCCAGAAACTTGGGGTTCACTTCTAGGAACCAATTCCATGGCCTAGGGACCCTAAGAGAATCCCTTGGAAAGAAGGGTTCACCACTGTTCCTGTGACCTTACTCTGCTTCGCTGGGAACTCCAGAGCCCATAGCAATCCCCCTGGCCTTGCAGAGCTCTTCTCCTGTTTCCAGTTATTCTAGGGTATGTGCCTGGCGAGCACCCTGCAGGGGCCCTGCTCCCTGCCCCGCCGCCCTCAAGTTTAAGTTCAAGCCCCTCTGATCTCCACCTACCTTACTTCCTGGGGTGCATCTAGCTCTGGGACAGCAGCTGTGAGCTCCCCGAGGTTGGGGGGCATGTGAGTCTGGGCTGGGCAGGCCTGGGGATGGCGATGACAACTGTGGTTTGGGGAGGTGATGCGTCACCATGCCCATCGACTTTGTTGCTCTCTTCCTTTTTCCCTTTAGGAGAGAAACTGGAAGTGTAATTTCTTATTGCAGAAGTGCAACCCTGCTGCCAAGAGGTTGAAAACCCCATGGGACTGTGGCTAGGAGAGGCCACTGAGTTCCTTCCTGGGTTTCATCTCGGCAGGCCCGAGGACCTTGAGAATGTTTCCAGGGTGTCAGCTGAGTTCCTCTTCTCCCCTGGCAGGTGTGGGGTGTTGACAGGGGGAAGGCATCCCAGACCTGTTAGAAAGGGGAGCCCTTTTGGACAGATGGCCAGTGAGGGGCATCCCCACTGCATGTGGGAGGCTGTGAGGAGGCCACTGTGGCTGGACTGGTGGTGGCCGAGGGAGCTGCGAGGGACATGGTAGTCCACTGAGCGTCTCAGGAAAGGACAGGGCCTCCAGGGAAGGGGAAAACAGCTGCTCACAGCAGGTGGCCTCTCCCACAGTAGGACAGCAGGAGGGCCCCCCCTATGTCCACCCATCTGGAGTCAGTCCCGCTGGCCTTTGGGAGCGGCCTGGACCAGACCAAGATGGACGTGTGCCCAGTGCTGTGGGGGCTGGCCATCCTGGAAGTGACCCAGCGTTACTACAGTGTAACCCTTCAGTTGGTGCAGTTCTACCTAGTCTGCCAGTGTGGCCTTCCTTCCATTGTACCCACAGACCAGCTAAGCTGGCAAGAGACATGGGCCCATCTTATACAGGGGGCGAACAAGGGGCCCAAGGTCCCAGAACAAGTAAACAACATCATCCTTTCACTTTTTCCCCATCAAACCCTGGCTATCCTGAGGATTCTTGGAGATTATACAGGTGAGTGTTGTAGTCTGGGCCACTCCTATCAGCCAGCGGGTGCCTCTCCAATCGGCCTCCTTGACCCCCAGGCCCACTGCTCACTTCCTCCTCATGTTACCCTTGTGGCCCCAGAGATTTCAGCAGGCCGCACACTGGGGCTAAGTCTCTGTGGGTACTATTCAGGATTCCTAGCCTGCACCCTCTATTCTCAGCAAGTTGTTTGCTTCATTTGTAGGAAGGAGAAACAGAGAGCTCTGAAAACAATCATCCATCCCTGCCTGCCCCAGCCTGTGACACAACCACTGGGGCTTGCCCAGAGATGGGAACTGTACCTGCCCCAGGAATGAACAAGCTCTCCCCCTGTACTCCACCTCCTCCACGTGCTCTCCCGGAACTGTACCTGCCCCAGGAATGAACAAGCTCTCCCTCTGTACTCCATCTCCTCCATGCACTCTCCCTCTCTGAGCCCCAGTCTGCATCGGCTGTGCCAGGCGTGTGTGAGGCCCGCCCTCAGGGACTGTACCTTCAGGATACCCAGGGTGCCAACATTCTCAGTGGGAGCACATGGGGATCTTGGCATACACAGTCGTTGCAATAGAAGAGCAGAGGTGAGAGAGACACTTGGAGTATTCTAGGAGGGCTTCATGGAGAAAGGAGTCCCTAGAGCCAGCTCTTAACCTCAAAGCTAGACTGGAGAGGCTGGTTGTCTATCAGTTAAAGGTTGGCTTTGGTGTCAGTTATATCTGGATTCAAGTTCTGTATCTTTTTTATGATTGCCTGATCCTGGGCAAATCTTTTCACCTTTTCTGACTCAGGTTCTCCACCTGTGAAATGGGGACAGCCATAGCACCTACCTCAATGGTCTGTTCTGAGGATTCCTTTTTTGAAAAGCATGAAAAAGCTTAGGTACGGTACCTGGAACACAGAGCCAAACTCAACGAATGGGAGCTGAGACAAATAATCAATGATGAGACTTCAACTCCCACCATGAAATAGGTGGTGACAGACTAACCTTCCACTAAGAGCAATTATAAGTGGTAGGTTTTTTAAGATTTGTTTGAAGATATTGGAGAGCAACAAGGCAGCTAGACTCGAGGGTCCAGGACCCCACTGAGAAGAAAAGCCCATTTACTTTAATTTTTTTAAGATTTATTTTTGATGCAGACCATTTTTAAAGACTTTATTGAATTTATTACAATGTTGCTTCTGTTTTATGTTCTGCCTGTTTTCTTCTTTTTGGCCATGATGCATATGGAATCTTGGCTCTCGGACCAGTGATTGAACTCACACCTTATGCATTGGAAGGAGGTCCCAACTCCTGGATAACCAGGGAAGTCCCAGGAAAGCCCATTTATTTAAGCCTGACTTGCTACCCCTCTTCCTTGTGAGACATTTGCTGGTTTGAAAGTGATCCAGGCCTTCAGGCTGAGCAAAGAGTGGCCACTGAGATTCTCAAGGATCTCCCCAGACAGGGGAGGCACAAACGGGGACTCAGCCCTTGAGAAGCCAAGTGAAAGTGAAAGTCTCTCAGTCGTGTCCGACTCTTTGCGACCCCATGGACTGTGCAGTCCATGGAATTCTCAAGCTGAGCACCTGGATAAAAGCGCACGCAGAGAAGTGAGCTCATATTCTGTTCAACCTTCAAGATGCCTTGCTGGTCTCAAAGCAGGAGGAATGAGAAACCAAGGAGCCAAATAAATGCAAGAGCTCAAAGGCTAAGAGGCTCAGCAGAGGGTGTGGCTGTCTCTTGGAGGTCAGGTCCAACCAGGGAAGAGGAGCACCCTGCTGAAAAATCCCCCAGACTTTCAAATGAGACCCTGTACAGTACATGGGGATTAAGGACAAACTAAATTAGACCAGGTCTTAAGAAGGTGGAAACCTGGCCCCGGATGATCCCAATCTCTCTTCTCTAACTGCCTTCTAGAAGAAAAAGAAATACTTGCTAGACCAAGTTAACATCATACAGAGCCTCTACAACTTCTCATTAACAGTGTTCTATGATGAACAACAACAAAAAGTACTAGGCATGCTAAGCTACAGGTTGTTCAGTCACTCAGTTGTGCCTGACTCTTTGTGACCCCATGGACTGCAGCACATCAGGACTCCCTGTCCACCACCATCTCCTGGAGCTTGCTCAAACTCATGTCCATTGAGTCTGTGATGCCATCCAACCATCTCATCCTCTGTCATCCCTTTCTCCTTCTACCTTCAATCTTTCCCAGCATCAGGGCCTTTTCCAATAAATCAGCTCTTCACATCAGGTGGCCAAAGTATTCAGCTTCAGCTTCAGCATTGGTCCTTCCAATGAATATTCAGGATTGAGTTCCTTTATGACTAACTGGTTTGATCTCCTTGCAGTCCAAAGGACTCTCAAGAGTCTTCTCTAACACCACAGTTTAACTGTCAAAAAAAAAAAAAACAACAAGAGAAAAACAGCAGAAACAATCTCACTACATATGCCACAAAAGACCTGAACAAGAATGTTCATAGCAGTTTTATCCTATTAACCCCAAACTGGAAACAGCCCAAAGGTCCATTAAAAAGGAAATGGATAAACAAATTGTATAATATGTATACAATGAAACACTACACAGCAGTAAAAAAAGAGACTGAGCCAGTGATACATACAACAATGGAGATGGATCTTAGGACCATTTTGGAGAGCAAAAGAAACCAGGCACAAATGATACAGACAGTATGATTACATGAAATGCAAGAACAGATAAAATAGCCTATGGTGATAGAGGCCAGACTGTTGAATGATCTCTATGGAGAGGTACTCACTGGTATATTTGTTTACTGGGACAGCCATAACAAAGAACCACAAATGGGGTGGCTCAAATAGAGAAATGTATTGTCTCAAAATCCTGGGGGCTAAAAGTCCAAGTCTGTTTCAACAGAACTAGTTTCTTTTAAGGGAGACTCTGTCCTTGGCCTCTCACCCAAGTGCTGAGCTTTGCTGGCAACCTTTGGCTTTGCTTGGCTAGTAGAAGCATCACCCTGATCTCTGTCTTCATCATCACGCAGCAGCCTCCTTGAATGCAGTGGTTCCAATGGCAGCGTTTCAGGCATGCTGATTGGCTTGTGAGGGAGAGGGACCAGGGGCAGGCAGTCAGGCTAGACTCAGGGCTCTTGCCGGCACCATAACCCTCAGTACAGCTTCACCTCCCGGGTGGATGGTTGGATAACCAGAAGTCCAGATGGCCACTCTGGGGTGCTTTAAGGTCTGCAGACACACCTGGGACTGAGCCTGCTGAGTGGAAGGTGGCTGGCCACGTTCCAGAGCCTTTCCTCTCAGCCTGTAGGTCTGCCTCGTCCAGACCACCAGCCAGCTGCATGTCTCTGAACCATGGCTTCCTCCCCATGGTTCCTCACACACACTGCCTTCCCGTCTTGGTGATGCTCAGGTATTTCTTCCCGCCAGCAGAGATGGGCTCCAGGAAGAAACCTGGAAGGGGCTGTGCTGTCCCTAGGTGTATGACCTCCGTTGAGTCCTACCCCCTCTCCATGCTTTAGTTTTTTCCTGGGGCATGGGACACCTCTCCTCGTTGCCCCCTGAAAACAGACTTCAGTGAGAAAAAGGCTGTGTCCACAATCCCAGCCCTGGCACGGGAGAGTGGGTGGAAGAGCTTGCTCATGGCCCCTGAGTTCCTCAGTAACTCCGTTCAAAGCAGTTCCTGGCAAGACAGAGAACTGAAACAGCCAGGGAATTTATCGGACAAGAGGAAGAACTGGGGACTTCCCTGGTGGTCGAGTGGATAAGACTGTGCTCCCAGGGCAGGGGTCCTGGGTTCAGTCCTTGGTCAGGGAACAAGATCTCACATGCTGCAACTAAACCCCTGTGCAGCCAAATAAATAAAAAAAATTTTTTTAAAGGAAGAACTGCTCAGGCTACATCTCCTGAGGGCCAGCAGGAAGTCATGCTGGTAACCGTCTGTCTGGCCTTTCCCCGGGGGGCAGGGTGAGAGCCAGGGAGGGTGAGAGTGGGGGAAGTGGAAGTGCTGACTGCTCTCTGCTCGGGCCCCCTTGGCTAGGATGGCCTCCCTCAGTTGGTGCTGTGGCCCTGGGGAGAGTACATTAGTGAGCAAATGTCCCTAGTTGTGCTCCTTGGAGAGCTCAGGGCCGGAAGGGCACCTTCCAGGGCTCCTACTGTGGTGGGCAGGAGAGGACTCTGGTGTCAGACTCGGGTCTGAGGCTTGGCTCCTTCTTGTGGCAACTGTGTGCGCTCAAACAAGTTACTCGACCCCTCTGAACCTGAATTCTGGCCTGTAAAATGAGGATAATCTGTTGCTGCATGAGGGCTAAATGAGATGTGTCCAAAATGCCAAGCACGTGGAGAGGGCTGGTAGAGGAGCAGAGTCCAGTGAAGGTGCATCCTGGGGAGAGGGGCTGGCAGACCCAACTTACAGCCTGTATGAACCCCAGGTTCTCAGAAGCCTTCAGGTTTTGCTTAAAACAACCATGATTTTTGAGTTGAACATATAATAGAAATTCCATTTTTAAATGATAATGAAGTAAAATGGATGCTCTAGAAAGAATCTCCAGGTTATGGCAGGGGCACATGGCTCTAACCCAGGAGGAGAAGGCTACTCATTATACAGACAAAGCTGAGGTTCACAGCAATTAGTTGATTAATTAAGATCACAGGTCTGGGAATGTCAGAAGCGGGATTTGGGCCCAGTCTGTTACACTCCAGCTTAAACATGAAGCCATTGTGCCTCATGCGTGGTGTTCTCTGGGGTCCAGCTGCCCTACCTTCTCTAAGTGTGTGCTCCAGCTGTCTGGCTGGCAGTGCACTCAGCCCGTCAAGTCAATGGGGCTGCTCACCACCCCCACCTCCCCAACCCCAACCTCCACCCCACCTCATGTCCTTATAGCTTCTGGCCACCAGGGGGCAGCATCCCAAAACCCAAGTGACTGGCTCTTTTAGGCGGACCGGGTGGACAGTGCAAGTCCAGGGGAGCCATTTACGGGCCTGCTAGTCTTCAAGAAAATCAGAGATACCAAGGGAACATTTCATGCAAAGATGAGCTCGATAAAGGACAGAAATGGTATGGACCTAACAGAAACAGAAGATATCAAGAAGAGGTGGCAAGAATACACAGAAGAACTGTACAAAAAAGATCTTCACGACCAAGATAATCACGATGGTGTGATCACTCACCTAGAGCCAGACATCCTGGAATGTGAAGTCAAGTGGGCCTTAGAAAGCATCACTATGAACAAAGCTAGTGGAGTCGATGGAATTCCAGTTGAGCTCTTTCAAATCCTGAAAGATGATGCTGTGAAAGTGCTGCACTCAATATGCCAGCAAATTTGGAAAACTCAGCAGTGGCCACAGGACTGGAAAAGGTCAGTTTTCATTCCAATCCCAAAGAAAGGCAATGCCAAAGAATGCTCAAACTACCGCACAATTGCACTCATCTCACACACTAGTAAAGTAATGCTCAAAATTCTCCAAGCCAGGCCTCAGCAATATGTGAACGGTGAACTTCCTGATGTTCAAGCTGGTTTTAGAAAAGGCAGAGGAACCAGAGATCAAATTGTCAACATCTGCTGGATCATGGAAAAACCAAGAGAGTTCCAGAAAAAACATCTATTTCTGCTTTATTGACTATGCCAAAGCCTTTGACTGTGTGTATCACAATAAACTGTGGAAAATTCTGAAAGAGATGGGAATACCAGACCACCTGATCTGCCTCTTGAGAAATCTGTATGCAGGTCAGGAAGCAACAGTTAGAACTGGACATGGAACAACAGACTGGTTCCAAATAGGAAAAGGAGTTCGTCGAGGCTGTATATTGTCACCCTGTTTATTTAACTTCTATGCAGAGTACATCATGAGAAACGCTGGACTGGAAGAAACACAAGCTGGAATCAAGATTGCCGGGAGAAATATCAATAACCTCAGATATGCAGATGACACCACCCTTACGGCAGAAAGTGAAGAGGAAATCAAAAGTCTCTTGATGAAAGTAAAAGTGGAGAGTGAAAAAGTTGGCTTAAAGCTCAACATTCAGAAAACGAAGATCATGGCATCCGGCCCCACCACTTCATGGGAAATAGATGGGGAAACAGTGGAAACAGTGTCAGACTTTATTTTTTGGGCTCCAAAATCACTGCAGATGGTGACTGCAGCCATGAAATTAAAAGATGCTTACTCCTTGGAAGGAAAGTTATGACCAACCTAGATAGCATATTGAAAAGCACAGACATTACTTTGCCAACAAAGGTTCCGTCTAGTCAAGGCTATGGTTTTTCCTGTGATCATGTATGGATGTGAGAGTTGGACTGTGAAGAAGGCTGAGCGCCGAAGAATTGATGCTTTTGAACTGTGGTGTTGGAGAAGACTCTTGAGAGTCCCCTGGACTGCAGGGAGAACCAACCAGTCCATTCTGAAGGAGATCAGCCCTGGGATTTCTTTGGAAGGAATGATGCTAAAACTGAAACTCCAGTACTTTGGCCACCTCATGCAAAGAGTTGACTCATCGGAAAAGACTCTGACGCTGGGAGGGATTGGGGGCAAGAGGAGAAGGGGACGACAGAGGATGAGATAGCTGGATGGTATCACTGACTCGATGGATGTGAGTTTGCGTGAACTCCGGGAGTTGGTGATGGACAGGGAGGCCTGGTGTGCTGCGATGCATGGGGTTGCAAAGAGTCGGACACGACTGAGCGACTGATCTGATCTGAGGGAAAGGGGAAGATGGTCCACGCTTCTCTGGCTCAGAATGCCCTGAAATGGCCCAAAGGTGGATTTCTAGCAAATCTCACGAGAGGACACCAACTCTGAGCGTGAGATAAAGCAGGAAGCCAGGGGCCACACAGAGCATAGCAGCGGTCTGTTACATGGCAGGTGCAGGGACAGACAGGCCCAGAAAGGCGAACCACCTGCCCAGGGTCAAACAGTGCACAGCAAGGCGAGGGTGAGAGGCCAGGCCTGCTCCCTTATCTGTAAGATGGAGCAGTCATGATTCTCTTCAAGGAGGGCCACCACATGGGGAAATGAAGACGCCACACTTAGCCCAGGCCAGCACTTGGCACTTAATAAGTGCTCAAGGACAGGCTTCCCCAGTGGCTCAGCAGTAAAGAATCCACCTGCAATGCAGGAGACGGGTCCAATCCCTGAGTCAGGAAGATCCCCTGGAGGAGGGCAGGGCAACCCACTCTAGTATTCTTGCCTGGAGAATCCCACGGACTGAGGAGCCTGGTGGGCTACAGGCCTCTAGGGTCATAAAGAGTCAGACACGACTGAAGCGACTTAGCACCCATGCAGGCAAGGGCTCAGGGCATTGGATAGGGATGGAGCGGTAGTTCCATGACCATCAGGACAAAGTGTGCTCTGCCCCCTCTGAGTTGTCAGGTGAGAAAACAATTATGTGTCACTTCTAGAGATGATGCTGTGAGGGACGCACAGAACGTGAAGCCCAGGAGGGACATCTATACAGCCAGTGTGGGGAGACCGGGGCAGCCCTCCTCCAGGGGACGCTGTGTTGACTCGTGCAGAATGACTCCGAGCTGGCCAGGTGGAACCTGGTGGGGAGGTGCCTGATGGAGGGAGGTGAAGTCAGATACCCAGCCACTGGAGGGGTTCTGTCACGCCTTGCTCTATGCACTTGGCTAACACGAATGGTAACAACAGAAGTAATGGTGCATTTGAACTTTAAAACAATAACGAAGTCAGCACTGAGTCCTGACTAGATGCTGTGTCCTGTGCTAAGCCCTCATGTGAACTGTCTTATTTAATCCTCACTGCCTTTGTGAGAGAGGTCCCAGTATTAATCCTAATTCACAAATGAGAATGTAGAAGCACAATTAAGTAACTCAAGATCACCCATATAGCAGGACGTGGAGCTGCCTCTCAAGCTCACATCTGATCTTCAGATCATTGTGCTCAACTCCTGTGCTTCCAGGGGCAAACCCTTCCCCTCCCTGGGCCTTGGGTCCCAACCTTCTGATGGCTGGTCTGGGCTGGGTGAAGTGAATGGCTATGGGGATGGGGGAGGGGAGGGGCAGCCCCGGTTGCTTATTCCTGCTGCATTCCCTCCCTCTGACGCTGGGAGGGATTGGGGGCAGGAGGAGAAGGGGACGGCAGAGGATGAGATGGCTGGATGGCATCACTGACTCGATGGATGTGAGTTTGCGTGAACTCCGGGAGTTGGTGATGGACAGGGAGGCCTGGCGAGCTGTGATGCATGGGGTCGCAAAGAGTCGGACACGACTGAGCGACTGAACTGAACTGAACTGAATGTACTGTTCAAGATTCTTAATACATGTCAGTTTTCCTTAACACTAAATCCAACAATGGAGCCCTGACCAATGCCTGAGGCAGGCCCTCGGGACAGGATGTCTGGGAGTTCTGAGGCTTTCTGGGCTCTCACCTTGGGGTGGGACAGTCAGGCCACTTAGAGCCAGTACCAGAGAGCCTAGCAATTACCTCTGCTTTTACTTCCTTTTTTCCCCGCTGAGCTACAGGACTGTCCCTTAGGCTGCTTGCAGAAGGAGGCCGTGTCTTGCATCCTGCCTAGTGCTGTCCCCTCCTGCTTCACCCAGAGCCTCCAAGGAGCAGCTGTGGGCCAGAGGGCAGGGAAGGAGCCCTATCTGGGAGCCCAGCCTTGACTCTGCCGCGGACATGCTTTGCAGCACATTGCTTTTCCTCTCTGGGCCTCGGAGTCCTCATCTGTAGAAAGAGGATAATCATCCCTGTGCAACCCCCGGGCCCTATAGCCAGTGTCTTTAACTTTTGGAGAGGGCTCCGCTTTCACCTGGTCAAAAGGTTTTGCCAAGGGCTTCTTTCTTTCTCAGTCAAGAACCCATATTGAAGAAACGCAGCTTGGTCTCATTTAGACAGTGCGTCTGGCCAGGAAAGATGGCCTTAAACGCAGCACACCACACATCAAACAGGGGCTTTTTGTTTTTAATTAAGTGAGGTAAAAGCCTAGCATAAATACTTTGCCTAAATTTTAGAAATAAAACGTATTCTGAAATTAGCATGTCTTCAAAGGCAGATTTTTAACACACCATGAAAAAAACTCTGTGTGGCAATTTAGACGGTTCCTGGTGCCTAGAAGTACTCCATGTAGATCTGATAACAGGAGGACAAAGAAAACAAACAACGACAACAACGATAAAAATGTTCCTCTGCAAACAGTTCTCTCTCTTTAAATTGTGGTCAAACACACAGAACGCAGTTTCCCATTTTAGCCATCGTAAGTACACAGTGCACTGGTGTTAAGCACATTCACATTTTTGTACAATCTCCAGAACCTTTTCATCTTGCAAAGCTGAAACTTTAAACCCATTAAACAGCAACACTCCATTTCTCTTTCCCTCAAGCCCCTGGCAACCACCATTGTACTTGTTTCTGTGGGTTGGACTATTCTAGATACCTCATATAAGGGGAATCACACAGTATTTGTCCTTTTGTGTGATCCGCATATGTCACTTGACGTAATATCTTTAAGGTTCACTCATGTTGTAGCATGTGTCTGAATTTACTCATTTTAAGACTGAATAATAGTTCACTGTATGCATATACCACATTTTGCTTATTAATCTGTCAATGGACATTTGGGTTGCTTCCACTTTAGGCTGTTGTTAACCATGTTGCTGGGAACAATATGCATAAATACCTGTTTGATACCCTGTTTTCAGTTCTTTAGGATATATAAAGCAGTGGAATTTCTGCATCATATGTTAATTCTGTGTTTAATATGTTGAGGATCTGCCCTAGTGTTTTTCCATAGCGGCCACACCATTTTACATTCCTACCAACAGTGCAGAAGGGTTGCAATTTTTCCACCTCCTTGACAACACTTGTTATTTTCTGTTGTTGTGTGGTTTTTATTATTTTTATTTTATAGTAGCTATTCTAATGGGGGTGAGGGAATATATCATTGTGGTTTTGATTTGCATTTCCCCGATTAGTGATGTTGAATATCTTTGATATGCTGTTGTCCATTTATTTATTGTCTTTGCAGAAATGGCTACTTTAAGTCCTTTGCCCATTTTTGAGTCAGGTTATTTGTTATTAAGTTATAGGAGTTCTTTACAGATTCTGGATATTAACCCCTTGTTAGATATGGAATACACAAATATTTTCTTCCATCCTATGGGTTGCCTTTTCTCTCTGTTGTGTCCTTTGAGGCACAGAAATTTAAGATTTTGATGTAGTCCAATGTACCTGTTTTTTCTTTTGTTGCCTGGGCTTCCCTGGTGGCTTAGACGGTAAAAGCATCTGCCTACGATGCAGGAGACCTGGGTTCAATCCCTGGGTGGGGCAGATCTTCTGGAGAAGGAAATGGCAACCCACTCCAGTACTCTTGCCTGGAAAATCCCATGGATGGAAGAGCCTGATTGGCTACAGTCCATGGGGTCGTGAAGAGTCGGACACGACTGAGCGGCTTCATTTCACTTCCAAGAAGTTATTGCCCAATCCAATGTAATGAAGCTCATCCTCTAAGAGTTGTATAGTTTGGGTTATTCCATTTAGGTCTTTATTTTGAGGTAATTTTATTTTTTAAATTAACCATCACAGATGTTTATTTTATTTATTTTTGGCTGCACTGGATCTTCGTTGCAGCTCACAGGCTTTCTCTAGTTGCGTCAAGCTGAGGTTACTCTTCACTGCGATGCGTGGGCTTCTCACTGAGGTGGCTTCTCTTGTCGCGGAGCATGGTCTCTAGGACGCATGGGCTTTGGTCGTGTGTCACACAGGCTTCATTGCTCTGAAGCATGTGGAATCTTCCCGGACCAGGGATCAAACCCGTGTCCCCCTCATTGGCAGGTGATTCTTAAAAGACTGGACCACCAGGGAAGTCCTTGAGGTAACTTTTATATACTGGATACTGTAGGAGCCCAGAGTCCAGCTTCATGTGGTTATCCAGTTTTCTTTGAAATAGTTATCTGAAAACAAGATGTATGGTTGACGGTGACAATTCATCGTATTTGACCATATTTGGTTGAATAAAATAAGTTACTTTACTTTGGCTACAATGCAAAACAAAAAGCATTCAAATTCACCTTGTAGGTTTCATTAATTTCACGTTCCCATCTTTATATTGTTTAACAGAAATACTCTTCATTTAAAATAACACGCTGCACTCTCAGCAGTGTGGATTGTTTTCTAACAAGATAACTCTCAGGGAGGTGTTAGTGGGCAGATCCGTGAACCACTGGCTGTTTTCTGCCTGTGAGTGGGTCCTGTGCTCCTGCTCTCTGCACTGTCCCAGTGTTCCCGATGTCGCAGATTTTAAGAGTAAGGGTTGTTGTCACTGTTACGTTTTTGCTACCTTGGGTTTCTAAATAAACCTGCGGCCAGACTGCCACCACCGAGCACTGTGTTTTGCGGATTTGGACCCCAGACTCAGAGCCCATGAGCAGAGTTCTGAACCCCTGATGCAGGAGACACACAAAACCCAGAGGTTCAAAGCACTTCCAAACTTTTGATTTGCTCCTAATTTAGAGCTCTTCCTAGAAGACTGATTCTTCACACTGGTGGATAATACCCACAGGGAAAACTACTCTCTAGGATGCAGAGTGCCACTGGTAGAGGGCGTCTGGGGGAGGCCTGTGCTCAATGTCAACTTGCTCCCTCTGCCGCTTACACCTCAAGCTACCTCCCGCATCTGGAATAGTCATCAGGAGCTGAAGAAGGACCCGAATTTCCTGGGAAGAATGCTAAATCACGGGAGGTGTCTGGTGCCAAGAAAAATAGCCTGGCCCAGCTTTGGGGCTGGGAGCCTCAATTGCCACCTCGGGAAGCTGCCATCACCACACATACAGAGTGCAACGTGGCCTGATTTTGCCAAAACAAAGGGAAGGCCCTCTGGCAATTTCTGTGGCTTTGTGTTGCAAATTTAAATTGTCTGCTTTTAATTCTCCTTTACCAGCTTAATACAAATTGGAATTTCAAAACCAGTGAAAGACAGAAACCTCACTTTGGAGTGGAAGACAGACCCCACGTGACCTGCATTTCAGTCTGGGACAAATAGATGGATCCTGGAAACTTCTGGGGAGTGAAGGCTTTGGTGGTAGTAGGATCCCTAGGCTGTGGGGCTCCTGGGCCACCCCCGTGTATGCATGTACTCTGAGCCCATGGGGGCCAACAGTTGTTTCCACACACAGAACAGAAGCTTGCCAGACTTCCCCGCTCAGGACACTACCCCGGCATGCGTCTAGAGCCAAGTGCCAGCTCATTGATGTGTATTTCCACATGGGGCTCCTGGACCTCTTCCCAAGGAGCAGGCAGGACTCAAAGGAAACTGGCCTCCTCTGCACCCAGCCCTGGATAGGCTCTGCAGTGATCAAGCACATGAAGACAAGCTCTGCCCTCAAGGAGGTCCAGGTGCATGCAGAAGACAGACTCTCAGACAGGTACCACCCAGTAGGACCCAGGAGGGAAGCATGAGGACAGGGGAGTCCCAGCAATGTGCCAAGACCAGCCTAGGGGGATTAGGAGGGTTTCCTTGAGATGATGGCAGGGCCAATCTTGAAGAACCAGTAGGAGTTGACTAAGTTAATGAGGAGGAAGGGGCATCTCAAGATGGGGACATACATGAACAAAGCCTCACTCAAGCTCAAGGGAGCCAGACGTCAGAAAACCAGAGAAGGAGGAGGCTGCTGCTTCCTCAGCCTCAGCATGTGTGCCAAGGTTCTGCCGTAATCATTACCTCCAGGTCCCCCTGGCCCTTCCCCTCCAGTCTCTCCCTTGACCCTGTCAAAGCCCCAAAGTTTATTGGGGTTGATGGGGCATCATTTAGCTTGTTTTCCTGTCTCTGCTGTCCTATTGAGTACCCCAAGCCACAGCCCCTCATAAAGAAAGTAGTCTCTGCCCCCAGAATGCGGGAGATCACCAGAGAAGGAAGGTTCCGCATACAGTCTGCATGGTGCCATGCCCAGAGAACCTGCATTCTGGGTCTCTGGAAGGCAGTGTGGCTTGGGGGTCAGGTGGACTGAATCCTAATCCCATATCCACCACTAATGAATCAAGGGACTTGGGCAAGTTCTGTAAGCTCTCCAATCCTCGGTTTCCCACTGATGAAATAGCGAGGAAGGAAATGAGGAGGAGGAAATGAGATTGAGGTCAGGTATGTAAGGCATCGGGGTTTCCCTGGTAGCTCTGTTGGTAAAGAATCTGCCTGCAATGTAGGAGACCCCAGTTCAATTCCTGGGTCAGGAAGATCCCCTGAAGAAGGGATAGGCTACCCACTATATTCTTGGGCTTCCCCGATGGTTCAGTTAGTAGAGAATCTACCTGCAATATGGGAGACCTGGGTTTGGTCCCTGGATTGGGAAGATCCCCTGGAGGAGGGCATGGCAACCCACTCCAGTATTCTTGCCTGGAGAATCCCCATGGCCAGAGGAGCCTGGGGGGCTGCAGTGCATGGAGTTGCAGAGTTGGTCATGACTGAGTGACTTTCACATGTAAGGCATCAGAGTGTGACTGTATTGATTGCCAAAACCTAGATGAAGACAGGCAAAGTGGTGATGTCCTATCTCGTCTTCTCCAGACTTCCCACACTAAGTTTTTCTCTACATTTTCCCTCTCTCTCTTCTCTTTCCGGCATAATGAAAGTTTGGTTGGTTTAACACAGATCTAAAGCAATGGTTCCAGGACTTGCCTGGTGGCCCAGTGGCTAAAACTGTGTGTTTCCAGTGTAGGGGAGGCCTGGGTTTGATTCCTGGTTAGGGAGCTTGATCCCACATGCCACAATAAAAGCTTCCAAGTGCTACAACTAAGACCTGTTGCAACCAAATAAATAAGTAAATCAATTTTTAAAATAAAAATAAATAAAGCAGAGGCTTCAACAAGAAGCATATTTGTCTCTTACCTAACAGGCCAGGTATAAGCAGCTGAGGTCTCCTAATGATTGTTCCATGATGTCAACAACCTGAGTTCTTTCCAACCTGTCACTCGATCAGTTGCAAGTATTGTCCTCATCCGTGTCACTCCAGATGGCTCTCGCCGCCCAGGTCTGCATCCCAGCCAGCTCGGGTGGGGCAGAGGGAAAAGCACATGGCAAGTCCCCCTTTAAGTCATATCCTGAAAATTGCCCGCATCACTTCTACTCACATCCTTGTGGCCTGGCCTTAGCCAGGGGCTAGACCTGGCTACAAAGGAGGCTGGGTAGCAGTGTGCTCAGGGGCCAAATGACAGCTCTCTTATCATAGGAAAAAGGGAGACCAGATATTGGGAGACCATTGAGTCGTCTTTCTTCAGCCCGGTTAGCCTACTCCTCAAGGGTATGAAAGCTCAGAGCTGGGCTCCACTGCTACAGATTTATTCCCAGGGAGGGAGACTGACTGCTAACCTGCTACAGTGAAAAGCCCCATGATCAGCCCTCTGCCTCCTTAGAAAGCAGAACAAGGGGGCAGTCTAAAACAGCAGCAGGAGAACTGCAGTTTATTTGGGGAAAGGCTTCCCTGAGAGAGGGGGGTGGTCACTGTGGCAGCTGCTGGCCTGCTGCATACAGCGTGGTACTGTGCACTGGAGGGTGGCGGACAGTCAGTCGCTGGGCACAGAGAAAGGAGCGAGGAAGTTCCCTGGTGAAGAATCCGCCTGCAATGCAGGAGACCCCGGTTCAATTCCTGGGTCGGGAAGATCCACTGGAGAAGGGATAGGCTACCCACTCCAGTATTCTTGGACTTTCCTCATGGTTCAGCTGGTGAAGAATCTGCCTGAAATGTGGGAGACCTGGGTTCACTCCCTGGGTTGGGAAGATCCCCTGGAGAAGGGAATGGCTACCCACTCCAGTATTCTGGAGAATTCTATAGAATCTATGGCGTCTATAGAGCCTGGAGTCTATAGATTCCAGAACTATACAGTCCATGGGGTCACAAACTGAGCGACTTTCATTTCCCTGGTGGTCCAGTGGCAGAGACTCCAAATTTGCAATATAAGTGGCCTGGCTTTGACCCCTGGTCAGGGAACTAGATCCCACATGCCAAAACTAAAGGTCCCGAGTGCTCTAACTAAGACCTGGTGCAATCAAATAAATAACAAATATTTTTAAAAATAAAGATGCAGTTTTTCTCTGAAGGTTCTGGTCTGTTCTGAGATGGAGGCACAAAGTGAAAAAGCCTTTTGTTTTATTTTTATGTAATGTTTTGAAAAGGTTATACACTCACATTATTCACAAGCTTTGAAAAGATAAAAAGGAGTAGCTTTCAGGGTCCCTCACCCCTCTTCCCAACAGGTAAGTGCTCTAATGAGTGTCCTACCTGCCTTCCAATCCTCCTTCTGCAAGGACAGCAAACATGAAAACACGCTGCAGCCAGGCCCACCTACCTCTTTCCCCAGCACTGTCCGCTGCCCGGCTCCGTGGACACAGCCTCAAGGCCAGCAGCTCATTCTCCCCAGTGGCCTTGCTCTCCTTGTCCTATGGTGTTTCACAAAACTAGCCTGAGCCACGACGACATATATTTCATACCTTCCATGCTTGACATTTTTCACATATGCTTTACAAATGTGCGTCTTCACCCCGAATCCAATGTCCCGGGAAATATGTCTTTTCCACATGGCTGCTGCTATAATATAAAAAGCATTTTCCCCTTCCCTTGGCCCCAGGAGGGAGCTATATCATGAAAATGGAAAAGTGATGAGAAAATGAGAAATCCTGCCTCCAGAGCTCTCTCTCCTAGTGGTTTTCCAGAGGCTCCCTGGGACTGCATCACCTTGAGAAGCATAAATCACCAGTGAGGCTGGGTGACGCTGTCACCCACTGGTCCTGTGCATAACTGTTTCTGCTTGGTGGCCACTGATCCAGCGCATGCCTGCTGTGTAGGTGTGGTCCTCTGCCTGTCCACCCACCTGCCTGATGTGAGCAGGCCTGGCATTGGGATGGGCACACAGTCCCTGGGGGGCCCATATCTTGCAGAGCTGAAGATTGTCTAGGTGAGGCCCACAGCCATCGCGGTTCAACCATTTGGAGGGAAACCTTACTGTGGGTGGTCTTTCCACAGACCATGGGGATGCCTCCAACACCTTCCAATAAAACCCCAGCGAGCTCTGAGCTCAAGTGTGGCAGACTTCGTGAGCCTTCAGTACAAGCCATGGCTTGGAAACCTGGCGAAAACACCAGATCCAGGGCTTGGTAAATCCAGGGCTCAGCCTGCCTGTGCTTCCTTCACCCTGCCCATCCTTCCTTCACCCTGCCCTTCCCTCTAACCCCCAACATGCCCAAGTTATCAATAAGTGAAGCTCAGAGAAGCAAGGGAGAAGGCAATGGCGACCCACTCCAGTACTCTTGCCTGGAAAATTCCATGGACGGAGGAGCCGGGTAGGCTGCAGTCCATGGGGTCGCGAAGAGTCAACATGACTGAACGACTTCACTTTCACTTTTCAGTTTCATGCATTGGAGAAGGAAATGGCAACCCACTCTGTGTTCTTGCCTGGAGAATCCCAGGGACGGAGGAGCCTGGTAGGCTGCCGTCTATGGGGTCGCACAGAGTCGGACACGACTGAAGCGACTTAGCAGCAGCAGCAGCAGCAGCAGCAGCAGCCGAGGAACAAAATCTCTAGTCTCCAAGCCCTACTCTCTGTAAGAAAGATCACAGCTTGTGCTGCTAGGGGGCGCTGTTGGGCAACTTTTCTGTGCGCAAAGGTCTTGCCTGCATTAAAACAAAACAAAACAAAACAGGTATTATTTTTTAGAACAATTTGAGGTTCAGAGCATAAATGAGCGGGAAGTACAGACAATTTTCATATACCCGCCCTGGCCCCTCAACACACAGCTGCCTCCACTTCCAAGATTCTTCACCAGAGGGGTACCTGTGTTATAGTCTATGAGTCTACATTGACACATTGTTGTCACTCCAATTCCATAGTTTACTTAGGGTTCACTTTTGCTGTTGTACGCCCCAGGGATTTTTGGAAAATGTATAATGACAGGTGTCACCATTGTGGTATCATCAGAATAGTTTCACTCCCCTAAAACTCCTCTGTGCTCTGTCTATTCATCCCCGTCTCCCCTGTCTCTGGAGACTACCAATCTTTTTAAAGTTTCCACAGTTGGTGCCTTTTCCAGAATGTCATATAGTTGGAATCCCACAGTATGTAGCCTTTTCAAATTGGCTTCTTTCACTTACTTACATGCATTTAAGTTTCCTGCATGTCTTTTCATTTGCTTTTAGTGCTGAATAAAATTCTATTGCCTGGATGTATCACAAGTTTATTTATCCATTCACCTTTGGAAGGACATCTTGGTTGCTTTCAATCTGAGGCAACTATGAGTAAAGCTGGGCTTCCCTGGTGGTTCAGAAGGTAAAGAATCTGCCTGCAATGCTGGAGACGTAAGAGACTCGGGTTTGATCCCTGGGTCGGGAAGATGCCCAGAAGGAGGGCACGGCAACCCACTTACAGTATTCTTGCCTGGAGAATACCATGGACAGAGGAGCATAGGGAGCTACAGTCCATAGATTTCCACAGAGTCAGACACAACTGAAGTGACTTAGAACGCACCCACACCTGAGTAAAGCTGCTGTAAATATCTATGAGCAGTTTTTTGTGTGGACATATGTTTTTAATGGAGAAGGCAATGGTACCCCACTGCAGTACTCTTGCCTGGAAAACCCCATGGACGGAGGAGCTTGGAAGGCTACAGTCCATGGGGTTGCTGAGGGTCGGACACGACTGAGCGGCTTCACTTTCACTTTTCACTTTCATGCATTGGAGAAGGAAATGGTAACCCACTCCAGTGTTCTTTCCTGGAGAATCCCAGGGATGGGGGAACCTGGTGGGCTGCCGTCTATGGGGTCGCACAGAGTCGGACACGACTGAAGCGACTTAGTGTGTGTGTGTATGTTTTTAACTCATTTGAGTGAATTCCAAGGAGCACAACTGCTGGATTCCTACCTGTGTGTTTAGAGGCAGAATGCTCAGTGGGATAGGCTGTCTCATGTCAGTTCCCTGGGACCCCTGCAGTCTCATGTCCTTCTATGCCATAGCACCCACCTCAGTCTTCCAGAGATTCTGCTCCCTCCTGCTGACAGAGACACCCTGACAGGTGTGAGTGGTAGGCCTGCCTCTTCCCTCCTCTCTCTGTTTCATTCTTTATTCCACAAAGATGAGGGCCAGAAGATTTTTCATTACAAACTGAATAATTTTTTTCAACACCAGTATTTAATAAAATCAACTACGCAGCTTTTCATTCATTACTGGTATTTTGCAGTCACTGTTGGAGTGATTCATGTCACACCTCTTATTTGTTCTAAGTGTTTGTTGCAAACATACAGCTGCACTGGCATTCAAACTTTTTATGAGACAAACTGATGAAGATGTGATATATATATATATATTTAAAAAGTAAATATACATACATATATGGGGCTTCCCTGGTGGCTCAGATGGTAAAGAATTTGTCTTCAATGTGGGAGACCTGGGTTCGATCCCTGGGTCAGGAAGGTCCCCTGGAGAAGGAAATGGCAACCCACTCCAGTATTCTCATCTGAACAATTCCATGGACTGAGGACCCTGGTGGGCTACATACACACATATATATATGCATGTGTGTGTGTGCGACAGAATACTACTCAGCCATAAAAAGCAATGAAATTTTTGCCATTTGCAGCAACATGAATGGACCTGAAGGTTATTACGCTTAGTGAAATAAGTCAGACAAAGAAAGACAAATACTGTCTGTTATCACTTATATATGAAATCCAAAAGCATAAAATAAATGAATATGATTAAAAAAAGAAACAGATTCGTCGATATTGAGAACAAACTAGTGGTTACCAGTGGGGAGAGGGGTAGAGGATTAGGCAAGATAGGGGTAGGGGATTAAGTACAAACTGCTACAAGCATATAACTTACAAGGATATATTATACAGCACAGGGAATATAGCCAATTTTTCATAATAACGATAAATGAATACAATCTATAAAACATTTTGAATCACTATGTTGTACACCTGAAACTAATATAATATTGTAAGTCAGCTATATCTTAGTAGAAAAAAATGGTTATGGTGTTTTGCCCCAGGGACTCTAATTCCTCCATGAATCTTCAAGGAAAACGGTCCTAACTTTCAGGCATCCCAGTCTAACCTGGGAGCCACCAGGACTTGGGATCTCCTCTTCATGGATTCTTTGTTGTCAAACAAGAAACTGGTGGTTGGTTTGGGCTAGTATTTTTAACACTTAATCTAGGTTGTCAATGTTTTGAAATCATGACCTTGGAAATATAAACCTTGTTTGCAGCTTCTCTTAAAAAGTCGGAAAATGAGGCCAGCCTGTGCTTCTGTCCCTACAGGGGACCAGTCTGCACCCTCAAGGTGAGTGGGACACTCAGTCCCTTCCAGCCTGTCTCACCTGTTTTGCTCCTGTAAGCCTTTGAGTTTGCAGCCCTTGTGTGAGATATTTCTTATTGCTACTATAAGAAACTGCTACAAACTTCAGCCTGTGTTGTTCTGGAAACCAGGAGTCTGAAATCAGTATCACAGGGCTTAAACCAACGTGTCAGCAGAGCCATGCTCCTCTCAGAAGCTGTAGGGGAAGCAGCCTTGCCTTGCCTTTTCCGGCTCCTGGTAGCTGCCAGCATTTCATGGCTTGTGGCTTCACCACTCAGTTTTCAAGGCCAGAATCTTCAAGCCTTGCTCACTCTACATGGGGCCCCTCCTCTATGTGTGTGAAACCTCTCTATGCCTGCCTTTTGTGAGGATATCTGTGATTGCATTTAGTCCCACATAGATAATCTAGGGTATTTTGTCTCAATAGCCTTAATTTAATCACACCCTTTACCATATAAGTTATTGTTCTTTCTTTTGCCATATCAAGGTACCATTCACAGGTTTCAAGATTAAGAAGCAGATATGTTTGGGGACCATTATTCAGCCTTCCACAGTCAAGAATCCTTCCTTTGGGGAGCTAGCATTCTAGAGAGTCAGGAAAGGAAGGAGTGATGGGATGGGAGCAGCGCCACGCCATTAGAAAACCAGAGAGACTCTAGTTCACAAGGGACTGAATTGGGACTTCCCTGGTGGCCCAGTGGTTAAGAATCCACTCTGCAATGCAGGGGATTTGATCCCTGGGCAGGGGACTAAGATCCCATGTGCCATGGAGCAACTTAGCTCATGCACCCCAACTAAAGAATCAGTGTACCACCATGAAAGATCCTGTGTGATACAATAAACATCCTGCATCCCGCAACTAAAGCTTGATGCAGTTAAACAAATAAATATATATATATATGTGTGTGTGTGTGTGTTAGTCGCTCAGTTGTGTCCGACTCTTTGCGACCCCACGGACTATAGCCCACCAGGCTTCTCTGCCCATGGAATTCTCCAGGCAAGAATACTGGAGTGTATATTTTAAATGAGAGCGAGACTGAAGTGAGGCATGAGGCCTTCAGGGCAAATGCCCTGAGGCAGCAACTTGCGGGTCAAGCACTGTCTGTGAGCTCAGGAGGGGACACAGGGGAGGAGGCTGGAAGACCAGGAGCGGAGCAGACAGTCCCTGAAGGGCTTTGTAAGCCATAGTGGAGGGTTTGGCTTGTGTCCCTAGGCAACAGTGAGCTGTGGGAGAACTTCCATCCATGAAGGGAAGTGAGCTATTGAGTTGCACAGGGCTAACAGGTGAGCCTTCTGCAGGCACCCTCCCCTGGGCCAGTAGGGGATGACACCGGGGGCCCCTTTCAGGCCACAGCACTGCCCAGCTACAAGCCTTTCAGGCTCCATCGACTGTCCCTTATGCTGGGCACCTCCATGCTCCAGACGTTCC
The DNA here is from genome assembly GCF_032452875.1 of Bos javanicus. Classification (NCBI taxonomy): domain Eukaryota; kingdom Metazoa; phylum Chordata; class Mammalia; order Artiodactyla; family Bovidae; genus Bos; species Bos javanicus. The sequence continues at coordinate 46,479,317 of NC_083874.1, forward strand.
GCTGAGCACTCGCCACCCACGTTTGTGACAGGGCACTCCAGGTGACACTGGACTCCAGCACTTTTGAAATCTCAGATGACTAGAAGTGGATAGGGAAGGGGGAGACTTCAGATCTCATGCTCTGACCTTAAGGCAGTGCTGCCCACTTGAAGCTTTAAGAAGCCAGACTGTCTGGATTTGAATCTGAATTCAGACACTTACTAACTGTGGGACCCTGGGGGAGTCCCATAACCTCCTTAAGCTTATTTTCCTCCTCTGTAAAATGGAGATCAAATGCCTTCCAGTGTTGGGGTGAAGAGTCAAAGAGATAAAACAGGAAAAAGGACTTAAAGCTGGAGCTTAGATTAGGAAACACAGAATAAATGTTAACTGTTGTTATTTGATTTTTAGTTCCTATAGGAGACAATTTTGAGAGCAAGTTCTTCCTTTGTTTTCTGAGAAGTGCAGTGTGGGGGGAGCAGGGAATAACTAACAGAGCATTTGATTTTATATAGAAAAAAGCCAAGATGTTCTTCTGGGATGGAGAGCTTCCAGGCAACAAAATAAAAACACTTGAGAGTTTTGTATAACTGCATGAAAGCTTGTCTTCATTCAAGGCAGAACTGTGCCTCTTGCCAGTTGCTTGTAGAAATAAAAATGATGAGATTTTGCTCTCAGGGCTTCAGAAAGCTGGGGGTTCCTGGAGGTGGGGGTGCAACATGGCTAGGGCTTTCCTGTGTGGAGGAGGGTGCCAACCAGGGACCCCACAGACCCCAGTGCATCAGGAGGGGCCTGAGGCTACTATGGCTTTAGGACTTTGAACCTGGTCACACCTAGGAGCTAGTCTGAGGTTTTCCATTTTGCTCTATGGTTCTTTCCTGTTCTTCTTCCAGGCAAATCTGGTCCTTGTTGGGCTTGGGGGCCTTGTTGAAGTATCCCTGGCCACAGTTGGGGTGCGGGAGTCTGGAGCTCAGCAGGGCCTGGAAAGGCTTGTAATGTGGTGGCAAGAGGTCTTTGGAGAACAGGAGTGCGGGGCACTGGAGTCGGGAGGTGAAACAAGGGAATAGCAGCAGCCAGGGTTTGAGGCAAGAGCAAACTCAACCTGCAGGATCCCAGCAACCCTGGGGAGAGGATCCTGATAAATGCAGTCTTGCTACGGCCAAGAAGGTGGATGGTTGGTTCTCTCATGCTGGGTGGGCATGAAAGGGCAGCCTGACCCTTGGGAACAGTGAGGCTCTGGGCGTCTGGGTTACAGATAATTTTTCATCTTTGTAGTCACCATGTGGGGCAGGTGCTGTCATGTGGCTTGTTTCTCAGGTGGGGGACTGAGCACAGAAAGGGTGAGGTACCCAGTCCTCAGTCACACAGCTAGTAAGGAGCAGAGTTAGAATTCATATTGGTCTGTCTTACCCTCCCCCCCAGACCTGCTGGTTCCCCTAGGCAGCAGGACCTTACCTGAACTCTACAGTAACTGTAGTCATTGAATTCCGCTCAAAATGAGAGAGTGTCTGGGAAAATACTGCCCCAGAGGAGCTGCTGGAAGAGAAGCCCTTTCTGGGGTATTCTCAACACAGTTCATGACCTCCAACTCAATCCCGGGCCCCACCCTTATTTTTCCGAGGAGGCCACTCTTGCTGGTGATTGCGAGGCAGTGTGTAGAGTGTCTAGAGCGTGGACCCGGGAGCAGCGTTGCAAACAGCGGTTGACATTACAGGTGCCTGGTCAACCTGACGGTAGCCAGGATTCCCCTGGAGTCAGCCCTTTCCTGCCGGTCTGCGAAGCTTCCGGTAGATGGCGCTCCGACCCCGCTCCTTGCTCTGAGATCTGCACTTCGTGCTTCAGATTCCCAACGTCCTCCCTCCAGTCCCTGGCTTGCCTGGCTGCTCAGGCACTTCCAGATCAATAACTGCTTCTTTACTGTTTTCCTCTTTAACAGACTCTGAGGCGACGCTTGCTGAGTCCCGGGGCTTGTTCTCTGTGCTGTGTTCGGCGTTCACGGTCCAATGTGGGGGACAGATGCTGCTAAGTCACTTCAGTCGTGTCCGACTCTGTGCGATCCCATAGACGGCAGCCCACCAGGCTCCCCCGTCCCTGGGATTCTCCAGGCAAGAACACTGGAGTGGGTTGCCATTTCCTTCTCCAGGGAGACAGACGAGGCCACTGCAATTCAGTGCGACCACCTCTAGGACAGGAGAGGTCTGGGCAGGAGCTTGAGGGCTGAGAGAGCGCTGGACTCCTGGACTGGGGGGGCCTCACGCTGTCTCCGTGGCAGGCTGGAGCTGGCGTTCTCAAGAGAGCTGTGCGGAGGGGAATGCCTGGGTGACCTGGGACCCACCTCCACCCCTACCCAGGCACACAGCTGGTGCCCAAGAAATGAAGGGGAGTACAGGACAACGTTGTGGAGGCTGTGCATATCGGCCGTCAGGGGTCCCGCCGGCCCCGCCATGCAGGAGCACCCATGGTGGCAGTAGCAGCAGTGTGTTCATTCCCTGGGGACTTCTCAGCTCCTCATAGCTTCACAGGGGACTCTGGGCACCCTCTCGGAAGCTGCTGTCTCCGAGGGTTCCAGGGTATCCACCCACCACAGCTAGGCCTCAGGGCTGCACCCAGCCTTGAAGAGAGATCCAGCCGCAGGGCACCAAGGGGAGCAGGGAATGAGTGAAAGGGGTCGCGCTGACAGAAAAAGGAGATACTACCCTGCATTCAGTTCCTTTTTATACTGTTCCTGAAGATCAACCCTGAATGCTCATTGGAAGGACTGATGCTGAAGCTGAAGCTCCAATACTTTGGCCACTTGATCCAAAGAGCTGACACATTGGAAAAGACCCTGATGCTGGCAAAGATAGAAGGCAAAAGGAGAAGGGGACGACAGAGGATGGGATGGTTGAATGGCATCGCCGACTCAGTGGACATGAATTTGAGAAAACTCCAAGAGATAGTGAGGGACAGGGAAGCCGGCCTGCTGCAGTCCATGGGGTTGAAAAGAGTCAGACACGGCTGAAGAGCAACAACAATTCAATTCCTGTCGTGTAATGGCACTGTTCTGGGCACTGCATCTTCCATTATCCTCACAGCAACCTTTTCAGGAGACATAATCTTCCCTGCTAGGTAGATGGATCATGGAAGTTCAGGGAACGAAAAGCTCAGGTCCAGGTGTACACAAGGCGAGGGCTGGATGAAAAGCTATGCTGTTGACACATGGCGTCAGGGGCTTTGGGGAGACGAGTGCCAGCCCCCCACCATGGTGTTGGGAAGGGGCCTGTTAGTGAGTATCTGAGTATAGAGCTGGTGAGTGCCTCTTTCCGAGTCAGGCTGACTCTAGACTAATGCCCCCAGTTTAGCTCTGGTTTCTCACCTGGGGGCACAGCCACCACAGCACACAGCCCTTGCTGTCCTCATACAAGACCTAGGTCACCTGGGCCATCTTCAGGGACTCTTATGTGTTCACTTGCCTGGCCCTGATTCCTGGTTGAAGTTTCACGTACAGCCTGAATTCTGAGCCCAAGTCAACCAATAATGATGACAACCCATGACGTCTCTCACCCCTCCTCCCAAAGCGACTTCTCAAAACCAGCCCCTTGAATACTCTCTCAGCCGTGCTGAGTCCTCAGTCTTTCTTTTCTCTTCCTTCAAACAGTTCATTATTTGCACGGAGATTTCGCTTTTCTTTGACTTTTTTTTTCTTCATATATAACCTGATAAAAGGGCTCCCGTTATTTCAGAATATATTCTGGGTCCTATTCTGTGCTCAATTACACACCATCTATAGTTGATTTTCATGAAATTTAAATAACAAAGAGGGACGCTTATGTCATTTCTCCCTTATAAAAATACACCCTTGAAATCCTCTCTTATTGGAAAGCTGCAGCGTGTCCGCAGTTTAACAGCTTGTGAGAGTGTGCGTGTATGTGCTGCCTCATTAGAAGTGCACACAGAGTGAGGTGCGTCCTGGTAACAAGAGCTAAATTTCCACTCACTGTCCCCAAATCGAAATAGACCGTCCGGACCCCCGGGACGTGCCAACATCTGCCAGGCTCGGCCACAGCATCAGGCCAGGGCAACCTGCCACAGGGAGGTCAGAAATCCTGTCGGTCAGCTGGGGATCCAAGGGGGGCGTGTGTCGGCAGAGACATAGTGGGACCACAAGTGGACAGGCAGGATGTCTCAGTGGCAAGATGTTAAATACCCAAATCGGGCTGACCCCTCTGGAGCCCCAGATGGGGGGTCTGCGTGTCGCTCTGGGTCTAAAGGGCCTCATTGCCCAGACAGAAGAAGGGTCGTATCCTTGAAGGCTTGACCCAGGTCCTGGAGCCCAAGGTGGTGGCTGAGACCAGAGGGCTTGACAGGACCCTTGTGATGGGGCCACCCTGTTGAACTAAGGGGTGATGATAGTTGACCTCCAGTTTTAAGCTTCCCTCTTTTGGACTGAATTCATCATGTGGGGCCCGGTAGAGAGGAGCAAAGGGACTTAACCCCTGGATGGGGGGCTGTCAAAGGCTGGTAATTGCAGGGGAGTCTGGACTTGTGGAAGAGGGGGTTCCACCCATTCCTTACATCCCAAAGCCTACTGCCACAGCCTAGGTCTCCCTTCAAGGAAGCTGAACTGGAGCAGCAGGGAGCCCATAATCACAGGAGCCATTCCAGGTGGCACTCAGTGATCTGGAGATGACCTTCATGGGCCCGGCCTGTCAGCCTAACCGGTTTGGAGTGGCACTCGGGCTCGGCCTTAAATACTTTGATGCCTGAGAGAACGGGCAGAGGATATCTGAGAGGAGGAAAGGCATAGACAAACGCCAGGAGCAGGCAAGTGCAACTCAGGTTTGGAAGGAGAGAAGAGCTGTTATGTTTGGAAAAGATAGTTAGGAAGTCTCCCATAAAAGTAAATAAAAATAGGTGTTGTTGTAGGAAAGAAAAACAAAACACAGAACTGCACCCCAAACCCCCTGTTATCGAGACCCACCCCTGAAATAGAAATGCAGCAATGGTTAGTGCTTAAGGGTCCAGTCACTCTTCTGTGCTGTGCTCAGTCATGTCCGACTCTTTGCAACCTCGTGGGCTGTAGCCCACCAGGTTCCTCTGTCCATAGGATTTCCCAGGCAAGAGTACTGGAGTGGGTTGCCATTTCTTTTTCCAGGGCATCTTCCCAATCCAGAGAATCAAATTTGTGTCTCCTGCATTGGCAGGTGGGTTCAGGTATCAATACATAAAATATTATGTATATATAAAATATCTGTACAACGAACAGTCTAGAAGCAAAAACACCCAGTTGCAATGAGCACATTTAATATCCAGATCTTGGTTTCTAAAAACAACAATAACAACAAAACCAGCGCTCCTTGGAGGATAGCTATTTCCAAGGCTGGGGAAGGAAAAACACAAGATGAGCCTGGAACATCTCTTTATGTCAAAAAGTAAGGAAGTCTTCAAAGAATGATGGGGATGTATCAAAATGACTCAGAAGCCAGCCTGAAGAGTCTCCACAAATCATACACGGATTAATCTGAACATCAAGCAAATAAGGACAGTGAAAGATTATAAACCACTAAATGACTCCATGAGTCTAAACTGGTATGAATAAATGAGTGAGCAAATGAATGAATAATAAATGAGGTAGAAGGAAAAATGTTTTCTTTAAAGAAATGCCACCTAATGAATGTAGAAAAAGTTATGGAGTTAGAAAATTTTGTTTTGAGAACATTATGTAATCATCAATGGGTGCTAAAACTAATGGGTGAAGTTTGATGAGGATCTGGTTATTTACAGTCTCAAGGAATCTCCCCATAAAAGAAAAAGGGCTTCCCAAGTGGTGCAATGGTAAACAATCCGCCTACCGATGCAAGAGACGAGGGTTTGATCCCTGGGTCAGGAATATCCCCAGGAGGAGGAAATAGCAACCCATTCCAGTACTCTTGCCTGGAGTACTGGACAGAGGGGCCCAGTGAGCTGGAGTCCTTGGGATAGCAAAGAATCAGACACCACTGAGCACACACAAACATAAAGGAAAACACATTAACAGTTACTTTATAGTGGAAAGTCCTGGCAGACGTCACCTTAACCAAAAGCCTCAAGTTAACATCACCAGTATTAACATGACCAAGGTGGCCCCTGGTGGGAGAGGTCAGAGTCAAGTACTTCCGTCATATAATATGTGGGAAGAGGATGTCACCTCCATGGTGCTTCTTCCAAAATGTTGATCCTCAATCTGATTATGAGGAAACCTCAGAAAAGTCTACATTGAAGGACATTATACGAAATAGTTGGCCTTTAAACCCCCAAATGTCAAGGTCAAATAAAATAATGGGGGAAGAACCATTCCAGATCTAAAACAGATGAAAGAGACATGACAACCAAAAGCAATGTATGATTCTAGATTGGACGCTGGCTTTGAGAGATGGTAGGTAAAGAGGACTCAACTGGAACAACTGGAGGAATTGAATATGGACTGGGCAGTAGATATTAGCATATATCAATATTAACTTTCTTAATTTTGATGGTTGTATTGAGACTATGTTTTTAAATGTTCTTTTTTTCAATAAATACACACTGAAGTGTGTTCATAGGGTTCTCAAGGCGAGAATGCTGAAGTGGTTTGTCATTCCCTTCAGTGGACCACGTTTTGTCAGAACTCTCCACCATTACCCCCCGTCTTGGGTCATGTCAGAACCGGTCAGGTCTTGGGTTTGTCAGAACTGGACATGGAACAACTGACTGGTTCCAAATTGGGAAAGGAGCATGTCAAAGCTGTATATTTCCATCCTGCTTATTTAACTTATATACAGAGTACGTCATGCGAAATGCCAAGCTGGATGAAACACAAACTGGAATCAACATTGCTGGGAGAAATGTCAATAACCTCAGATGGTATGCCGGTGGTATGCAGATGACACCACCCTTATGGCAGAAAGTGGAGAGGAACTAAAGAGCCTCTTGATGAATGTGAAAGAGAAGAGTGAAAAAGCTGGCTTAAAACTCAACATTCAAAAAACGAAGATCATGGCATCCAGTCTCATCACTTCATGGCAAATAGATGGGGAAACAATGGAAACAGTGACAGAACTTTCTTTAGTTGGGCTCCAAAATCACTGCAGATGGTGACTGCAGCCATGAAATTAAAAGACGCTTACTCCTTGGAAGAAAAGCTATGACCAACCTAGACAGCATATTAAAAAGCAGAGACATTACTTTGCCGACAAAGATCTGTCTAGTCAAAGCTATGGTTTTTCCAATAGTCATGGAAGGATGTGAGAATTGGACCATAAAGAAAGCTGAGCAACGAAGAATTGATGCTTTTGAACTGTAATGTTGGAGAAGACTCTTGAGAGTCCCTTGGACTGCAAGGATATCAAACCAGTCAATCCTAAAGGAAATCAGTCCTGAATATTCATTGGAAGGACTGATGCTGAAGCTGAAGCTCCAATATTTTGGCCACCTGATGCGAAGAACTGACTCCTTTGAAAAGACCCTGATGCTGGGAAAGATTGAAGGCAGGAGGAGAAGGGGATGACAGAGGATGAGATAGTTGGATGGTATCACTGACTCAATGGACGTGAGTTTGAACAAGTTCCAGGAGTTGGTGATGGACAGGGAAGCCTGGCATGCTGCAGTCCATGAGGTCACAAGGAGTCGGACACGACTGAATGACTGAACTGGGCTGAGCTGAACAGAACTGAAGTATGTAGAACTAAAAGATTATGCTGTCTGCAACTTGCCCTCAAATGATTCAGCTAAGAAAGAGTATTTCTGTCTATCTATCTATCTGGAGCCTGGTAGAATCCCATGGACGGAGGAGCCTGGTAGGCTGCGGTCCATGGGGTTGCTAAGAGTCGGACACGACTGAGCGACTTCACTTTCACTTTTCACTTTCATGCATTGGAGAAGGAAATGGCAACCCGCTCCAGTGTTCTTGCCTGGAGAATCCTAGGGACGGGGGAACCTGGTAGGCTGCCGTCTATGGGGTCACACAGAGTCGGACACGACTGAAGTGACTTAGCAGCAGCAGCAGAATGATAAAGCAAACAAGAGAAAATATTAACCATTGGTGAATCTATGTATTCAAGAGTTTTTGCAACTGTTTTGTGTATAAAATTATATTAAACTGAAAAAGTTACCCTCAAAAGGAAAAAATGTAGTTCTTACACCCAAGAGCATAAGCTCTTTAACTGTTAAATGGAAATAATATCTGACTCTGAAGTAGGCTGGGAGGAATGCATGCCTTTTTGTGAGAACTTAACAAATGAAAGAGATTCTTATTAATAATACCTACTTTTACTTACAGTTATTTACAAGGAGGGCTCATCCTTGTTCCCTCACATGGCATGCAGGGATTTGTGTGCTATTCCTGGTCTTATATCTGGACAGCCATAGAAATGTCCTAGTTCTTCACTATCGTTGGTCCTAAAGTTCTTAGAATCTTTGGTATTTTAGAACCTCCAGGGCATATGCCAGGAATAAGGCCAAATTTCTCCCTGATTGGTCCTTTGCAGATGCCATGGGGTGAGTCCAGGGGCATTTACCTTTGGCTAAGACCTTAGCACCTGATGACTAACTTACAAATAAATGGTGTGAAGGTGCTCAAGGAGAAGATTGTCTTAAACACCAGTTCCTGCTCGGTCTACTCATTCCTCAGAGTGGAAGGCTGGTGTCAGAAGCCCAGATGACCCTGCCTCTGCTCCACTGGTTGCTAGCTGTAGAAACTCAGGCCCATCACTGGCCTCTTACCTTCTTGTCTGGCAGACTCTCCAAAGAACCAGGCCAGTAGCTTCAACCTGCAAGTCCATCCTCTCTTGCCCCACCCATTTTCAGTCCACCCTAACCTCTGGACTGGACAATCCCACTCCAGCTGCCAGTACTCTCAGCATGCTCTGGCCCCAGTGGTTCTCAAAATGTGTTCCAAGGACCTGTGGGATCCCTGAGACCTTTCCATGGAGTCTTCAAAGTCTTTGATTTTCTAGTTACATATTTGTTTGAGAGTACATTTTCATACTTCAACAATGTACCAGACCAGCTTCAATGCAGAAGTAGAGATGTGAATCTGTTTGTGCCAAGTTGCTTTAGTCTTGTCCAACTCTTTGTGACCCCATGGACTGTAGCCAGCCAGGCTCCTCTGTCTAAGGGATCTCCAGGCAAGAATACTAGAGTGGATTGCCATGCCCTCCTCCAGGAGATCTTCCTGACCCAGGGACAGAACCCACGTCTCTTACGTCTCCTGCATTGGCAGGCCGGTTCTTTACCACTAACACCACCTGGGAAGCCTAGAGACGTGAGTCTGGTTGTCTTCTACTAAGCCAGATATTAGAGAGACTTGCAAAAATGTAAAGTACCATTACCCTTCTTTATAATTTTTTGTCTTGAAAAATACAGTTATTTTTCATAAAAATGTTCTGTGTTAACATGAAATGGGTTTATTATTGTTATTTCTTTTTTGTATTTATTTCAGCCTTATTGAGGTATAATTGACAAAATTGTAATATATTTTATTATACAAAGTTAATTTCTTTAATTTGATGAATGTTCTTTTTTTTGAGTTCTACTTTTTTAATATAAATTTATTTATTTTAATTGGAGGCTAATTACTCTACAATATGCAACTTTAAAGTATTGATTTGATACATGTATACATTGTGAAAGAATTCTCACTATGGAGTTTATACATCCATCACTATACATTTGTAAGAAAACTTAAGTTCTACTCTCTTAGCAAATTTCAATTATTTAACTGAAAGTTTATTTTCTTTTTACTACCCTCTCCCTACACATCCTCCAGCCCATGGCAACCACCATTCCACAATCCCACGAGTTCAGTTTATTTTTTTAGATTGCACATATAGTGATATTGCAATATTTATCTTTTTCTGTCTGGTTTATTTCACTTAGCATATTGCCCTCCAGGTACATCCATATTGTCACACAGGATTCCCTTCTTTTTTATGGCTGAATAATATTCTGTTATATATACACTTACACACATATGTATCATATTTTCTTTCTTCATTCATCTGTTGATGGGAACTTAAGTTCTTTCTGTATCTTGGCTATTGTGAATAATATTGCAGTGAATGTGGGAATACAGATGTCTCTTGGAGAAAGCAATTTCATTTCTTTTGAATGTATACCCAGAAGTAGGATTCCTGGATCATATGGTAGTTCTATTTTTAGTTTCTTGAGGAAACTCCTATGTCTCCATTTTCCTACCAACAGTACATAAGTGTTCTCTTTTCTTCATATTCTCCTCATGATTTGTTATCTTTCTCTCTTTTTTTTGCAATAGATATTCTAACAAGTATGAAGTGATATTTCATTGTGGTTCTGATTTATATTTTTCTGATGACTAGTGACATTGAGCATATTTTTGTGTATGTGCTGGCCATCAGTATGTCTTCTTTGGGAAAAAGTCTATTTGGGTCCTTTGCTCATTTTATTAATAAAATTAGGTTAATAGGTTATTGGAGAAGGAAATGGCACCCCACTCCAGTGTTCTTGCATGGAGAATCCCAGGGATGGGGGAGCCTGGTGGGCTGCCGTCTTTGGGGTTGCACAGAGTCAGCCACGACTGAAGCGCCTTAGCAGCAACAGGTTCATCGGCTTTTTTGCTGTTGAATTATATGAGTTCCTTGCATGTTTTAAATATTAACCCCTTATCAGACACATGGTTTGCAAATGTTCTCTCCCATTGCACAGGCTATCTTTTCCGTGTGCTTTTGATTTCCTTGCTGTGCAGAAGCCTTTTAGTTTGCTGTGTCCAACTTGTTTGTTTTTGATTTTGTTGCCTCTGCTTTTGGTGTCAAATCCAAAAGCACATATCATCAAGGCCAACGCCAAGGTGACTACTCCTCACGTTTTCCTCTCGGAGTCTTATGTCTTCAGCCAATGCCAAGGTGACTACTCCTCATGTTTTCCTCTAGGGGTCTTATGTCTTCAGATCTTATGTTTAAGTCTTTAGTCATTTTGAGTTGATTTTTGTGTATGGTGTAAGATACTGGTCCAGTTTTATTCTTTTGCATGTGGATATCCAGTTTTTCCAATATCATTTATTAAAGGGACTGTCCTTTCCCCATTGTTTATCCTTGGCTTCTTGGTTGAAAATTAATTGACCGTATGTGCATAGATTTATTCTGGGGGGTTTATTCTGCTCCACTGATCTGTATGTTTATCTCATGGCAATACTATACAGTTGTGATTTCTATAGCTTTGTAACATGGTTTGACACTGATGCCTCCAGTGTCCTTCTTCTTTTTCAAGATTGCTTTGGCTATTTGAGGTTTATGGGGTTGTCCACACAGCCTACTTTTTTCTTGGTGGCTCCTAGTAGTTGACATCATGCCAGGATACAGCGGTGTCCCAGTGGGGAGGAAGATCACAGTCAGCCCTTAGATGGAGGCAGGTTTGAAGTTGCACCCTCAGGAAACAGCTTGTAAAATATGTAGTCAAACCATCCATCAGGCAGAACTCTTAAAAGTTGGGACACTAGATGTGGAGTCCCAACCTTTCGTTCCTGAGGGAGAAGTTGTAATTGGGGAGTTCCCTCTTGGTTATATGGCACTGTGCTGGGAGTGGGATTCATCTTGAGGTGTGTCTCAGTTTTTCCTACCCATTTCTATGTGGGTATTTTCTCATTCAGCCTATGTGTAGGAGTCACTGAGCTAGTCTCTGGTTTTCCCTCAGAGGAAATCGCTTCACATGTAGCTCTACATTTGATGTGTCTAGTTAAGGAGGGAAGTCCAGGAGCCTCTGGTATCTTAATCTCTCCTCTATTATTGTTCCTTTAGAATGAATTAAGTATTTCCTTTTTGGTTTCTATAAAGATAAGCATCAATAGATGTAATTCACATAAGCAAAAGCTGTCTAGAATTCTGAATTATTTTTCAGAAATCAAAACATGTGAGAACCACTGTTGTAGCCCCTGACTGTGTTTTAGCAAGGATCGTTGGTCTAGGCTCTATGGTGATCATAACTTGTCATCCCTCAGGGAATAGGCTGACCTCAGCATCCTGGATCTCTGTGATGGAAGAAAAGAGGGCTAGAGAGCCTTGAACTAGCAACTAAATGCTGTGGCCCAGAATGGCATGTATCGATTCCACTCATAGCTCATTGGCCAGTACTAGTTTCATGGCTCCACCCACTTGCAAGGGGAGGGGAAATGTGAACCTCTCCTGTGTCCAGTGCCCTGAAACAGAACTGGCAGTGGCTGAGCACCAGGAGTCTCCACCATGCCCTGCTTCATTCTTCTGTACAGCAGGTATCACTACTTGATAGTCCTATTGGATATTTATTTGCTTATTGATGCTTGGGTTTCCCTGGTGACTCAGTGGTGAGGAATACACCTGCAATGCAAGAGACTTGGGTTCAATCCATGGATCAGGAAGATCCCTTGGAGAAGGAAATGGCAACCCACCCCAGTGTTCTTGCCTGGGAAATCCCATGGACAGAGGAGTCTGGCGGGCTACAGTCCATGGGGTCTCAAAGGAGTCAGACATGACTGTGACTAAACCATAACAACACTGACTCTTTGCCCTCTAAGAGGAGGGTAAGCTCTTTACCCGAGATCCCTTGTCTTGCTTTGTTCACTGCTCCATCTTCAGTCTGAACCTGGCATATTGTATGACCTTGATAAAGGGAAGAAATGGATGAATGGGGTAAGAGTGTTGGGACTTTCCTGGTGGTCCAGTGGTTAAGACTCCACGTTGCCAAATGCAGGGGGTATATGTTTGATCCCTGGTTGGGGAACTAGGTCCCATGTGTCACAACTAAGAGTTCATATGCTACAACTAAAGGATCCTGCATGCCACAACTAAAGGTCCTGAGGGCCGCAACTAAGACCTGGAACAGCCAAACAAACAGACAAATATTAAAGAGAGCGGTGGGGGAGAGACTGCTGACTGTCCTCCCAGGCTGTCTGACTGGCTGGAGTTTGAAATGGGGACTGCATCTCAAAGTGCTTCCTGAGCCTGAAAATGCTGGAGAGGCTTGAGCTGAACTTGCACTTGGGGTTCCTTGTCTCTAAACATAACGTACACAATTCTAGGTGCTGGTGCTGAACAAAGCCTGTGCAGCGTGTGCCTGGAGGTGGGGCCTTGTTCCAGGTGAATGGGTGAAAGATTTCCACAATGAAGACCTGGGGTGCAGCTCACTCACAGAGAAAGGATGGCTGTATCTGGTCAGGGCTCCCTTTTTTCCTGGCCAGTCCCAGCTGTGGGCAAGGCCTGGGCAGCCCCTTCTATGAGGGATATTCCAGAACCAGCCCTGGGGATTCTTGCAGATTTGGCCCCACATGCATGCCCTTAGGTAAAGTCTGTTAGGTATACAGGTTTGCGTTTTCCCTCCAGATCGCTGGTCTCATCAGCCAATCCCACTGGATCCTTACATCTGACTTGGGTCGAGTCAGGCTGTCATTCCAAATAGAGCTTATTAGCCTTCCTGGGGAGTAGGGGGAGGGACCAGGCTGTGTGGTAGGGACAGTTGGCACTTGGAAGGGAGCTCAGTGCCAGGCCCTGAGCATAGGCATAGTGTTGTTGCTTGACTGACATGTTCTAGGAGGCCCTGAGTCACAGCTTGTTTGGGGATTGTCATGCCCTCACTGGAGGACCTGGCTCAGATTTGGGAGAAGATTCCTACAAGGGGGCCGTCCCCTCACATCCATCAGGTATTTGTGACTCCCACACTTTCAGGTTCGGCAACTTCTTTTTTCAAACTCTGGAGCTTGTCGTAACATTTCTGTCCTACTTCCAGTGTGGGAGAGGGAGTTTGGATGATGAAACACTAGGATTTCTGGACTGGGCAGTAGGTTCATGGGGATGACATATGGAGTAGAGTACTTAAAATCAAGGTCATCCAAGGAAATCAGGGATTCCTTGCCACTTCAGGGATTTAGGAGTGGGAAAGACATGAATGTCCATGGGAGAAATACTGGGAGTTCTCAGGAAGATAGTCAGGAAAACACAGACAATGCATTTCTGCCTGGCTTCCTTGATTGACCAAATAGCACTCAGTTCAGTTCAGTTCAGTCGCTCAGTCGTGTCCGACTCTTTGCAACACCATGAATTGCAGCACGCCAGGCCTCCCTGTCCATCACCAACTCCCTCAAACTTACGTCCATTGAGTCGGTGATGCCATCCAGCCATATCATCCTCTGTCGTCCCCTTCTCCTCCTGCCCCCAATCCCTCCTAGCATCAGAGTCGAAGAAAACTGAGCACCGAAGAATTGATGCTTTTGAACTGTGGTGTGGGAGAAGACTCTTGAGAGTCCCTTGGACTGCAAGGAAATCCAACCAGTCCATTCTGAAGGAGATCAGCCCTGGGTGTTCTTTGGAAGGAATGATGCTAAAGCTGAAACTCCAGTACTTTGGCCACCTCATGCAAAAAGTTTATTCAAATAGCACTAGATGCTGACTAATTAGGAAAACCCGAATCTCAGAGCATTTAGCTAGTGAAACTTTAGAAAATTAAGTCCATACATCTAGGACTTTGTCTAAACACCATGAGAATGATGACAAAAACAATGACAAAAACCTCCAAACACCTGAATGTCTACTACACCTCTTGCCTGACCTGGGAAGAGAAAGGGCCTGGAGTGAGCAGGCCTTGATGGAGCCCTGAATCAAGAAATGTGACTCCAAACCAGTTTCAATGACTAGTTGAGTCTTCAGGGAACCCTGGAGCTTGGATCACATGCAATTCTAAACCACAACAAACTGTTAATAAAACACCCAGGGCTTATGAATCATCAGTTCCAAAGGCTGTTAGATGTCATCATCAACATGGTCTTTAAACCACATCTTCCTGGGACTGAAATGAGATTTCCTTTCTCTGGAGCTTTCTTTTTGGAATAAAAAGGGAAAACAAAAGGAAAATAAAGCAAAATTCGATATAGAATTACCATGTGATCCAGCAATGCCACTTCTAGGTGTGCTGCTGCTGCTGCTGCTAAGTCACTTCAGTCGTGTCCGACTCTGTGTGACCCCATAGACGGCAGCCCACCAGGCTCCCCCATCCCTGGGATTCTGCAGGCAAGAACACTGGAGTGGGTTGCCTTTATACCCTCAAAAGAACTGAAAGCAGCAATTCAAACAGATACTTACCTGCACATGTTCACAGCAGCGTTTTCCACAATAGCCAAAATATGGAAACAATGCAAATGTTTATCCACGGATGGAAGGTGAAATGTGATATGGACATACACAATAGAATAGTATTGAGCCTTAAAAAGGAAGTAAGTTCTGGCTGAGGTTACAACAGGAACGTGAACCATGAGGACCTTGTGTTAAACGAAAGAAGTCAGCCCAAAAGGACAAATACTGGATGCTTTCATTTGTGTGCGGTACCAAGAGTAGTCAAATTCACAGAGACAGAAAGTAGAAGGGAGGTGGCTAGAGGGTGGGGAGAGGGAGAGAGGGAGCGGTATAGAGCACCTATTTAGTGGTACAGAGTTTCTATTTGGAATAATGATGGTTGTTAACAGGGTAAATGTACTTAATGCCATTGAACTGTATACTTAAAAGTAGTAAATCTTATGTATATTTACCATAGTGAAGTGAGTGAAGCTCGCTCAATCATGTCCAACTTTTTGCGACCCCGTGGACTGTAGCCTACCATGCTCCTCTGTCCGTGGGATTCTCCAGGCAAGAATACTGGAGTGGGTTGCCATTTCCTTCTCCAGGAGATCTTCCCAACCCAGGGATCGAACCCCGGTCTCCCGCATTGCAGGCAGACAAGACAGGAGCATGCCCACTTGGCTCATGGTCCGCAGAGGTTCTTGTCCATAAAGGCAGTGCTGAGCTGCTGGGTACATGTATAGAGAGGTGCCTGTGACTTGGGCTTGCCACTGATGGCTCAAAGTGAGCATGGACAGCAGACACCCATGAGGCAGGAGTCCAGAATGTGGACTTTCTTTCACCTGTTGGGCGGAGCTGCCACCTCCTGGATGGGCCATCAGAGAGCTGGGGGAACAAAGCCGGGAGGGTAATTTAAAGGTACTCTGAGCCCCTGGGCCACTATTGTACTGGGCTTTCCCACTTTTATGCCAGGCACCACCAATCATGTAAGTGCTTGAACAAAGGATCCTGTCCACTTGGGCTCCCGAGAGTGGGGAAGAGGCAGGTCTTCAGAGGAGCCAGGCAGAGTGCATGTGTCCAACTGCACAGCATAGATCCCTGGGACTCACAGTGACTATTACAATGATCAAGTACAGAAGGGTCTTATCACAGAACAACTTTCTCACCCCTCAGGGGGTGGGGGCAGTGAGGGGGTGCTTCTCAGCCACAGGGACTCACATCTTCATTCATTATTTTTCAAACAAGTCAGTCGAAAATTAAGGTGTCTGAGCAATGTGCAGATTAAGAACCACTCAAGATGTGAGTCCACATAGCCCCTCAAGCCAAAAATTAAGACCCTCCCCTCCCACATTCTCTTTCATAAGAACCTACAGTAGATATATTGAGAAGCAAAAGAAAAAAAAACGAGAAAAGCAGAAACGTCAGTAACCTTTCCTTTCCAGCATAGCAACTCTCCTTGCAGCCACACCGCCCGGCAACTCCTGGATTAATCTTTCTTTCTTTCTTTCTTTTCTTTTTTTCCTTTTTCTGTTCAATGGATTGTGGTCAAGGCCATTGTAACGTGAGCAGTGCCTCGGAGGGGATTGGCCGAGGGGGCTGCGAGGGGCCCCTTTCACAGAGGGCTAATTGCGTTTCAGACCACCAGTATTCGGGAGCTACAGATGTCTTCCTTCATTTGCTTGGGTAGCACAATTGGACCCATCTGTTGCATTTATTCCGCTGGCTCCCCTGCCCGCCCCCGCCCGCCCCCACCCCCTCACCCCCATCCCCTCCCTTCCCTTGTCTGCGGGCCTAAATTGAAAACTCATCAAAATGTAATCCAAGAGCAGTTTGGCTGCCGAGCTGCTGAGAAGGGGCTCGGTGGGAATAAAGGCCCCCCGCCACTTTACACGCGGGCCGGAGCCTGGGGAGCCGGGTCACAGGCAGCCTTAGGGGGGAAAGTGAGAAGTTAGTCGGCAGATGGGCTGCTCCACGCGGCCCTATAACCTGATGCCTGCAAAGAGGGGCCCTAGCAACGGGCCAGCCCAGGCTGGAGGATGCCTCTGGCCCGGAGGTGGTGACCCCACCTCGCAGGCCTCGCCCCTGGCCCAGGATGCTTCGATTTCAAACGAGGCTGGGGCCAGGGCTCAGCACTCTCTGACCCCCATCTGCCCTCTCCAGCTCAAAGGGATTTCCAAGGCAGAGAGGGCAGGGATGGGTGGCCTTGCGAGGCCTGGGGAATGTGGCACTAAGGGAGACAGCCTGCCTGCCCACCCCAGCCTCCTGCAGATCCAGGCCTCCTCCATCCATTGCTCCCTCTGCTCTGCACCTTGCCATGTGCTCAAGCCCTTCCCTGTGCTGACTTCTCTTTCTCCCAAGCAGGCAGTGAGTTCTGGAAGGTATGGAGGTGGCCACTGACTCCTGGTGTTGCCCCAGGCTTGGACACTGGCTGAGGAGCTGACCGGGGGGATCTAGGCTTATATTCAATACAAACCCCCATGTGTATTGAATCCGTTTCCAACACCTGCCCCATCCTGGTCCAGAATAGGGCCATTACCCCCAGGAGCAGCTCAGAGCAGCTCCCTCCCACTGCATGCCGGTGACTTCCCAGGGAGGGGGTACCTGCCCTGCAGAATGTTTCAGATCAATAGGTTTGGTGAACAGCTGTGATAAGATCTCACTGCTGGGCACATCTGTGAATCTAGAGCTGGCACCTCTTTGCTGCTGAAGAGTTGTGGGTGCAAGGTTTTTAAACTCATTTTTTTAAAAAAACTGAAACCCATAGTAACACATATATACAGCTGACCCTTGAACAACATGGGGTTTAGGGGTGCTGACCCTGAGCAGTCAAAAATCCATGTTTAACTTTACAGTTGGCTCTCTGTATGTGAGGTTCTGAGGACTCAACCAACCTTGATCCACTTCTATGTGGGTTTTTTTCAATAAATACCTATCACGATACTATACAACCCGCGGTTGGTTGAATCCTTAGACCCTCGGATATAGAGGTAAGGCATGGCATGTGAATGCCATGCAAATCCACATAGTTGTGGACCCACAAGGTTCCAACCTGTGTTGTACAGGGGTAAACTATATGTATGTATGTATATATATGGGCTTCCCTGGTAGCTCAGCTGGTAAAGAATCTGCCTTCAATGCAAGAGACCCCAGTTCAATTCCTGGGTCAGGAAGATCCCCTGGAGAAGGGATAGCCTACCCTACCCACTCCAGTATTCTTGGGCTTCCCTGGTGGCTCAGATAGTAAAGAATCCTCCTGCAATGTGGGGGGAGACCTGGATTCAATCCCTGGGTTGGGAAGAGCCCCTGGAGGTGGGCATGACAACCCACTCCAGTATTCTTTGCCTGGAGAATCCCCATGGACAGAGGAGCCTGGAGGGGCTATAGTCCATGGGGTCGGTTGGACACGACTGATCGACTTCGCACAGCACAACATATATGTATGTGTGTGTGTGTGTGTGTGTGTGTGTGTGTGTGTGTGTATATATATATTTATAGCAACCCAGCACACACACATATATAACTAAAACAAAAGTTTCTCAAAATAATACTTCCTCCCGCTGTATGCAACGCCTTCTGATATTTTCTGTTCTGATGTTATATTTCACTCCACTGTTAAAAATGCCAATCATCTTGTCCACTCCATTGCTTTCACAACCTACCTAGCAGTAGTTCTCAGACCCTTGGCATCAGCACCTACCCTTGGAACGTGTGCAAAGGCAGGTCCCTGAGTCCATCTGCAAGTGTCAGGTTCTGTGGCACTGGAGTAGGGCCCAGGAGGGGGCATTTCTGACAAGCCACCTCCCCGTTGAAGGGGATTCTGTTGCATCTTGAGAAACCCTGCTGCTCCCAGTGTGCTCGGTGGTCTCAAGCCCGTGGTCTGAGCTGGCAACAATAGGTTGACCTCGAGGTTGACCAGCTCAAGGTGGGGCCTCCCAAGGTCACCTCCTGCCTGGCCACCTCCCCACCATGTCTTAATTAAATCCTCACCCAGTGAGAGTGTAGATGTCAGGTCTCTCTTGAATGGCTTTTAATTGAAGTGTTAATTTGTGGCTGCAGAGAGAGGGCCCTGCAATTCTGGAGCCTTCATTAGCTGCCATCCTAAGCTGATTAGCCTTAGGGGGGAGCCAGGACACAAGTCATCAGCAGGGAGCTGGCTGGGCCAGAATCAGGCCTTGGAGCTGCCTTTGCTGAAAGAGGGGCGGGCCGGGGCCAAAGCTTTCGGCACCTGCCTCATCCGTCCCTCCAGATGCCAGGCAGGCACCTGCCTCCATGGGCCTCCAAGGCATTGACCTGGTTTCTGCTCTCCCTCCCTCAGTTCTCCTTGATGATAAGGAGGCACCTTTATCCTGTGAGTCTTGTGCTCACACACCATTGTCTATGGGATGAACAATAGCTCCTTAGCCTGATACTCAAGGCCCCCTAGGAATGTGCACCAAGACCATCTCCCACAACCTTCTCCTGCCTGCCCTTCATCCTTGCTGAGCCAGGCTGCTCCCCATTCCTGATCCTGCTCTGCAGTTCCCATACCTGCCTCCAGCCCTTTGATCTGATGAGCCTTCACCTGGAATGCCCTTGGCAACTCTTGCCCATCCTTCAAGGCTCAGCACCACTGACACTTCCTCCCAGAAGCCTTCTGTTTTGTCAGGTGTCAGGGGCAGGACTCCCTGTGGAACAGCTTGGGCTGGGAAGAGAAGGAACTGGAAGGATACTCTCCTGGGAACCCCGGGCAGCCGATTAGTCAGATCTTGGGAAGGGTGGTATAGTCGGCTCTGGGATAAGCCTGGTCCTTCTCTCCCCGACCCCTTTCCTTCTCAGACTCTCTGGTCCTCCTTGGGCATCTGCCCCTCCTTGCTGGTGTGAGTCTGCCTCAGTGGCTGTAGGGTCTGGAAGTGAGCGATCTGGGCTCACGGCCTGCCCTGGCCACTCACCAGCTAAGTATGTGTGCATGCTCAGTGGTATCCTACTCTTTGCGACCCCGTGGACTGTAGCCCACCAGATTCCTCTATCTGTGGAATTTTCCAGGCAAGGATACTCGAGTGGGTTGCCATTTCCTTCTCCAGGAGATCTTCCCCACACAGGGATCAAACCTGCATGTTCTGTGGCTCCTGCATTGGCAGGCAGATTCTTTGCCACTGTGCCACCTGGGAAACCCCTAGTATGACACACTCATCTCCTAACAACAGGGCATTTGCACATACCATTCCTGCTGAGCAGAACACCTTTTTAATCCCCTCTTCCCAAATGAGCTCCCACATATCCTTCCTCCAAGTCACCTTTCCCTTTGACCAGGTGAGAATTCCTCCACCCACAGCAGTCTCAGCACTTTCGTGGCCCTTGTACTAGTAAGACATTCACCGAAAAATCCACACAGTCTGTTGAAAATCTCTCTCCCTACCAGACTCTAAGTTCCATGAGGGCAAGGCTTATGTTGTGTTTTTTTCACTGCTCTATTTCTGGGACTTAGCACCCTGCCTGGCACAGAGGAGGTGCTCAATTAATGCTTAATGAAGGAATACCCACAGGAAATGGTGGACCTGGCTTTTGATGCCAGATCTCAGAAGCCAAACCTGGGCTTTCAGCCTGGCCATGCTGGGCTTCCTGGGAAGGCGTGCCTTGGGAGCAGAAGTTGGAGTTGCCAAGCATTCAGAGGTCATCCCCAAGTTGGGGCTAAAGGCCTGTTGGGGGCAGGGGCAGCCCACATTGTCCCTGAGTGAGTGAAATGAAAACCTCTGTGGGGGAGGGGCCAGTTCAAGCAAATCCTGCCCAAAAAGAGATAAAGGAAGTCTGTGGAGGGCTCCCCACCAACCCCCCACCACCATCTCCCACGCCCTCACAGGGCTGACTGCCTACCTGCACACAAGAGGGCCCTGGGCTCAGAGATAACCCCAAGACAGTCCCAGCTCACAACGCCCAGCAGGCAGTTTATGAGAGCATGATGAGAGCAGGCTGCACCCTGCACAACCAGGTCTCAATCCTTCAGTGGCTAGGTCACTGGGGCAACATCAGGGCCTCCAGGGACCTCTCATCATTTGAGAGGCCCCCCAGGGCATAGTCCTGGGAAATGAGATTTAAAATCAAGGGCCTAGTCCTGGGAACAAGGCCTGGGCTTATGCCCCTTTCGAGGAGGGCCAGCGTGGCGGACACCCTGCTGGACGTCTGAGGCTGTGTCACTCATAGCAAGGACTCCAAGCTGGGCCAACCCTGCCCTGGGGGCTTCAAATGCCCTCTGACTCCTTGGACCTAGCGACTGGAGGCTGACTTCCTTGAGACTGAGTGGCGATCAGCTGGCCCTGCCTGCTTGGACAAGAGAGAGGGTGGGCAGCCCATGAGCTCAGGCCCAGCACAGGCGGATGCAAGGTCGATGGGGACTCGGGGCCTCTGCTGTGACCTTCAGGTTCCTGTCCGAAGCACAGTGCTGTTCCCTCAGCCACGCCAGCTTGTTCTGGCTGCTGCATCCCACAGAGGGACTGCCAAATGTCATCTCCAGGCTTTTCTCTCATTATTTTGTCCTGTGTGTGTGTGACTTCTATGATTAAATGAGTCAGATGGAAGGAAACAATGGGAAAAGAGTGAGTCACCCTTCCTGATGTGTGTGCCCACTGCCTATAGGTGACCAGCAAGCTGAGCCGGTGAAGGGCCCGGTATTTGGGTATCTTACTACCTGGGTAACTTTGGTCTATGTGCGAAGCTCTCTGTGCCTCAATTTCCCCGTTATAAAATGGGACTAATAATAGTATCCGTCTCTTTGGAATGGTGTGAGAACAAAATGAGATAGTATACAAGGAGTTCTCAGAATAGTGTATTTACTGAGCATATTCCAAATGTACGTAGACAAAAGCTATTTGAGTAACAAACTTTTATGTGTAGTGTGACCTTCAGAAAATTGCATTCAAATCCAAGCAAATGTGTGTACAAGGGTGCCTCTGTGTATGTGTGTCCACCCTTTAAAAATCATAAACTTATTGGGGAGTAGTATTCTACAACTAGCTATTTTTGGACTTCCCTGGTGGCTCCGTGGTAAAGAATCTGCCTGTAATGCAGGAGCTACAGGGGACAAAGGTTTGATCCCTGGGTTGGGAAGATTCCCTGGAGCAGGAAACGACAACCCAGTTCAGTATTCTTGCCTAGAGAATCCCATGGACGGAGGAGCCTGGCAGGCTACAGTCCATAGGGTCACAAAGAGTCAGACATGACTGAGGTGACTGAGAATGCATGCACTATCTATTCTACTCATTGTCTTCTTCACTTAATAATCTATCGTGGGTGTCTTTCCATGTGGGCAAAGACACGATCCTTAGTAATGGCTACATAGTCCCATTATGTGCATAATTTTTCCTGTCGTTCAATCGCTCAGTTGTATCTGACTCTTTGCAACCCTATGGACTGCAGCACACCTGGCTTCCCTGTCCTTCACCATCTCTCGGAGCTTGCTCAAACTCATGTCCATTGAGTCAGTGATGCCATCCAACCATCTTGTCCTTTGTCATCCCCTTCTCCTCCTGCCTTCAGTCTTTCCCAGCAGCAGGGCCTTTTCCAATGAGTTGACTCTTTGAATCAGGTGGCTAAAGTATTGGAGCTTCAGCTTCAGCATCAGTCCCTCCAATGAATATTCAGGGTTGACTTCCATTAGGATGGACTGATTTGCTCTCCTTGCAGTCCAAGGGACTCTCAAGAGTCTTCTCCAACACCACAATTTGAAAATATCAGTTCTTCGGCACTCGGTCTTCCTTATGGTCCAATGCTCACATCCATACATGACAACTGGAAAAACCATAGCTTTGACTAGACAGACCTTGGTTGGCAAAGTAATGTCTCTGCTTTTTAATATGCTGTCTAGGTTGGTCACGGTTTTCCTTCCAAAGAGCAAGCGTCTTTTACTTTCACGGCTGCAGCCACCATTTGCAGGGATTCTGGAGCCCAAGAAAATAGTCCCTCACTGTTGCCACTGTTTCCCCATCTATTTGCCATGAAGGGATGGGACTGGATGCCATGATCTTCATTGTTTGAATGTTGAGTTTTAAGCCAGCTTTTTTTACTTTTCTCTTTCACTTTCATCAAGAGGCTCTTTCATTCCTCTTTGCTTTCTGTCGTAAGGGTGGTGTCATCTGTATATCTCTGAGGTTATTGACATTTCTCTCGGAAATCTTGATTCAAGATTATTATTTAAGTAAGGTACTATAAGGGGCATTTATGTAGTGCCACAGTTTGCTATTACAACAACACTGTCATAAATATCCTTGAACATTGAACTAATGAGTGCATTTTCCTTTGCAAGTAAAAGACCTCATGCAAACTGGCTTCATTAAAAAGGGGAATGCATTAGTTCATGTAGCTGAAAAGTATATATGTGGCTTTGACTTCAACAGTAGAATCATGGTGTTCCCACGATGGCTTCAGCCATCTCTCTCTCTCTCTCTGTTTCTTGGCTTTGCTCTTCTCTGTATGGTTTTGTTCTCAGACAGCCTCTTCCCAGGTAAAGACAAGACAGCCACCGTCTCTTTTGGGCTTACATCCTGTGAGTTCAACCATCCCATCAAAAAGAGGTTGTCAATTTCTCGTTAACTCCAGCAAAGGTCCTAGAGTGGAATCTATTAATAATTGGCCTGGCTTGAGTCTCTTATACATTCAACTTTGCACATGTGAGGGTAGACCTGTAGTATATTTTCTTGAAAGTGAAATGGTAGGCCAAAGGGAACGCTCATTTGTGGCATATCCAATCTTCTCTGCCCATACTTGTGCATCATGAGAGTCCTTGGCGTCATGGCAGGAGAGGAGATAAGGGAAGCTTCTGGCCAGGTTGTGGTAGGGACAAGGCAGGCATCTACCTGGTGATGGCTGTCATGGTCCGCATGGCACCCAAGGGGCTGCAAAAAGAAGCAGACTCCTCACCTGGTAACCAATCACTGCTGGGCACCTCCCCCAGCACAAACTGACTTTACCAGTCATATCATGTCACTCCTCTGCTTTCTGACAACAACAGATCCCTCACTGTCCCCAAGTGTGATACCTGTGGGTATCCTTAGAAAATAGAACACAAAACTCAAGTGCTGGGGACTTCCTTGGCGGTCCAGTGGCTAATACTCCATGCTTCCACTGCAGGGGACATGAGTCCAATTCCCGCTCAGAAAACTAAGATCCCACATGCCTCATGGCATAGCCAAAAAAAAAAAAAAAACCCTCAAGTGCTGACATTTCCTGGGAGAGCAGGAGTAAGGGGGAAGGGAGTGAGTGTGGGAAGGAGGAGAACAAACATAAAGAAAAGTGTTATGAGTTGGCTATGACCTGTTCCCAGCACAGCTGGCTGCTTGCTCTTGTGAGACATCTTCAGGAAGGTTTTATGAGGCTACTGGATGTCCAAAAAGTCCTGAGGAGGTAGGGAGAAGAAGAATTTATCTACTGGCTTCTGTCTCTCATTGATAGCGTTCACTCCCACAGAGCACTCGTGTCCTTTGGGGCTCTGCTCCCTGACCCTTGGCAGTCACCAAGGAAGCCACATCCCAGGACAGCAGCAGTGACATCTGCATTTGACGCATGCCTGTGGGGTGAGCTGGTGAGCAGGCCCAGAGCAGCAGCACTCCCTGTGCGCCTACCTGTAGCCTGCAACCTCACAGGCCTGGAGGAATGCCCTGGTTAGTGTACGTACCTGTGTGTGAAGTTCCTAGATGAGTGATGAGGTCCAATCATGCTGTGAGTGACAGGAGGGACCAGAAACAGCCATCGGAACAAGGCAAGCCAGAAAGTAAGGCAAGTGGGCAGAGCTACGCTGGTGCATAAACTGAAGCTAGAAGCAGTTCCTTTGTACTACTGCACTGAGCAGTTACCTTCCCTAGACAAGGCTTTCATTCCGAATCTCCCTATCTAATCATCAAGCATCCATTTGCTCATCCACACATTATTTCAGGCCCACCATCCTCTGGAGTGTGCAGATAGGGTGTTGCTGTAGATACAACCGCTGGACTCAGGCAGCTCAGTGCCTAGTGGTAGGGGGAGATCCATGAAAATAACTGTATCACAGTGTGAGGGCTACAGTGATAGAAATAGGCCTGTGATATCAAGTGAGCGCCATAGAAAGACACTGTGTGGAATGACACAAAACCCCAAACAGGAGTTGCTTAAACAAGGTAAAAAATTACTTTTCTCTCTAGGTTTTCCATCCATGACTAGTGTGGTAGCTCTGTTCCATGAAACCCTCAGGGACCAGGTTCCTTCCATTCTTAGCCTGTGGCTTTCACCCCTTTATTTAAGAGGGTACCACTCTTCCAGGTGGCATGATGCAAGAAGAGATGAAGAGACAAAGGTCACGCTCCAGTGCTGTCTTAAAAAAGGTTCCTGGAGGCTGCCATATGCCCCTTTTGCCTACATTCCACTGGCTAGAATTTAGTCACATGACACATGGAGTGGCAATGGAGGCTGGGAAATGTAGTTTTTCTCTTGACTATTTACTGAGCTAAAAATTCTATTACTGTGGGAGAAGAAAAGACAACCAGCAAAGACACATGATACAAGGAGGTGGTAGTGGGTATTGGAGAAGTTTCTTGAGGAAGGTGGCACCTGATGTGTCTTAAAAGATGGATTAGGGTTGGCGATTCACAGAGTCAGGGGAAGGACCTTCCACACAGAGGAGACTGTGTGGGCAGAGGACAGGGTGGAAGTTCAGCAGCTTGCCTATGTGCGTGTGCACAGGTATGTGTGGTGCACCTGCAGGGGTCAAAGTCAAGAGCTGGCACTGGAAAGATAGACAGTCTCATGTTGTGTGCCTGGGCACCTCAAAAAAAGGCATTTTGTCTTTATCTCCAAGTGCATTGTGGAGTCTGAACTAGTTCAGTTTCTAGACTGAAATGCTGAGCAAGTCAAATCTGCCAGGGGAGAGGAGAGGGAGTGGAGAGGAGGAGGCCTCCGAGTTCCAGGGCTGGTGACTGGTGGGTGGAAGAGGACCAGGTTGGAGCGGGAGAGTGGGTTCACTTGGCTGAGTCTGAGGAAGTTGGCCAGGGGTGTGGAAAGCAGCAGGGATGGAAGAGCGTCCAGGGGAGGGAGGGTATAGGAGCTGGCCAGAGAGAAGGCTGGAGATGATCTTTGGGTTGTGTGTGTACTTGTGCTAGTGTGTGTGTTGGTATGCATATGTGTAAATGTACACATGAGGTTCAGAGGTAGAGCAGTCACAGTCAATGACTGCATCTAGAGTGTGGCTATGAGGTGGCCAGCTCACCTGGCAAGAGGTGAAGGTAGCTGGAATCACTTAGGCAGACATGGAGCTGTGATCAGTAGCTTGGGATAATTCTGACTAGGCATTGAGATCTTCCAAGGTAAGGCCAAGTGGAAAGGAAGACAGTGCTTGGAGTGTCACACTGATCAAGAAGTAGCTGCTCTGTTATTACCATGGCTGTTATTATCCTTGTCACCATCTTCAGGCAGCTGGGGTGAGGGATGTGTGTGTGGGTGGGGGGCATCTGGTAGCTTAGAGAGCTGTAGCTCCATGTTATCTGCTCCTGGATGTGGAAACAAGTCCCTGGGCAGATCAAGGATGGGCCGGGCCTGCTCCAGGCCACAGTCAAGAGCTGTGGGTCAAGATGCCACTGCCTGCAATCCAGTGGGGTGCAGGTCGCTAGGAGACCAAGCAGGCCTCTCCCCTGGCGGAAAGCTCCCGGCATGGTGGACTGGGCGCTGGGGCCCACTCGGCCGGTGCCCCAGGGATAATAAGGACTTCAGAAAGGACAGCCCTGACTCAGGGCTGAAAGAGGCTTTAGTTTCTTGTTTGGCGGCTTAAAAAAGGCAAATAGAAGCTTTTCTCCTTTGGGGATCAATGTGAATCCCAGAAAATCCCATTATTTTCCTTTTGAGATCAGTGGCCTGCTCTTGAGGGCTTTCTCTTCCCCAAGGCAACAGCCCTCTCTGTGCACTGTGTGAGCATCCTGCCCCTGTGTGGCCCCAGAATGGGCCGAAGTAAGGTAGGGGCAGGGGAGGGGGCACAGGTGAGCCCCAGCTTACAGCTGTTTCCTCCTGCTGGCTACCCACCCCTTGTTCCAATCTGATCCCTCTCCCCACTGTAAGAGTAAGGGAGGTGGTGGGTCAACAGAGCCACCAGAAAAGAAAAAAAAAAAAATGTTTTTCCATGCTCTTCTCTTCCATGAAGCCACGTATGAGTCCAGAGGCCTGAGAGGTCGTGATGCTCTAGACTGCTGCTTCATGTGGGGCTTGCACCGGGGTTGTCACCTCCCACTGAAACGATAGTGCACCTGGGGTAGATCATCAGGGACAGACGATCATGATGGTGACAGAGAACAGGTACGAACCTCTACCGTGGTGCCTGGTACCAGGCCTAGCTCCTTCCATGTGTCTAACAGCTCCATGAAGAAGGTGTTATTACTACCCCTCTTCACAGACGAAGAGACTGAGGCCAGGGGAGGCCAAGCATGTTAGCCAACGCTGGCTGCCGTAACAAAATATTACTGACTGGGTGAGTGACACAGCAGAAGTTCATCTTCTCACAGTCTGGAGGCTGGAGGTCTGAGATTAGGGTGTTGGCATGGTTGGGTCCTGGTGAAAGCTGCCTTCTGGCTGGGTCACCACATGGCAGACAGAGAGAGATTATTCTCTCTTCTTAGAAGGCCGCCAATCCTATCTGATTAGAGCCCCATCCCTGAAAGTGAAAGTGAAGCCACTCAGTTGTATCTTCTCTTTGTGACCCCATGGACTATGGCCTACCAGTCTCCTCCGTCCATGGGATTTTCCAGGCAAGAGTACTGGAGTGAGTTGCCATTTCCTTCTCCAGGGGATCTTCCCGACCTAGGGATCCAACCCCGGTCTTCCGCATTGCAGACGCTTTACTGTCTGAGCCACCAGGGAAGCCCATAACCTCAATTACCTCCTAAAAGCCCTATCTCCAATGGAGGTTAGAGCTTTAACATTTGAATCTGGAGGGTGTGGCTGACACAATTTAGTTCTTAGGACCAAATCACTCATCCGTGGGCATGCATGCTAAGTGATAGAGCCCTGCCTGGTTCAGAATGAAGTGAGGAATCTACTCTGCACTCTTTTTTTAAACTTTTCCTTTTATATCAGAGCACAGTCAATTAACAATGTTGTAATAGTTTCAGGTGGACAGAAAAGAGACTCAGCCATACATATACTGCCCTGTACTCTTAAGCTTTCTGAGAAGTTGCCCCTACTGGGCCTTCTGGTCAGATGAAAAATCTCCAGTCTAACTTTTCCAAGAAGGAAATCTATGGAGCATGCCTGAGCGCTTGTCCAAACTGATCACCAAGAGCCAGCCACACATCCAGTTTAACCCAGAGGCCTCCTTTCCAAACCTGCCCATCCACTGGCTGTGTGTTGGGCCAGACCCACCATAGGGGAGACCCGTCCCGAGGGCACACTTGCTGGGTGAAGACCCCCTGCCAAGTGCTTTTGCAAGTATCTAGCCTCTACAAGAATCCTCACCAGTTGACAGATGAGGAAACAGAGGCTCAGGACAGGGTTAGGTGTCCTGCCTTGTGAGTGCAGCCAAGACTGGAACCAGGGCTCTATTTGACAGCCCCCTCCCCCGGGGCTCACTCTGTGATCCACCAGGTCCCAGGCATAGTTTGGTAACATAACCTATGCAACCTGGAACTTTTTTCCCTGCTGGCTGCTTCTCAGAGGTGCTCCCATAAAGAACACATTTCTTTGAAGTGACTTTTAAATAGGTAAGTTGTTGGTGACGGTCCTTTTCCAGTCCTAATTTGGGTGGGTATGGGAAGCAAAAGCTCTCTTTCTGGAGTCCCCATTTGATTCTTAAGATACACACAAAAGCACGAGGACACTCAGTAGCTACAAGGAGGTCTTTTGGAGATGTGCTCTAATGAATAGAGAAGAAAGATCTTTCATTAGCATAAGAAGAGTTTGCAATAAAATAGGTGCTCCAGAGAGTACTTGAGAGTTGTTTGTTCAAGTAGGCTGAAAGTCTCTAGCTCTTCCATGGCCTCTTGGGCTTTGAGCTCTCCTGGAGGTGTCTGCTCTAGCTTGTGGGGTTTTTAAGCACAGCTTCTTTCCTCCATGTCCTGGGAGCAGTCTGCACATCCCAGCAGTGGCCTTTGGTCTGGGAATGTGCACAGAGAGGCCCTTATAGGAGACTGGGTCTGACCCAGCTCTTCCTTCGTGTGGCAATTATCCTATAGGGGAGGCTGCCTTGCTCCCTCGGGGTTCCCTTCACTGGGGCAAGGCTGATCAGCTTAAAGGGGCTCTGTCCCTGCTGGGCCTCTTGGCCTCTCTGTCCCCCCAGGTGGCCTCTGAGCAGACCGATGCCAGATTTGTACTCACTTAGCCTGGGAGAAGGAGTTGAGGCCAAAAGGGGACTGATGGCCAGAGATCAAAGGTTAAGAGGGGTTAAGCCTTCACCCTAGAAGGTCACCCATCACCCTTGAGACAAGTACCTCACCGGTATTTTCCTGAAACCTAGAGCAGAGGTAGGCCTGGAGGGAATATCCATTCATTTATTAGGGAAGCACTATTTTCCTAGTGTGGATGGTCCATACTCCAGTTTCTCATTAACTGTCTGGCTCAGATTTTGGACAAGTCACTGCCTCTCTGGGCCTCCCTTTCCCCATCTTTCCAATAAAGAGCTTAATTGACAGTCAAAGGCAGAACAGTGGTTCATTGTCGTGAAACACTGGAGTCCTTAAATTGTATTTCTGCTCTTGTACAATGAGAGAAACTTAGGTTAGACAAGGTGGATAACAGGGAAGATGGTAGGCCCTGACCAACATTCTTGCAGGGGCTGTAACATGTTTCCGAGGTATCTCGATGATCAAGGCAGACCCTGCTGGACTGTGACAGAAAAATGAGGGCGATGAACCCCAGGCTGAATCACAGCCTCTCCCACCTGTCTGCTAGGAGGGCTCTGAGTCAGCGGGGCTGGAGTCCATCAGGTCCCACTAATGAGGTGAGATCACAGCTTGATGGGGATGGTTTGTCCTGAGAACACGGAAGGCCCTCCAGTGGAGATGAAGGGGAATTCTTCCTGCTGCCTCTGATCAGTTAGGTGCAGTGCCAAGCCAGATCTATCAGGACGGTGGTATCTTTGCCAGGCCTAGAGGTGGTCTGGGGGGCTGTAGGAAGCATCACCTGGGCCACACTTGTGATGAGCATCCTAGGAGTGCCTGGTAGAGAAGGAAATAGAGGGAAGACAAAGGACTCCTCTGGTCCTTCCCCTCAGGGGACTTTCTGTTCCCCTTCGGAGGAACACTCATACCTCTCCAGGGGGCTTGGGCCCCGGCCTCAGCCTCCTCCCGGCCCGCCCATTCCCATCTTGGTGGGTAGGAGGGAGGCAGCTGGCCAAGGAAGGACACCAGATGTGAACGTGGGGATGACCAGGGACCTGGTGGGCTTCACAGCACAGCTCTGGAAGCAGCAGGAATAGGGGGACCAATCCCAGGCTTCATCCCTGGGTGTGAAATGTGGGCAGGTCACTCGGCCTTTCTGTGCTGCTCTGTGGGCTCTCCGGGCCTACACTGGGGTAGTAATGAAGCATCAATAAGGTAAGCATGTGAAAGTACTTAAGCAGTGTCTGCAACGTGCTAAGTCCTTGATGAAAGTGAAAGTATTAGTCACTCAGTTGTGTCCAACTCTTTGTGACTGGATGGACTTAAGCTCACCAGGCTCCTCTGTCCATGGAATTCTCCAAGCCAGAATACTGGAGTGAGTAGACATTCCCTTCTCCAGGGGATTGTCCCAACCCAGGGATCAAACCTGGGTCTCCAGTATCGCAGGCAGATTCTTTACCATCTGAGCCTCCAGGGAAGCCCTGAAGCCCTAGGGTGGCCACCAAAAATGGAGAAGAGATGGGGGTGAGAGCGTAGCACAGAAGGTTCCACTGCCCAGGGATGTCTTGAAGGCATTGGAAAATACAAATCCTCCTCCTCCACTGTCACCCCAACCTGTGTGCCCTTCAGAGTCTGCAAGAAAGGAAGGTGGAGGGCACAAAGGACATGGGTATTGAAGCTGGGTCTCCTGCATTGCAGGCAGACTCTTTACCATCTGAGCCACCATGGAAGCAGTAAGTCCTCCATAAAGCACTATAAAAACACCAAGGAGAAGAGAATATGGCACATGGAGGGTGATGTTCAAAGTTCTTGGCAAAGTCCCTTTCCAACTCAATGCTAAATAATTATTAGACATTTGTGGAGTGGCTACACCTATGCAGGTGACCACAGGTAATACTTTTTATGGCATTTACTCCTATGCACAACCCTACAGGAAAGGGCTGCTACTATCTCCATTTTACAGTGGAATACACTGAGGTCGGAGACTGGGCTAAGTTTGAGCCAGATATTGAATTCAAACCCTGAGCTTTTAAACAATAGCTCCTGTAACTGTGGGAGGCTTCCCTGGTGGCTCAGAGGGTAAAGCGTCTGCCTGCAATGAGGTAGACCTGGTTTCGATCTCTGGGTCAGGAAGATCCCCTGGAGAAGGAAATGGTACCCCACTCCAGTATTCTTGCCTGGAGAATTCCATGGACGGAGAAGCCTGGTAGTTAGGCTATAGTCCATGGGGTCGCAAAGAGGCTGACATGACTGAGCGACTTCACTTTCTTTCCTGTAACTGTAAGATAGCTATCCTCTGCAATCTCAAGCCATTTCAGAAAGTGATTTGGGGGACTTCTCTGGGGAGTCTAGTGGTGACACTCTGCGCTCCCAACGTAGGGGGTCCGAGTTCGATCCTGGTCAGGGAACTAGACCCCACATGCCCAAAGCTGAGAGTTCGCTTGCCACAACTAAAGATCTCACATGCCTTAATGAAGATCGAAGATCCTGCATGTTGTAACTAAGATCTGGTGCAGCCAAATAAATAAATATTTAATTTAAAAACAGAAAAAAAAAAAAGAAAGTGATTTGAGACCAGGCAGAGAAGAGGGATTCTAGCATCTCCTTGGTTCTGTGGAGAGGGTTATAGAAAGGAGAGCCTAGTTGGCTTTCCCCAAGAGGAGGGGGTCTGAAGCTTCCCAAATCCCAGGTGCTGGGGCAGAAGGCTGTGAAGGAGTGTGGCTGCTTCATGCTCTACGCTCCCCTGGCCTTGGGCCCTGAGCTTGATGCTCCACAAGAGTTCCAAAACTGTACCTCCATCCCCCTTATATTCTTCTGTGAAGAAGAGTGGGAGGGGGCGAGGAAAGCCTGCATCCCCAGGAGAAGATATAGGAGGTGTGAAAATAGATTTTTAAAGGCAGAAGGAGAGGTTACTCTGATGGCTTGGTTCCTGGCTATATTTTGTCCCAGACACAAAGAGAGTCCCAGAATTTGGCAAGGCCCAGCACACAAACCAGAGAAAGAGAATCCAGTGGCTGGATTGAACAGCATCCCTGATAGAGGTTTTTGAGACTGAGTGGGTGGGGATGGGCCCCATGCTGTGCGTGCCCACTCCCAGGTGGGGCTCATCACCCCCTCCTCCTCCCTAGCAGTGATGGATGTGGCAATCAGGGACAGATGGCAGTCCCAGAGAGGGAAATGGGAAGAGAGGAGAAACCTCTGCCTCATTGAAGGGATTGGGGTCAGACTAGGAGCAAAGCTCACCAAGAACAAAACTTCCCTCCCTGGCATTTTTATTATTGGAGGCCTTGCCAGAAAGGACAAATGGTTGTGTGCAAGGGCTGGGCATGGCAGATCTTTCTCACCCTGGGTGACCTCACAATGTCCCAGCTGTAAAATGAAGGTAGTACCATTGCCCACCCCCAGGCATTCTCAGGGACACCTCCAGGGACATCAAACAGGCCTCACCCAGGCCAGGGATGGGCCTTTCTTGTCCACTTCTCCCCTCATTCACTCTCCACAGAACTTTTCAGGAATCTATTACTATTATTACAAGGATGCTGAGACCCAGAAAGGGGAAGAAATTTTTCTTACTATTATTTTTGATCCTAAATCAGGAGCTTTAAGGAAGTGAATCAGTTTGAATGATTAAGTGTAGGGGGTAGCGGGGGATGGTCTTTCTACTTTGGAAGGTTTGATACGGTAGCAAGGAGATTGGGTGACACTGGCTTAGGTGATGCTGGTTGCTGGGCTAGTCCTGGGTCTACAGGCTTAAAAAAAATCTCCCATTAGCTCTAGTGAGTTACTGCAAGCTGTCCCTTAAGGCGGTGCTACAAGGCCAGCACTAATCTCCCCCACTTCGCTAAGAGCCCAGGAGATTTCTCCTCATATTTCAGAGACAGCCTTTGGGAAGTCCTCTTCCTGGACCCTGAGGCCTTTGCAGACTAGTCTCTCTATGCCCCTCCACCTCCAAACTGCCCATCCTCTCCAAGGACAGAAACTCAGAACTGGATGGAAGGAAGGACCATCAGCCAGATGACCACAGGCTCATCCTTGCCAGACCTTTGACTAGACAAGTCCTTGTCCTGCTGCCCGTCTCAGGGTCTCTGGCTGCACTAAAGGGGTGCAGGTCAGTCTGCCTGAGAGAATAGGGGTGGAAGTGACTTGAGGTGCAAGGCCGGGGAGCCCAGTCACAGAATAAATAGGGACCTATCAGCTTTGGACTCCGTGCCCCTGGCTCCCAGGTGAGAGTTTAGAAGGAAATTTTAAGCCTTTAAAAACTCTTCCTGAGCCCCGCCCCACATCATATAAAAGGTTAAAAATGCCCCCAGATCCCATATTAAATTTAACTTTTATAAAACGACACGAGTTGTAGTTGATTTACACTTGATAACAATGCTGTCATATTACTGACAACTAAATGTTTATTACTATCGATCTGCTGGGGGTTTGTTGTTGTTTCTTAGAGTTAGGGATTTCCCCTCCACCCAAGTTTCAAACATTTCCTTAGAGACCGTGAAAAAGCCCAGGGCTTTGTGCTTCTGTGCTGTGGGGTTGTGGCTGCAGGTCGGGGAGAGATGGCCTGTCCCCCTCTGCCAGCCTCCGCGGGCCCTTCGGGAGGCGCCAGATTGTGTGGGCGGCGTCGCCTGGGGATGGTGGGGTGTGGCTCCCACCCGGCTGAGGGCAGGAGCCTCAAGGCTTGCCGAGGGAAGCTCAGCCGCAGCGCCCCCCCTCCTCCAGGCCGGGGAGGAGACCGCCGAGAGCTCTCCAATTGGAGAGCCTTTCATCTCTTTGTTTTTTACAGTGATTAACCCGTCCGAGCACGCTGCGAGCGTGGCTCCAGGCGGTGAGGGGCGGGGGGAGGGGAGCGGAGGACCGGGCCGGGAAGGGAGGGGCTCCGGGCTTTGTCGCTTTCAGGGAACTCTGCTGCCATAGCAATGGAGCTTTCTAAGGTCTGACTTTGATTTGATTCCATTAAAGTCTGTCTGCTCAGTCTCGCGAGTGGAGGGGGCGTTCTGGTTTCTCCAGCCTGGCCCCGCGCCCCTCGCCCTTAGGGAGGGGAGGGCGCCGCCGGGCCTAGATGGACGGACCTGCGGCGGGAGCTGGGGGGCGCGGGCGGATGGCGAAAGGGATATGCTGAGGAGCCGAGGCCCTCATTTCGGGAGCACACCATCTCTGCCCGGGTCGTTAAAGATGGGAGACTAGCCCCGCGCGCCTGCGCTCCCAGGAGCCCTTCCTCTCCAGGGGTGTCGGGGTTGGAGCTAGGCGAGCTGTCCAGCCCGGGTCGTCAGAGCAAGGCCGGGGCACCTGTCGGTCGCTCCACCTCTGCATGCATTTCACACTTTCTATCCTGTTAGGCGTCCGCACTCCTATGCCGCAGACTTTTTCCCCTCTTTTTTTAATGTCCTGTGGGTTTAATCTAGTTAGACGATTTTCTGCTTAAAATTGCATTGTTAACAGCAATTGTTTAAAAGTGGGCCGGGAGCGAGGGCGCCCAATCTTTGAACCGGGCGGGTTTTGCGTGCCTCTGCTCGGCGCAGGATAGCAGCCAGCGCGGAGCCGAGCAGGGAGGGGGAGGCGCGCACAAAACAATCCTCGGGCTCTCTCGCTCCCGAGCCTTCAGGGCCTTTTCCCCGAGCGCAAACAGATGCAAATGTCTCCGCAAACACCGCACAAAGCTATTCAAAGAGAGGCTGCCTCTCCAGGCCTCAATAGCCCCTTAAACCCAGTCCAATTGCTTCCAAGTAAAGGTAAAGGGTCCGCGCGCATTTTTTCACTTCAGCTGGAAGGGGGGCGGAGGAGGCGAGAGCCTTCGGGAGCCGGAGGTTGAGGAGGGCTGCTCTGGTTCAGTGATTTGTGCCATCGACCCCAGCTGCCGCGGACGGAAGACGATCTGGAGGGTGCAGTGGCTCTGGGGACGCCGCGCCTGGGGTGCGGTTGGGACAGCGAGGCTGCAGAAGCCGGTGCAGCGGAGATGCGGTTCCCGAGAGGCCGCCGGTCCTTTCAAGCCCACAAAGGCCGGGCTAAATCGCGGCGCGCACAATAGCATGAAAGGGCGAGCTTGGGCCGTTTGGACACAAAGTGGAATCACTGCTCTGAGGGGTACTCATAAACTTTTAACTAGTACGCGTGGTGGCGTCGCCGCGCCCTTTGTGCGCTCCGTGCGGAGGTGAGAATGGAGTGCGCGCTGCCGGCCCCTGGGGAAAGGGAGACTGGCCTTCAGCTTCCCTCGGAGATCCAGGGTCATCCACCGCTTACGACCAGTCATTTCCTTCTCACCCGAGCAACGGAAACGCGCCGGGATGAGGGTATAATCCTTAGCTCGCCTGGAATCCCTGCATACTGCGCGCCCGCCTGGGCCTCGAGAAGCCCAGAAGCTCAGGGACCGTGTTCTGGGCGTGCTGTGCTGCTGAGGTGGAAGCTGGCACATGTGCTGTCTGAGCCGGGAAAGTCTCCTTCCTTTTACATCCACTTCCACGTGCTGTGTGAACTACTTCCGTATTTCGCATTTGCTGAGGCCCAGCGGATGTTTGGAGGGAAGGAAGCATGGGGGTTGTCGGGGGGCGGTTCCTACCCTCACCTAACTTCCAGCCTGGTAGTCTGGACAGAAATCAAACTGTACATTAGATACAGCCCCAGAGATACATCAACCCTTCACATCCAGAGGAGAGTCCGTTTAGACCAGTTGTTGAGGTAATGATTGCCTCACTGAAGGATAGGGAACCTTTGAGAATCAGGGCAAGTCCAGAGATATATAGTTTGCTGTCAACTCTGATCCCCATGGAGTCTCTAAACTTTATGAGGGCAGGAGCCATACTTCACTCCTCACAGGATATGGCCCTTGGGACAGGTACCCCCGGTGTCTTAGACTAAATGAATGAGTTGCCTGGGGCCTCTAGGCAGAGGAAATCTCCCCTACACCCAGGGATGAGAGACTCTGGACCCTTGGGAAGGAGAAGGCCTCTCTTGATGGCACTCCTACCCCAGCCCTCTGCTTCCGGACTCCCTTTTCCCACCACGATGTCATTTTCACTTGTCATCATTTGCTGTATCACCCCTGACCTGTCATTTTTCGGGGCTGTGTCTCACACAGGTCATGGCATGAAAAAAAGTAGTAGATCCCAGCTCCAGATATGATCCTACACTCCTCTTTTAGAACAGGAGTTTTGTGGCCACAGTCCTTGCCACCTTCTCAAACACCTTGGACCACTTTTAATGCCCCAAAAGTGGTTGTGGCAGGTGCTTACCCAGATCATAGGGTGGCTAATGTTGGCCACCACTAATTACTGAAGTTTACTTTGTGTGACTTCCTTTAATGTCAAATGTACCAATCAGGTGGCACCAGTGATTATCCCATGTTACAGAAAAAGCAGAAACAGTGGCAGATTTTATTTTCTTGGGCTCCAAAATCACTGTGGATGGTGACTGCAGCCATGAAATTAAAAGATGCTTGCTTGTTGGAAGAAAAGTTATGACAAACCTAGACAGCATATTAAAAAGCAGAGATATCACTTTGCCAACAAAGGGTCTGTATAGTCAAAGCTGTGGTTTTCCCAGTGGTTATGGATGGCCTGAGAGTTGGACCATGAAGGAGGCTGGGCACCGAAGAAGTGATGCTTTCAAATTGTGGTGCTGAAAAAGACTCTTAAGAACCTCTTGGACAGCAAGGAGATCAAACCAGGCAATTTAAAAGGAAATCAGCCCTGGATATTCACTGGAAAGACTGATACTAAAGCTGAAGCTCCAATACTTTGGCCACCTGATGTGAAGAGCTGACTCACTGGAAAAGACCCTGCTGCTGGGAAAGATTGAGGGCAGAAGAAGGGGACGACAGAGGATGAGCTGGTTGGATGGCATCACCGACTCGGACATGAGTTTGAGCAAACTCCGGGAGATGGTGAAGGACAGGGAAGCCTGGCATACTGCTATTCATGAGGTCATAAACAGTCTACACGACTGAGTGATTGAACAAAACAACAGATGAGAACTTCCAGACTCAAAGTTGCTATCGCTTGTCAAACAGTGGCAGAGACAGAATTCGAACCTGACAGCCTCTGTTGTGAGTTACAAACCCAACTTCTTTCTTCTCTAACTCCACCCCCAGCCGTGGTACTAGAGACCCTTTCTCCTGGCTGGGGAGGGACGCAGTCGTGCCTCCCTAGAGGCGCGTCCGGGTCGCCTCGGGCAGGTGCAGGGCCGGGCGGGCGCGAGGGGCGGGGCGGGGGCGTTATCTCCTGACCGATGGGCCGCCCGCACATCTGTTTATCTCTGAAGCAGCGCTGGATTGGATTTCTCGATGTTTATCTCCCTCGGAGGAGCAGAGAGCTGGGGCCACGGAGAGCGCAGCTGCGGATCCGGCGTGATTGACAGATCCAGAGCTGGGCCTCCCGCCCCAGTTCGGTTTGGGTGGGGGCGGCTCAATGCCCACCGCTCACCCTGATCCGAGAGGGTTGCAGGTGAGCCTGCCGGAGGCCAGGTGCTTCAAGGTTCCTTGGTCTGCCCGCACGCAGGCTAGAACTCCCCCTCCTTTAGGGACCACTAACTGGGCCAGAGAGAGGACAATGTTGATTTATGACGCAGATGGGAGCAGGGGCTGGGGAGAGAGGGCGGTAAAAAAGATGGATGAAATTCTAATGAGTCTATTTCCTAACTTGCCAGGGAGTCAGCCTCAGGGAACGAGGGAAGGCCCTCAGATGTGACTTCTTGCTCCCAAGAATGTCTGGAGCTAAGGGATAGGGGAGCTTTGGCTGAAGAGGATGTGAGGTCACAAGTACTTCCAAGTGGAGCCACTTCAGGAGGCTGCAAAAACCAGGGGAAACTTGAGATTTTGACGTTTTCCTATCTTCTCTGGCTCAGCTGGTAAAGAATCTGCCTGCAATGAAGGAGATCCGGGTTCGATTCCTGAGTTGGGAAGATCCGCTGGAGAAGGGATAGGCTACCCATCCCAGTATTCTTGGGCTTCCCTGGTGGCTCAGACTGTAAAGAATCCTCCTGCAATTCGAGAGACCTGGGTTCAATCCCTGGGTTGGGAAGATCCCTTGGAGGAGGGCATGGCAACCCACTCCAGTGTTACTTGGAGAATCCCCCTGGACAGAGGAGCCTGGTGGGCTACAGTCCATGGGGTCTCAAAGAGTCTGATACCACTGAGCCACTAAGCACAGCACAGCACAGCTGGCCATGCCTCCTGCCCGAACCAGGTCACTGCAGCTTGCATTTATGTGTACACTCGTGGTGTGGTTATGGGATTGATGAACTGTGGGTTCCTGAGGGGCAGGGTGGGGCTGGTGGTGAGGCACCTAAACCAGTGAGCAGCCGGGAGTAGGTGTTTGGGAAACTTGTTGATGGGCCTGACAACTGGCCCTGGGGAGGCTGGGTGACCTACGGTGCTGTGACTGTTGTTTAAAAGGCTGGGAGAAGCCATGTGGATTTTGGTCTTTTTCATATCAGGCTCCCACCTGGTGGCCACATGGCCTGATTTATTTACATAAATGTTGGCACATGTTGGTGACTTCTATTCCCCTGTCCTGGTGGCTGCCCAGCACATGTGAATGATCCCTCTAAAGCTTTCATCACAATTTCCTCACTTCATCCACCACTCAGCTCCCCATTTTCACTGTCCAGCCCTCTTTAATATTTTTTAAAATTAATTTATTTTCTTTATTTGGCTGCACCGGGTCTTAGTTGCAGTATATGGGATCCAGTTCCCTCACCAGGGATCGAACCAAATCTCCCTGCATTGGGAGCAGACAGTCTTACCACTGGACCACCAGGGAAGTCCTGTCCAGCCCTCTTTAGAGGGGATTACTGGGTGCCCTTTGTGCTCCTGATGTTGGGAACAGAAAGCACATTTGTCACAGGCGGTACCCACCCCTTGCAGCAGTGGTCTGGGGTCTGGAGTAAACAGGAGATGGGACACTCAGGGACTGTCTGGACAGTGCATGCTCTATCTATGCCACTTGCTAAGGACTCCAGAGATCATTGGCTGGTCTTATGTATGTATCTACCTGGCTCTTTGGATGGCCCTGTATCTTCAGGATACATCTGGATTTGTCATTTCACTGGGACTCTATCAAGCTGGTTAGTAGCTATAACCCTAAAATAAACTGAAGTGTTGTTTTGATGGGCTAATGGATACAGGGTGGCCCAACATGGAACATAGGTCCTTTGGGGAAATGGGCACTCTCTGAGCTGGAGAGGGCCAAATGGGTTGTTCCTGAGCACCAAGAGATAGAAGTGTTCTTCTAGCCCTGCACTGGAATGACTGTCAGATGGCAGGTGGGGTGGGAGTGGGCCACACATGCTATCACGTTGGTGTCCTCACTTTCTGTGCTGCCCTGTAGAAGCACAGTGTGGATCTTCTAAGATCTTGATCAAATCAGGAACCATAAATCAGCTTTCTTGGAGAACCACCAGAAACAGAAAACCTGGGATGATACACTGAGACATGAGATAGCCCAAGATTGCTGAATGTGTTTCTTCTCAGTGCTTGCTTCTGTCTTGCATGAGCCACCCGAGATTCACTCACACCTAGTTCTGGGGAATTCTGCTGGGAGATCTGAGGGACAAAGGAGGCCTTGTGCATACTCAGTCGTTCAGTCACGCCCAACTCTTTGTGACCCCATGGGCTGCAGCCCGCCAGGCTCCTCTATCCATGGAATTTTCCAGGCAAGAATAGTGGAGTGAGTTGCCATTTCCTCCTCCAGGGGATCTTCCTGACCCAGGGATCGAACCCACGTCTCCTGCATCTCCTGCATTAGCAGGCAGATTCTTTACCACTGAGCCACATGGGAAGCCCCAGGGAAGGCCTCACCAGCATCCTATTTCTTGCTATGAAGTCAGAGTCAGGCTATTATAAAACAATGTCTGTTTCAAGATGTGACTAGGTTTGGCTGATTCAGGCTTCAAGATGTGGCTTCTGTTTCCCTTTTGTGAGCTGGAGCAGTGACTGCTAGCAGTTGCCATTAAGTTGCCATCCACCAAGACAGAGGCCAAGGCAGGCCCAGGGAAGGCCTGGTCTTCTCAATTACCTCAGACAGGTGGAACTTAATCCATGACTTCTGAAACAAATCTTTACATCTCTGAAGAGACCCTAAGGGCCTCTCATCATGAGGGGGCTTAAAAGGTTTTCCCTCTGAGGGCCAGGTCATGAACATCTTGAGGTGAAGAGTTAGGAATGGAAGGAATTTACCCAGCCCGTGTTGTTGGTCAACTGCCAGGGGAGGACCCTGGAGCCTTTTTTGGGAAATGGACTTTATGTGTACTGGAAGAGGTGATTGGGGAAAGGCTGAGGCGTGAGTGCAGACCCTCTCTGCCCTCTGGAG
Organism: Bos javanicus; assembly: GCF_032452875.1. Taxonomy (NCBI): domain Eukaryota; kingdom Metazoa; phylum Chordata; class Mammalia; order Artiodactyla; family Bovidae; genus Bos; species Bos javanicus. The sequence continues at coordinate 46,519,940 of NC_083874.1, forward strand.
CCTTGAGAACATTTGCTTTTAGAGGAAGATGCATGGGGATTGTCCTGGACACCATTTCCAGCCCTTTGGGACAGCTGAAGGCAGGGCATGAGCACGGCTCCCTGGGGTGTCCTGGAGAACCCCAGCAGAGGCTCCTCACTCGGGGTGTTGGGCCAGCAGCTCTCCCCACGCCACTGTGTCACCTCCATCATTTAGGCCGCACTGTCAGCCCGGCTGCTGCTGCTCCCTGTTCTCCTTCCCATTGTAACAGACCCCCGTTCGACCAAGTCCTTTCTGTCAGAATAGGAAGACAAAGGCTGGCCCTCTGAGGAAAGGGTTTCTTTTTCTAAATATTTACCCTGCCGCTGTGACTTATGAAGACTCCCTTTGTGTGTAGTCACACAGGCTCAAGTCATTCACCCCTAGCCCGCTATGCTTGATCTGGCCAGTGGGTCAGGCCGTTCCGTCCTCACCCTTCAGGGAGATAAGGCTGGAGTAGCCCTTCTGTCCTGCATAGAGAGCCTGGAGTCCTGCTGCAGACTTGAGGATGAAGTTCTGGAGAGGCAGCGGCCATTTTCCTTGGCTGACTTTAGATGCCAAGGAGATCTCCCTGCCAAGGTCCTGGGCTGGCCAGTCCCTGGAGGCAGCTCGGGAGGGGTCCTGGCAGTGGGGCATTGTTTTCTTTCTTTGTCAAATGGTCAAGGGATAGCTGAAGATTGAGGGGAAAGTTCTCTAATCCTCTTCAGAAGCCATTCCAAGTCAGCTCACGTTCCTTCAACAAATATTCATTGAATCCACGACAGGTGCTGGACCTGGTCTTTCTTTCAATGTCCTCAGAACTCAGCCTAAGTCTGACACAAAGTAGGTGCCCAGCAACAAAAAGCACGGTCACAGAGCAGCCCAGGAGCAAATGATCAGACAGAGAAGAGACCCCTTTGCAGAGTTTTACTGCCTGGGACTCTGACCTCATGTCTTATGAAGGTTGTAGCTTTTTGGGTCTGGGTAAGATGTTTTCTGGAAAACTTTGTGCAAATCAAGTTGATGTAAATTGGAATTTTGGAGTTGTCCTAGGTCTCTGGAAACTGTGTAAGGGCTGAGAGTCCTTTTGTGAGTGGCTACTGGGAGGTGATTAGATCACAAGGGTGGGGTCCTTGTGAATGGGACTAGTGCCCTATTAAAGAGACCCCAGAGAGCTCCCTTGACTCTTCACCATGCAATGGAAAGGGGAGAAGTTGCAGTTGTGGAAGAGGGTCATCTGTAGAACCAGACCATGCTGGTACCCCAATCTAGGACTCTCAGCCTCCAGATGGAGATCAGTGTCTGTTACCTATAAGCCACTCAGGTCTGTGATGTTGGAGGAATCATTGAGAGGACATGACCACCAGTTGAGCTGCATTGCAAGCTGCATCTGGGCAATCAGAGGCTGCTTGTCCCTTCCCCCTATCCTTGGAATGGACAGAAGACCCACTGTTCTTGTATTTGGAACCTCGTCAGGGACACAGCCATGAGAGGGCATGTGTTGTTGAGACCATCTAGACAATATGAGTGACTCAGCCAGTTAAAATTGCTGTACAAACTTGAAGATTCTAGGGGGTAGATGGGGCAATCTAATCATCTTGCCAACACCCAAGTCTAGCCTTATGTGTAAGTTTCCTTACTGAAATTGCCACCAGACTTCCCTGGTGGTGTAGTGGATAAGAATCCACCTGCTAGTACAGGGGACATGGTCTGTCCCTGGTCTGGGAAGACTCCATATGCCGTGGACCAACTAAGCCTGTGAGCCACAACTATTGAGCCTGTGCCCTGGAGCCCACAGGCCACAATTACTGAGCCCATGTGTTGCAACCACTGAAGCCTTAGTGCCTAGAGGCTGTGCTCTGTAACAAGAGAACCCACCACAATGAGAAGCCTGTGTAATGCAAGGAAGAGTAGCCCCCATTTGCCATAGCTGGAGAAAGCCCACACAAATCAACAAAGACGCAGCACAGCAGCTCCCCACCCCGCCCCACCTCAAAAAAAAGGAAAAGCCTGCTACATACCAATCTGGAACGGTCTGCTTCTTTCTTACATTTCTCCTTGCCCCACATATATGGGAGCCAGTTTGGAATTTCACCTAGGAAACTCTTGAGGTTGGGAACCAGCAGTAGTATGTTGTGAAAGCATCTGAGCTAAGACACGTTTACAGTCAAGGTGTCAACAGGCTGCAGTCACTCGAAGGGATCACTGGAGTTGGAGGATCTGCTTTCAAGATGGCTTGTTAGGTGGTTGGCAGATCAGTGCTGGCTGTTGGCAAGAGCCTCAGTTTCCCACCTTGTGGATCTCTTCATTGGGCTGATGTCCTCAAGACATTGCGACTGGCTTCCCCCAAAATTAGAGTTCTGAAAGAGCAAGGAAAAACTGCCCTGTTTTTTCTGACTTAGTTCAGAAGTCAGACTGTCCTTCTGCACTGGCCTGTTGGGCAGCCCTGTGCAGTGTCGGGGGTCGCACACAAGGGCATGAGTAACAGAGGGAGGATGAGTAGGAGCCATCTTGGAGGCTGGCTACTGACTTCTAATACAGTATATACTTTCTTATTTAGTATGGTTGTTCACTGTCTTTCTTGGTCCACTAATTCTTTGAGAGCAGGTCTGCTTGTCTTCTTTGTTTACCAAGTGCCCAGAACAGTACCTCCCACATAGAAAGCACTCAATAGATACTAAGTTGTGTTCATTTTAATTGAGTGGTTTGCCTGGGACCTGTGGGAGGTGAAAGAGATAGTAGCCAGTGCCTCTGACATGTTTGTGAAACAAAAAATCCATTGTCTCTCATTGTCACTTACTAGATATGCTGAGTGTTGGCTGTGTTGGCTTTTTTTTTTTTTTTAATTAAGGACTGCCTGTGTTTAAAGGTAGCTAGTGAACAAGAGTTATAGGAATGTGATTCTGTGCTTCCACTCCACAGGAAACAAAATAAAAGGAAGCTTCTTAATCTCTCTATTGCTCAGTTTCCTCATCTGAAAAATAGAATGTTGCTGGGTGTTTTTAAGGATTGAGTGAGTTAATGAATGTGAAGTACATCTCATCCAGTACACGCTCAAAAAATATGTCAGCATCATTTGAACTTAGAAGGTGCTTGAATCCTGAAACAGTATGTGAGCAAGGTGGAGGAACCCTCCACAATAGGGCCACAAAGATTCGGACACGACTGGAGCAACTTAGTGTGCGTTTACACACATAAGGCATCAGCTGTGTGTTCATCTGGAAGTATGCTGTGAAACCCCAAACTACGGTCACTGACCTAGTGGACACCTGCAAACAATGTAGACCCCATGAAGGAATCTTCTCAGCAAGGTGAGGAAGTGATTAGGGCCATCCACTACTAACTCAAGGATATTTTCACCTAGCTCCTACTAGATGATGGCTGCGCTCTGCAGAAATGGTGGAGAGACAGACAGGAAGGCTGATAGTCCTGGGATAGTGTAGTCAGTGCAGTATAGAGACAAGTCCTAGAGCCCACGGGGGATCAAGGGGCTCAGAGACAGCCTTTGAGAAGAGGTGATACAACCTGAACTTTGGGGTTGAGTAGGAGTTGGGAATGTGAATGGTGAGAGGCAGGGGAAGAAAACGTCCCAGCAGAGGAAACTGTCTGGGTGAAAGCCTGAAGTTACAGAAAGGATGTTACGGGGTGGGGCAGACAGCACACACGTGGAGGTGACAAGGAGAGATGAGGCTGGGGAGGCAGAACAGATGAACAATCTGGAATTTTATTCTGTAGGATTTTTATTTCATAGCCCTAGAAAAACCTAAGAAATGAGGTTGTCAGCCCTGTGTTTAGAAACCCACCAGTGGCCTTCCGGAGGACAGACTAGAATGGGTGAGATCTGAGTCAGAGAGATGAGAGAGGACGCCGGCGTGGGGACCCTGAAGCTGAGGGTCGGGGTCACCGGTTGCGGGGCCCTGCTGGTCTGTCTGGAAGGAGAGCCTTCCCTGCGGTCTGCTCCAGCCGCTGCCAAAGGAGAAGGCCTGAGATGACCACACTACCCGGTAGCAGAAGCCAAGCAGCCGCTTCACTTTTGCATCTACTTTCTTCTCCTGGAGGGGACAGGACTCGTTCCAAAAGAGCTCCACCCTCCCTCTCTCCCCCTTTCTCCCATTTGAAATGAGATGACCCCCGTGTGCTCCCAGCACTTCCTTTATGCCTGACTCAGTGTGTGCTTGGGATAGGACAGTAGTTGCACGCTTCTCCTACGCACCTCCCCCCCCCCCCCCCCGCCCCCGTTGGCTTCTTCAGTAACCTGTAGTACAGTGGAGCCCTTTTAATAGGAGCCCGGTCAGTGGATGATCTTGGCACATGGATTCAAGCCCTGTTTAAAACTCTTTCTGCAGAGTCCTTACTCATGTGTGTTCACACACGTACACATGCGCACGCACATGTGCTCACGTGCATCCGTGCTCTCTGCCATCCAAGCCAAATCCAGAAGGGGATTTATCAGATCAGTCTCCACCGGATTCCCTCCCGACCCCAGCTTCGCAGCCAGGGAAGCGAAAGATGAGCTGAGTGGTTTTTCTCCTGAGCCAGATCTCAGCGGGAAGCACATCTGTCGTGCCCAGCCTGGGGACTCTGGGGCAGGTCTCAGGGGGCCGCCTTCACGTGTCTTGAACCAGCTCTCTCGCTTTGAGGGGGGCAGGAACGTCTCTCACTGACAGTGAGGTCCTTGTGGTCCCCTGTACCTACCCACCAGCCCCCAACTCCCCACCCGCTTCATGGCCCTTGGCTGGCTCTGGGTGCTCTCGTCTGAATCCTAGTCCCCCACTGTGTGCGTGAGGTGCTGGGGGAGGAGAAGTGTCAGCGTTTATTATTTTTTTTTAGTGTCAGGTTTTTGTGGTGGAGAAAATCTGGCAGTCCTGAATTTCTTCCCGAATCAACCATCTGCTGAGTGTTTTCCAGGATTATGAAACAATTTTTTTTGAGGGAGTGGGAGAAGTGGGAGGGTGAGAAATGGAAGTTCCTCCTTGACTTCTTCCCTGCTGTTCTTGAAGCCCATTGGAGGGGAAACTGGGAGGCTTGGTGTCAGACCCAGTGTCAGGTCTGGCTCTGCGGCTTTCTTGACCCATGCTCTTTAGTCTGTTTCTGCCTGTTACATGGAGATGAACAGATGCAAGCTATTTACCTGAGGACTCAACGAGCCGGCAGTCCCCAGTCTTTTCGGCACCAGGGACCAGTTTTGTGGAAGACAATTGTTCCGTCGACTGGGGTTGGGGGGATGGTTTCAGGATGATTCAAGCACCTTACATTTATTGTGTACTTTATTTCTATTATTATTACATCAGCTCCACCGCAGATCATCAGGCATTAGATCTGGGAGGTGGGGGCCCCTGCCAAGTCATTGAATGAAAGAAGGTTTATAAACTGGAGAGTGATGTGAACCTGCATTTGTTCATGATGTTGAAGTGAGCACCTGAAGAGCCAGACTTTGACGGGGGCACCCTGCTGCTTTGGGACTTTGGTCTAAGGTGTCATCGCAGTGTTTCCTCCTAAGCACTGATGGCAGGGAAACTGGGGTGCAACTTTCGAAGCTGACCTTTGGTTATCAGTTCATGAAAACCCACTGTTTATTGAGAGAGTCAGGGAAGGGAAGGAATGAAGGCAGCACCTGCTCAAGGGGACTGAGCATGCCCTGCATTGCAGACCCCAGCATCCTGACTTGGCCTCAGGGCCTAACAAATGCCTTTGCTCATAGGAGAATGTGGGGAGATGCCACAGCCTCAAACTAGGTCCCAGAGGAATTATACATGATTGAAACAGAGAACCCAGGTTTCTCTTTCCCATCCTTTGTAAATATTGGGTTGGCCAAAATGTTCAGTTTGTTTTTTCATAAGATGTTACAGAAAAACTTAAATTTCTTGGCCAAGCCAATACTTTCATCTCAGGAGAAAGGGAGATTTCCACTAGGGAAAACCAAACTGTCCTGGCTTATCCAAGACTGAGGGGCTTCCCAGGGTATGGAAACTTCCATGCTAACACAAGAATAGCCTCAGGTAAGCCAGGGCAAATGTCTCCTGAGAGTTTTTTCCTCTTGACCTGATTGTGTGGCTGGTCCTTCATATGGTGAAAACTTGATTTCGTCTTTATTTGTGTATTGCCAGCAGCACTGTGGTTGGTATAGCTCGATCAAGAGATGAGTGATGGATAAATTGCAATTTTTGGTTAATTTAAGGTGATCTAAATAGGTCACAGAACAGCAAGGAGATCAAACCAGTCAGTCTTAAGGGAAATCAACCCTGAATACGCACTGGAAAGACTGATCCTGAAGCTAAAGCTCTAGTGTTTTGGCCACTTGATGCAAACAGCCGACTCCTTGGAAAGGTCCCTGATGCTGGGAAGGACTGAGGGAAGAAGGATAACAGGGTGTCATAGGATGAGATGGCTGGATGGCATCACTCATGCAATGGACATGAACTTGGGCAAACTTCAGGAGATGGTGAGAGACGGGGAGTGCTATAGTCCAAGGCGTGCTGCAGCCCATGGGGTCACAAAGAGTCAGGCATAACTGGGCAACTGAACAATAAAAGCAACAACAAAGATCATGCTGAGAGGCATTGGAAGATAAGAGCCACTGAATACATAACTCACATAAAAATGGTGCGATAACACAATGTTTATCCAGCTCTGTGTGGAGAAATTTAGAATAGGTGATAAACCAGGTATATAGTTACCTTTTCTTTTTTTTGGCCTGAAGTTATAACTGGTAACATCTGGTATTTGGGCAAACTCACAGCTTGAGGAAAATATGGATGACCTGAGGTGTTATGGTGGAAAAGGCATGGTTGCTGTTGTTCAGTTGCTAAGTTGCATCCAACTCTTTTCGTCCCTATAGACTGCAGCATGCCAGACTTCCCTGTCCTTCACTATATCCTGGAGTTTGCTGAAACTCATGCCCACTGAGTCAGTGATGCTATCTAACCATTTCATCCTCTGCTGCCCCCTTCTCCTCTTGCCCTCAATCTTTCCCAGCATCAGGGTCTTTTCCAATGGCTCTTTGCATCAGGTGGCCAAAGTATTGGAGCTTCAGCTTTGCATCAGTCCTTTCAATGAATATTCAAAGTTGATTTCCTTTAGGATTGACTATTGTAATCTCCTTGCTGTCCAAAGGACCCTCAAGAGTCTTCTCCAGCACCACCATTCGAAATCATCAACTCTTTGATGCTCAGCCTTCCTTGTGGTCCAACTTTCACATCCATACATGGCTACTGGAAAAACCATAGCATGGACTTTACAAACTGACCCTCATTTGAGTCCTTGTTCCTTATTTGCTACGTTACATGAGGCAAGCATTTCATTGTCCCCCAGCCTCAGTTTTCTCATCTGCAGAATAGGTGATTTATTTACCACAGGACTACTTTGGTGACAGAATGTCACATCATCTGTAATGTTCTTAGCATGACCATTGACACATAGTAGGATCTTGATAGCTATGAGATTCCTCAGATCTCTCAGGCTTAAGAACATATGCTTTGCTTATGCATGTTTTTCTACTCTTTTATCCCCCAATCATATTTTGTAATGTTTGCTTCATGCAAGGGAACACATATAGAGTACATGCTATGACACAGAATTTTAAAATAATCGCCCAAGAATGTATTATGCAACTTGAGGTCTAGAGCATCACTGGATTAGTTTCCAGGGGCTGCCGTAACAAATTACCACAAGCTGAGTGGCTTAACACAACAGATACGTATTCATTCACAGTTCTGGAGGCTTGAAGTCCAGAATCTAGGTGTCTGCAGTGCTAGGCTCTCTGTGCAGACTCTAGAGGAGAACCCTTCCTTTCCTCTTTTAGCTTCTGGTCATTCCTGGCATTCCTGGCTTAGAGTAGCATCACTCCAATCTCTGCCTTCCTTCATATGGCCTTCTTCCCTGTGTCTGTACCTCAAATCTCTCTCTCTCTCTCTTTCCTTATAAAGACACCAGTCATTGGATCTAGGACCCATCTTAAATCCAGAATGATCTCAGTCCTAGATCCTTAACTTAATTACGTCTGCAAAGAACTTATTTCTAGATAAAGTTATATTCACAGGTACTGGGGTGAGGACTTGAACATCTTTTTCTTTGAGTGGGGGGGACACTGTTCAACTCACTATAGTCGCCATTACTGATCCCTCTTGTATCTTATCCCTCTGCCCTGCCCCTGCCCACCATCCCGAAGTGAATGGTTATCACCCTCTCGTCTTTTGCTTTATAAAAAGGGTATTATGGTATGGTTTATGTAATCTTTGTGATCAGCTTTTTGCTCAGTGTTATAATTGTACATTGTCATAGTTCACTCATGCTGGATACCCTGTTGTCTGCAGTACCCCAGGGTGTTTATGCATTCTCCTGAAATTGGATATTCAAGTTGTTTCCACTTTGGGGCTCTTGTAAACAAGGCTTCTTTTACTTAGCTCTTGGTGCTCAAGTGCAAGATTTCTCTAGAATGTATGACTAGGAATTGAATTGCTGAACCCAAGGTAAATAGTACTTAACCAGATAATGTCAAATTGTTTTCCAAAGTGATTATATCAATTTGCATTCCCATAAGCTGAGTATAAAATGTTCTCTGTTCTCAAAGTGATTTTTTATTCCAGGAAATGGAAAAATCTCAGAAGGGTCTTCCTGTGGTGATGAGTATTAGATGACAAAATCTCATCTTCTTCCATGATTTTGCTCTGTAGCAGATTTTTCCTGGTGGGTCTCTCCCCTCAGAGAGAAAGCACTAGACCCTCCAGTCTCACCTGCTGCTGGCCGCCTAGGCTCTGCCTACTCTGCAAATCCATCTTAATGGCTCATTAGAGGTGCCTAGAAACTGTAATTATGGTATAGCATTTCACAGGCCTACAATTGAAGGCTGTGTTTTCTAGACGCCCAAATCAAGTCTGTTGTGGAAGGCTGCATCTCAGAAAGTTTGCATATGATATTCTGGATTATGAATAAAAAAAAAAAGAGGCTTGCCTTTGCTCTGAGGTAGTGATGTAAGCATCCTGAGTAATTGGTTGAAAAATTGGTTGAAATAAACTGGCAGAGTGGAAGGCATGCTGATGACTCATGGGAGCCAGTGTGTAAATGGTGTATTCTGGGGAACATTTTCTGCAGAGGAAGGGAGACAAAGCAGCATTTGTCCCAGTTAGATCACAGAATATGAGCACAGCTAAGGATCTTAATAAATCCCTTGACTGATGGGGATACCGAGGCTCAGAAAGGACCTCCTACTTTCAATGCAAGCCTTAGGGTTAGCTGCATCTTTTTTTGTGCAAGTCTAGCTAACTTTTTTAGGTTGCATTCCCTAAAAGCAGAAAGTGAATCAGAGATTCTTGAGCAAGTGATTTGGTGTACGAGTGTTCTTAGATAAAACCTGTCTAGGAGTGAGGAGAACAGGGTAGGACAGGGAAAGAAGAAAAGCAAAGATGTGGGTCCAGATGAAGTCCAGCCTCAAGCTGATCCCACAGGATGCTCCTGAATATGAACAGTACTTTAAAACTGTCCAACTTGTACCTTCATTGATTGGTCCTTGGCTGCAGACTAGCTGACGGGAGGACATAGCCACCTAGGCTCTCCTGTGCTCCCATCAGCTGAGCGCAGTTCTCTGAAGGAGGCAGCCAACACTCACAGCAGCTGATGAGATTGCTATTCAGACTTGTTCAGTCGCTCAGCTGTGTCTGACTCCTTGTGACCTCATGGACTGCAGCACACCAGGATTCCCTGTCCTTCACTGTCTCCCAGAGTTTGCTCAAACTCATGTCCATTGAGTTGGTGATGCTGTCTAACCATCTCATCCTCTGACCGTCCCCCCTTCTCCTTTTGCCTTCAGTCTTTTTCAGCATCTGGGTGTTTTCCAGTGAGTTGGCTCTTCACATCAGGTAGCCAACCTTTATGCAACCTTGGAGTAGGCAAATATACCCTAGAGGGAAAACAAAAATCATGAATGTTAAAAGAAAAAGATAAACTGGACTTCATAAAAATTAAAACCTTTTGCTCTTGAAAAGACATTGTTAAGAAAATGAAAATTCAAGTCACAGAATAGAAAAAAGAGTTGGAATGCATACATCTGACAAAGGAGCTGCATTCAGAATGCAAAATGAACATTCATAAGTTGATAATAAGATAGACAACCCAATTTGAAAATGGACAAAAAAGTAAGTAGTGGTAATCAACTCTGATTTTATTTTTTTTAGTTATTTATTTATGGCTATGCGGATCTCCTTTGCTGCACACGGGCTTTCTCTGGTTGCAGCCAGCAGGGGCCACTCGTCATGCAGGGCATGCCCAGCCTTCCTCACCTGGGTGGCTTCTTGGGTTGTGGAGCGCAGGCTCTAGGATGGCGTGGGTGCCCACTTCCATAGCTGCAGCACACGGGCTCAGTAGTTGTGGCACACAGGCTTAGCTGCTCTGCGGCATGTGGGGTCTTCCCGGACCAGGGATTGAACCCATGTACCTGGCGTTGGCGGGCAGATTCTTATCCACTGTGCCACCAGGGATGTCTTCAACTCTGCTTTTAAAACTTTGTTTTAGAGATACATTTCACTATTACTTTGGCTTTATTCTGTTCTGCTACTTCCCTCACAGTAGTGTTTGGGAATAACTAATATCCATTTATGATATATATTAACCTGATTGTACATTGAATGTGTGTTGAAGTAAAAATAGCATATAACAATGAGCAAAGGACTTGAATAGACAGAAGATATACAGTCTATGGAGGGCCAATAAAATCATGAAAAGATGCTCAACAAAATACAAATTAAAACCATCATATGATGTCACTACACATCCATTAGAATCGCTAAAATCAAAAAGAATAAGAATACCAAGTCTGGGCAAGTATTTGAAACAGTTGTAACTCTCATATACTGCTGCCAAGAGCTGGAAATTGGTACAACTACTTTGGAAAACAGTGTGGCAGTTCTTATAAAGTTAAATACACCCTTATTATGTTACTCAGAATCCTGCCCTTGGGTGTTTCCCCAAGAGAACTGAAAACATGTCCACTCAAAAACTTGTGTAGGAATGTTTATAGCAGCTTTATTCACCGTAGCTCCAAACCAGGAACAGCCCAAATATCCATCAGCAGGTGAATGTATACAAATTGTGATACACATGTACAATGAAATATCATTTAGCAAATAAGCATTTGGATCACTGATATGCATAACAATATTACTAGAATCTTTGAAACATTATCCTGACTGAAAGAAGCCCCAAAGAGTCCATAATGTATGATTCCATTCATATGGAATTCTAGAACCGATAGAATTAATGTAAAATGGCAGAGAGTGAATCAGTGATTGTCTGGAGCCAGAGAAGGAAAAGAATTGAATGGAAGGGGACACAAGGGAATTTTATGGGGTAATTGTTGTTTAGTTCCTAAGTTGCATCTGACTCTTTTGCAACCCAATGAACTGTATAGCTGCCATAAGATTTCCCAGGCAAGAATACTGGAGTGGGTTGCCATTTCCTTCTCCAGGGGATCTTCCCGACCCAGAAATGCTGTATATTTTGATTGAGATGGAGGGTAAACAAGTGTATTCATTTGTTAGTACTCAGCAGATTGTACACATGTACATTTTATTGCCTGTAAATTTTACCTCATTAAAGTTATTTTGATGAAGAGAGAAATACCATCATCCTTTAAGTGATGGAATTAAAGATAATTTTTCTTTTATCCTTATCCTCTGTTTCTAAATTCTCTACCATCATCTCCTCACTTTACTTTTCAGAAGTACATTGAAAAAGCTTCTCTCCATCTCTGAAGCCCCATTCAGCTCAGATGCTCTCTCCTTCAGAAGCCTTACCTGATGCCTCAGTTAGAATTAACTGCTCCCTCTTCTAGATCCCCTTTGCCCTCCTTGGGGCCACTGCTAAGCCATTTGCACTCTGCCTTGGGCAAGTGTTACTACTTGTGTAGTTGGCTGCTTGTCCTGTGGGCACCCAGTGGTAGGAGGGTTGAATTAGGATAGAGCCCCAAACATGGTGGACAGGTGTTCAATGTTCACCAAGTTAAACTGGGGTTTTCCGGGCCAGAAGGAAGTTTCTTATCAAGTTCAAGGGCTGCTGTCATCTATAGGTGCATCCACAGTGAAGTGGGGAGACTGACAGAACCTGGGGCTTCAAATCAGTGTTCTGCCGGTTACTAGCCCAGTGACTTCCTTGGGCAAATCCCTTAACTCTCTGAACCTCTGTGTCCTTTCTACATAGTAGGAGTAATGCTCTCTCTGTTTGTTGTGAGGCCAAGTCAGTTCAGTTCAGTTCAGTTGCTCAGTCGTGTCCAACTCTTTACGACCCCATGAATTGCAGCACGCCAGGCCTCCCTGTCCATCACCAACTCCCAGAGTTCACTCAAACTCATGTCCATTGAGTCGGTGATGCCATCCAGCCATCTCATCTTCCGTTGTCCCCTTCTCCTCCTGCCCCCAATCCCTCCCAGCATCAGGGTCTTTTCCAATGAGTCAGTTCTTCACATGAGGTGGCCAAAGTATTGAAGTTTCAGCCTCAGCATCAGTCCTTCCAAAGAACACCCAGGACTGGTCTCCTTTAGGATGGATTGATTGGATCTCCTTGCAGTCCAAGGGACTCACAAGAGTCTTCTCCAACACCACAGTTCAAAAGCATCAATTCTTTGGCGCTCAGCTTTCTTTACAGTCCAACTCTCACATCCATACAGGACCACTGGAAAAACCATAGCCTTGACTAGACGGACCTTTGTTGGCAAAGTAATGTCTCTGCTTTTCAATATGCTATCTAGGTTGGTCATAACTTTCCTTCCAAGGAGTAAGCATCTTTTAATTTCATGGCTGCAGTCACCATCTGCAGTGATTTTGGAGCCCCCCCCCAAAATAAAGTCTGACACTGTTTCCACTGTTTCCCCATCTATTTCCCATGAAGTGATGGGACCAGATGCCATGATCTCAGTTTTCTGAATGTTGAGCTTTAAGCCAACTTTTTCACTCTCCTCTTTCACTTTCATCAAGAGGCTTTTTAGTTCCTCTTCACTTTCTGCCATAAGCATGGTGTCATCTGCATATCTGAGGTTATTGATATTTCTCCCAGCAGTCTTGATTCCAGCTTGTGTTTCCTCCAGCCCAGTGTTTCTCATGATGTACTCTGCATATAAATTAAATAAGCAGGGTGATAGTATACAGCCTTGACGTACTCCTTTTCCTATTTGGAACCAGTCTGTTTTTCCATGTCCAGTTCTAACTATTGCTTCCTGACCTGTATACAGGTTTCTCAAGAGGCAGGTCAGGTGGTCTGGTATTCCCATCTCTTTCAGAATTTTCCAGTTTATTGTGAGCCACACAGTCAAAGGCTTTGGCATAGTCAATAAAGCAGAAATAGATGTTTTTCTGGAACTCTCTTGCTTTTTCGATGATCCAGTGGATGTTGGCAATTTGGTCTCTGGTTCCTCTGCCTTTTCTAAAACCAGCTTGAACATCAGGAAGTTCACGGTTCACGTATTGCTGAAGCCTGGCTTGGAGAATTTTGAGCGTTACCTTACTAGCGTATGAGATGAGTACAAATGTGCGGTAGTTTGAGAATTCTTTGGCATTGCCTTTCTTTGGGATTGGAATGAAAACTGACCTTTTCCAGTCCTGTGGCCACTGCTGAGTTTTCCAAATTTGCTGGCATGTTGAGTGCAGCACTTTCACAGCATCATCTTTCAGGATTTGAAAGAGCTCAACTGGAATTCCATCACCTCCACTAGCTTTGTTCGTAGTGATGCTTTCTAAGGCCCACTTGACTTCACATTCCAGGATGTCTGGCTCTAGGTGAGTGATCACACCATCGTGATTATCTGGGTCGTGAAGATCTTTTTTGTACAGTTCTTCTGTGTATTCTTGCCGTCTCTCCTTAATATCTTCTGCTTCTGTTAGGTCCATACGATTTCTGTCCTTTATTGAGCCCATCTTTGCATGAAATGTTCCCTTGGTATCTCTAATTTTCTTGAAGAGATCTCTACTGCTACTGCTAAGTCGCTTCAGTCGTGTCTGACTCTGGGCGACCCCATAGACAGTAGCCCACCAGGCTCCCCCGTCCCTGGGATTCTCCAGGCAAGAATACTGGAGTGGGTTACCATTTCTTTCTCCAATGCATGAAAGTGAAAAGTGAAAGTGAAGTCGCTCAGTAGTGTCCGACTCTTAGCGATCCCATGGACTGCAGCCTACCAGGCTCCTCCATCCATGGGATTTTCCAGGCAAGAGTACTTGAGTGGGGTGCCATTGCCTTCTCAGAAGAGATCTCTAGTCTTTCCCATTCTGTTGTTTTCCTCTATTTCTTTGCATTGATTGCTGAGGAAGGCTTTCTTATCTCTCCTTGCTATTCTTTGGAACTCTTCATTCAAATGGGAATATCTTTCCTTTTCTCCTTTGGTTTTCGCTTCTCTTCTTTTTACAGCTATTTGTAAGGCCTCCTCAGACAGCCATTTTGCTTTTTTGCATTTCTTTTCAAGTAGCACACAGTAAATGAGCAGTTAGCTCTGACTGCTGTTGTAATTGGGACTTCCCTGATAGCTCAGTGGTAAAGAATCTTCCTGCAATGCAGGAGACTCAGGAGATGTGAGTTTGATCCCTGGGTCAGGAAGATCCACTAGAGGAGGCAATGGCAATCCACTTCAGTATTCTTGCCTGAAAAATTCCATGGACAGAGGAATCTGTCAGGCTACAGTCCATGGGGTTGCAAAAGCGCTGGGTGTGATTGAGCACACACACTACTGTAAATTATCATCATTCTAACAAATAATAATAATACCAAGAAAGGAGTCTGCCCAGATGGGAAGATACTTACTAAGAAATAGACCGGTAAATGGAGCAAAAATTTTCTTCCTAGGGAAAGACTATGGACTCTGATTAGTGGTTGCGCAACAACTTTTAAAAGCCCATCTAAAATTAATTTTTTCCCACATTAATGGTTTCTAAGAAAGTCAAAACCATTCCCCACAGAAGCAGACATCCCAAAAGGAGTTAGGATTTTGCTGGCTCTGTTCCTCATTCAGATATCAGGTGGCAGCCGGGGCTCAGCCTGGAGGAGGCTGGCTTTCTCGGGAGTGTTTGCTGGAGCTGGGCTGACACAGATCTGATAGAGGTTGTCAGACCTCCGAAGAACAATCGACTTTCTAAGCTGAGCCCCTTCTCTGAGCCATGCGGTGCTGCGTTACATTTGTAAATGCCAGCGCGCTGCTAAGCACGTCCCAGTGAATAGAAGTGTTTTGATGTTTTGTTTTTGGTCGGAGATTGAAGTCCAGTGTCTTGGGACCCAGTGACTTCGGCTGACCTTCCCGCTACATGGACAGGGCTAAATTTCAACCCCTGGAGGCTTCTGCACACAAAACCTCATGCGTCGCAAGGGCAGGTGCAAGGAAACCCGGCGGAAATCTGAAATCTTCGCTGCTTCAGAGACCTGAGCTTGCTTCTGTCAGAGGAATTAAGTTTCACAAGCCCTTTTTTTTTTTTTTTTTTTATGTAGAAAGCGTATCATTAGGCGAATCTGGACAGGGCGACTTATTAAAACTGCTGCCTGTAGCAGAGAGAAAGCTGTAAATGCCTAAGGACATTTAAGGACTGACGGGCTCAGTTTTATTTCCAATGACTTCTTTTTTTTTTATTGTATTGGAGCATAGGTGATCTACAATGTTGTGTTAGTAGGTATACAGCAAAGTGAATCAGTTATATGTATATATGTGTCCACTCTTTTTTTAGAATCTTTTCCCATATAGCCCGTTACAGAGTATTGAGTAGAGTTCCCTGTGCTATACAGGGGGGTTTATTAGTTATCTATTTTACATGTAGTAGTGTGTATATGTCAAGCCCAATCTCCCCATTTATCCCTCCCTCACTGTATCTCCTAATAACCATAAGTTTGTTTTCTACATCTGTGACTCTATTTTTGTTTTGTAAATAAATTCATGTGTACCTTTTTTTTTTTTAAGATTCCACATATAAGCAATATCATATGATATTTGTCTTTCTGCGTCGGAACTTACTTCACTCAGTATGACAATCTCTAGATCCAGCTTGGCCAGAGTAACGGGCTTCTAAATGAAGCTCTGATATGTCAGGTCTTGCTGACTTTGGAAAATGTGTTTTCCTTAAAACCTGTATTCTGGTTTTGAGACCAGGAAAGGTCTTTGGTTTATAATTTTTAATTGAGTGAGCACCTTTATAAAATATGTAACCTCTCCCACTTCTGAACTACCGTTGATATCTCTCTAACTCCTCCAGTCTTAGTTTTTGCATTATTTTGATCAATTATAGAGAAAATTTGCAGTCTCTTTCTACCTAACATTTTATTCAAGTTTTATGCGCTCACATTCATAATAGATAATTCTTTTTCATGATGCCATTCAGTTCTACTTTACTGAGTTGTTCCCCTGGGTTTGAGTATTTGGAGGTTTGTTGTGGTGGTGACTGTTTTAAATGGATTATTATCATCTTTAGTCATTGAATTTTTCTTTTCTTTTTATAAATACTTCCTTTAACTACATTAGAAAAGGTGGTCGGGGAGGTACTATGATATTTGCAAGGGCCCTCAGTCTTCCGCCCCCACCCTTTCCCCTTTCTTTAAAAATCTTAGACTCAACACACAGCTGCACGGTCTTCCTCAGCCCCTGCTCCAGTGTCTGGCAGCTCCCCTCCTGTGCTGCTGGCCTCGTGTAGCCCATAATCAGGGGGTGACTCATACTTTGGTTCTTCGAGCTTCTTGGGGCAAGGGTTTCCTATAGGAGCCTGTGTCAACTGAACTCAGCTGGTGCCACAGAAGCTCTGGTCTTTTCTAAGAAGAAAAAAAGAATCCCATATGTTTACTTTGTTAAATAGCCAGTCTCTGGAAATTCATGCTACCTAAGTTTTTTGTGTGTTTGTTTTTCTAGCAGGTGGTCACCTTATAGACGATGAGTTGTGGAGTAAAAGTCCTTCATGATACAGGATCTGGCACCTACAGTGTGGTGGTTCTTGTTACTTGGGGCTGCCAGGTCCTGATTAAAAGCACTCTATTCCCCCCACTGTCATTTTGACGGGAAATATCCTTGGAGCGCCATAAAGTCCCACACACTGTTGCTCTGTCTCTTTCTGCCATCACTTCCTGCTTTGCTGGGCTCCATTCATACTGGCTTCTTCCTTCTCCTTTGAACACACCAATCATATTCCCTCTGATTGAGCTGCTCATCCTCCTGATCCATGCAAAGCTGACTCTCATCAGTCAGGGGTCAGCTTAGAGTCCCACTCTTCCAAGGGGTCTCCCCTGACCACCACTTTTAAAGGGGTTTTACTGACTCTTTAGTGTATGGTGGTGGTTTAGTCACTAAATCTTGTCTGACTCTTATGACCCCATGGACTGTAGCCTGCCAGGTTCCTCTGTCTGTGGGATTCTCCAGGCAAGAATCCTGGAGTGGGTTGCCATTTCCTTCTCCAGGGGATCTTCCAAATCCAGGAATTGAACCCAGGTCTCCTGCATTACAGGCAGATTTTTTACCAACTGAGCTATGAGGGAAGCTCCTTAAATTAGAGCAGAGATTTCTTCTTCTTTTTTAAATCACTATCTGATATTTTGTGTGTTGACTGTTTCTCCTACCAGTGGCTAAACCCCATGAAAGCAGGGGTTCTATCTGTCTGATTCTCCCAAATCCTAGAGCAGAGTCAGGCACACAGTAGGCACTCAATTAATATTTGTTGAATAGTGGAGTGGATCATTTGCTCAACAAACACAAAATGCTCCCAGGGAGACACTGTGGAATTCAAAACATTGGAGCCAGACACAGTCAGTTCCCAATAAAAGTTGGTGCTGATGTGGCTATTTTGCAGATCAGTGGTCACTCAGGGAAACCAGACCCACTACCTTGGCATTATCTCTCTGGGAGTGGTAGGCACGGCTCTCTGACACTATTAAAATGTTTAAGACACAGTGCAGTGTACACCAGGAGTGCTTGTTATGCGCATTCATTTGTTTGGCCAGCATAGTCAACAACTCTGATCTGAGATTGTATCTTGCTTGCAAGGTAACTGGTTAGCCTGCCACAGTTTCATGCTGGTAGAAGATAGGGAACTCATAGTCAGAGGCAAAGGATAGTCTATTACTCACAGCAATAGCAGTAACCAATGTATTAGCATCATTAGGATGGTTCCCAAGTCCTGATTTTTCTAGGGTGACAGGAAGAGGGCCACATGACACTCGGTGCATTACAGGAGAGGAGCTCTGAGCTTAGGGAACATGATTCTTTTATACTGGACAGTCTGCATCTGCCCTTTGTTCTGGATAGAGACATGATCTCTCTCTTCCAAGTCTGTTCAGTATACAAATGGCTTTGAAAAGATAGTCTGGAACAGACTAAAGAGCAGTTAGTGCCTCTGTTCACCATGTGTAGAAATGCTTAAGACTCAATGGAGAATTGTCTCACAACAAGAAGCCTACTATGCCCTCAAATTTGTTGAATGAATGAATATTAGGTGTTGCTTGTGGCACTATGCAGTTGATTAAGACATGTTTTCTGTCATTAGGGGCTCATGCTTTCCTGCTGGAGAAATAAATGGTAGGGCAGTGCTCTGGTGAAGGGTGTACACTCTGGGCTTAGGTGCATGAATTTAAGTCCTGCCCCTTCACTTACTGGTTTGGAAGCCCTGGCTTCAGACTCCTCATCTTTAAATTGGAGACAGTAAGGTTATTATGATTAGATAAGATGATGTGATGATAAAGAGCTTGGCTCAGTGTCTAACCAATGGTAAGCATCTAAGTAAGTGCTGGTTACTAGGTTGAACCACATGAAATCACCATTTCTGTAGTAAAAAATAACTGGCAATTTTATATGGTTCAACCTAATCACATATTCATCATTATTCATCTTTGGCTTGATTACAAATCATCACACAGAAATGCCTCTGACTGTGGGGGTCTGTGCTCTGGGTCAGGTGAGGCAAGCCTGGAACACAAAAGTATCTGGGAGAAAGAAATGGGCCTGGACCCAGATGTGGCTCCAAGCCCCACGTTCTCCCCTCATTAACCTCGTGACCTTGGGTGAACCACTTAACCTCTGAGCCCCTTACCTCATCTGTGCTACAGATACAATAATCCCTTCTACTTCACTGGACATTGTGAGGCTAATATCAGATGATGGATGCGAAATTGCTTGGTAAACTAGAAAGCACTGTAGTCAGGTCCTCATGCTTCAGATGAAGCCATTTTTAAAGGCAGTGAGATTTGTCTGGGCTTCAATCAGACAGCCACCAGGTAGAATTTAATATCCTTCCTAAGTCCTCTAATCACAGTTTTACATTTGAAGTATAGCATTGGCCTCCAAAATTATATTGCTTCATTAGAATCAAGTTACGCTAGTTAGGTTTGTATCTAAGACCTACAGTCTTGAAGAAAGGTAGGGACCATCTGGTGACCAAAGAAAGACCATCTCATCACAAAGGGTGATTGGTTTGCAGCTAAATCAGTCAATAGCTAACATTTATCAAGTCCTTTTAATGGGTGAGACATGTGTTTTCCCTCTTTCCGTGAAGAGTGAAGCCTTCATTGAAGACTTGGAAAATCCTATGACATAGATATGTACTATCATTATATCCACTTTACAGATAAAGAGACAGGCAAAAAGAAGTTACCAATTAGGAACTAACAGACCTGGACTGGTGGGTTACATTGCCTGAGCACCCTCAGTAATAGTCAGAAACACTCATTGTAAGTTGGCCCTGTAAGAGGGAGACCCTAGAGCCATCTTTCTGGGGTAGCCATAGCAGTTCCCAGCACTGCTGCTGTGCTTGCTGATAGAAATCCCGCCCCTCTCACAAGCAGCTAGGGAAAGCCAGGTTCTGCTGGGCACTTACAGGCCATTGGAATGGCTTCACACCCCATCTCTGCTATCAACCTGCCTGTACTCTGCTGAAGAAGTAAGGACTTTAGTTTTTACCTCCTCTCTTTTGCGGGGACTCTCTGCGATGAGAAGAGTGATGTTCACTTGGCTGGCTTTCTCAAGAACCTGTACTCTCTCTGGAAAGAGCTTGCTTCTAGCTCTACCTGGGACTAAAACAGTGGCTCAGAGACAATAGGCAGCATGCCTTAGTGGCAACGCCAGTTAGGGTAAGGATTGACTCCTAGAACAGGGACACAGTGATACCATGGCTTCAAGAACAAGTTCATTTCTCATTCATGCAACAGTCCAAGAAAAGCATCCCAGGTAGCCGGGTGGCTCTGCTTCACACAGTCGTTCAGAAAGTCAGGGTCCTCCAAGTTGCCCACTGTTCTCCAGGGCAGTGCTTCTCAAACTTCATGTAGTGAATAATTCTACATTTTCAATATATTTCAGATAAACATTTTTATATCAAATAATAAAAATGAATTACTAGAAAATGAAGGGGAAAAAACCTCCCAAAGACATATAAGATACAAACCTAAACTATTTTATTATTAGATAACAGACTCAAATTGCTATGCAAGTTACTAAATACACTTCCCCTCTGAACAATGGGTGATGTAGGAGACTGTTGTTCCATTTCCAATTATTTGGGAATTTGCAGTTTCAGAGAACATATTTAGTTCTTGAATTGTCTTACATTAACTTGAATTGGCTTAAATTATTGAAATTATTTTATGACCCAGAATATCTTGGTGAATAGTCTGTGCGTATTTGACAAGAATATCTGTTCTGCTATTGTTTGAGTGTGGATGGTGTTATTTTGTAAGTATAAATTAGGCCAAGTTGGTTAATAGTGTTGTTCAGATATACTATATCCTTACTGATTTTCTACTTTTTATATATTATACCGAGTGATGAGGGTTGAGTCTTTGTAGATTTGTGGATTTGTGTTTCTTCTTTTTTTCGAAGGTTCATTGTTGAGTGCTTACACATGTAGGATTGTTATATTTTCTTGGTGAATTGACCCCTTTATCATTAGATAGTGTCCCTCCTTATCCCTGGAAACATGTCTCGTCTGGAGCCTGTTTGTTGTTGTTTAGTCATTCTAAGTTTTGTCCAGCTCTCTTGCAATGCTACGGGCTGTATGTAGCCCACTAGGCTTCTCTGTCCATGGGATATTCTAGGCAAGAATACTGTAGTGGGTTGCCATTTCCTTCTCCATGGGATCTCCCTAAACTAGGGATCGAATTTTCGTCTCCTGCATTGGCAGGCATATTGTTCACCCCTGAGCCACCTGGGAAGCCGAAGTCTATTTAGTCTGATATTAATACAGCCACTGTAGTTTTCTTAAAAGTATTTACACGGCCTGTCTTTTTCCTTTCCATTCTTTTAAGCTATTTATATCTTTATCTTTGAAGTGGATTTCTTGTAGATAACCTACAGTTGGGTGACAGCCTTTGGATTTTAATGTAAGTTGTACTTAATATAATTATTTATGAGATTGGATTTAAATTCATCATCTTCCTAGTTGTTTTCTATTCATCTTATCTGTTCTTTGTTCCTTTTCCCCCACTTCTTTTGAATTAACTGAATGTTTTTTTTTTTTATTAGTCTATTATGCTTCTACTTTTGGCTTGTTACATGATTTTGTAAATTTTTGCAGTTTTCTCCTAGGGTTTACAAAGTATACTGTTAATGTAGCTGAATGTACCCTCAAAGAATATTTTACCACTTTATGTAAAGTGAAAGAGTCTTACAAGAGTGCAGTTGTCCCTTGAATAATTCAGGGGCTGGGATGCCCAGCCTCCATGCAGTGGAAAACCAGTGAATAACCTGAGAGTCAGCTCTACACATCTGCTGTCCCAAACCATAGATTCAACCGGCCACAGCTTGTGTAGTATTGCAGTACATATTTAGTGGGGAAAAAATCCACATATAAATGGATCTGCTCAGTTCAAACTTGATATGTTCAAAAGTCAACTATATTCCCATTGACCTCACCCATTCTTTGGGTTATTTTTCTTGTTTCTTTCTTTCTTTCTTTTTTTTGCCACGTGGCTTGCAGAATCTTAGTTCTCCTAACTAGGGATTGAACCTGTGTTCCCTGCAGTGGAAATGCAGAGTCCTAACCACTAGACCACCAGGGAATTCCCTGGGTTATTTTTCTTGGACATTTTACTTATGTTGTCAGTGCCACAGTACAGTATTACTCATTTTGTTTTATACAATTATCTTTTAAACTGATTTAAGATAAGTAAAAAAAAGAGTCTTTTACTTTCATTTTAACCATTTCCTTTTTTTTTTTTTTTCATTTCTTTATGTAGATTCAGGTTTTCATTTGATATCATTTCTTGAATGCTCCATTCTGTGGTGGTTTTTCCTACTCCTTTTTTTCTCTTCATGTTTCAGTTTGGATATAGTCAGTTCATCTATCTTCAAGATCATGGAATCTTTAGAAATATCCAAGCTATTGATGAGTGTGCAATATCATGGGTAATTTTCTACCACTTCACTTTGATTTCTTAGAGTTATCATAGCTGAATTTCCCAAATTTTTTTTAAAGCATTATGATAATTAAGTTTATATGTCAACTTGACTGGGCTAAGGGATGCCCAGAAAGCTGGTAAAACATTATTTCTGGAAGACATCTATGAAGTTGTCTCTGGAAGAGATTAGCATTTGAATCAGTAGACTGAGTAAAGATCTCCCTGAGGACCCGAATAAAACAGAAGGATGAGGAAGGTGGATTTCCTCTCTGCTTAAGTTGAGACAGCCATCTTCTAGGACATCAGTGCTCCTGGTTGGGGGCTTTCGACTCACACTGGGACTTAGATCATTGGCTGCCTGGTATTCTCAGGCTTTCAGATTTGGTCTGAATTACACCACTAGCTTTCCTGGTTCTTCAACTTGCAGCATGTCATAGGACTTCTCAGCCTCCATAACACTGTGAGCCAATTTCTGTAATAAATCTCCTCTTATACATATACTTATATATCCCACTGGTTTTGTTTCTCTGGAAAACCCTGACTAACATAAGCATATTGTCCACAATTTCCACTAAATTCTTTACAGTATTCATCATAGTTATTTAAAACTTCCTATCTGAAAAGTCAACAGTTTGGGTACCTCTGGGCTGGTTTGTGTTAGAAACCAAAACAATATAATTGAAATCCCAACAGCCAGTTTTGGCATCCTGCCTTTAGAGTTGTCCCCATCCTGGCCACCAGTCCAGAGGCAAGCAGGTGAGCTCAGTACTGGAGCTGAGTGTCTGTCCTAAGCCATCCCAGGAAGTGACAGCTCCTACAGTTCTTGGCCAATGGCTGATGCAGGATATTGGTGGAAGTTGACCAGAGCACCTTCCAGAAGGCTCCAGCCTCCACCATTAGGCTCTTTGAAGGAGAACGTGGGAACCTTGATTCCCTGCTTGGCCTAGATTGGAGCAACCCCAGAAGTATTTTCTAAGGAAGTCTAGGCTTTGATGAGATGGATGGGGCCTTTCTGGCCAACTGTGAATGGTGATTTTTCAGAAAAAGATGCCACCAGGCTCTTGGCCCTATTGATCTTACAAATTGAAATAGTGACACCCCAGGTCCTTGCCAGAAAACTCACCCCAAACCCTGAGATAGGCTTCCTCTATCTCAGTCAGGAAAAGGACTATTCCCCCGACTTCCTCTTGCCTCTAGGCAGGGCTGCTAGATCAGGTCATAAGGACTGTGCCCCATGCACAGCCCCTTTGGGAGGTGGGGGGTGGACAGGGGAAACTCCACTTACCTTGCTTTCTGCGCTTTGCACCAGGAGGATCGGAGGAATGAGCCCTTTTCCTCATGCAACCAACAGCCCCATATGGCAGCTGAGCCTTGCCTGTAACAATGATTAAGCTTACACTTGGATCAGGCTGAGCCCCAGAAAGCAAACCTTGTGGTCCATGATGCTTTTTCTTAGTTGTATTCCATTTTTGTTCCAAGAGGAACAATATAAGAAGCAGTAGAAATGCTGGAACCAGATTGTCTGAGTTCAAATTCCACCTTCATGACTTACTTTCAGCGTGCTCTTAGAACAGTTATTTGACTTCTCTGTGCCTCAGAGATAATGCTCTGCAAAACAGAGATAATGATATTATTAACCTCATGGGTTATGAGAATTAAATCATTAATATGTGTAGTGTGCTTGCAGGGGCTTCCCTGGTGGCTCTGAAGGTAAAGAATCTGCCAGCAATGCAGGAGACTCAGGTTTGATCTCTGGGTCAGCAAGATCCCTTGGAGAAAGGAATGGTTAACCACTCAAGTATTCTTGCCTAGAGAATGTGCGTAGAATACACAATAAGTGCTGTGTAAGTGTTAGCTGATATGATGGGGTTAATGATGATGATGTCATTGAGAATATTGCCCTGGACATCATGGGCCCCGTCCCCCTACTCACGCCTCCCACCCATTATAAGCCTTCTCCGAGGCATTTCTCTTAGGCTTCTGAGACTGGAGAAGGTTAAGGTTATCTTGGACAACAACTTGTCCTTACCTTATGGACACTGAAATTCCTCTTTCCATCTTTGCTTTGGTGCTAAAATGAGCATTTTCAGGCAAACTTAATCATTTGTAGAGGACTTTTTGGGGATGGTGTTCATCGTTTCTGACCCAAATCCTTGAAGTCATCCTTAATTTCTCTGTTTCATACCCGAAAACAAATCCTGTTGTTTTCTTCTTAAAAGTTGTCCTGGTTCTGGACCACCCTTAACCCCTTCCACCACCATAAATCTTTCTTCAGGACTCTTATGCAGGTGCTTAGTTGGGTCTCTGCTTCCATCTTGGCCCCTAAACTCTGCTATCTCTATAACAAGAAGTGTGGCCTTAACAGTTATAAGCAAATTCACAACACTCCTCTTCTTTCAACCCTGCAATTAACTTGAGAAAAAAAAAATCATGGTTTGTACTACCCCTGCCTGTCTCCGTGTTTCCCAGGTGGCTCAGTGGTAAAGAGCCTGCCTGACAATTCAGGAGATGCCAGTGATGCAGGTTTGATCCCTGGGCTGGGAAGATCCCCTGGAGGAGGAAATGGCAACCCACTCCAGTGTTCTTGCCTGAAAATTCCCATGGACAGACGAGCCTGGTGAGCCACAAATCCATGGGGTCGTCGCAAAGACTTGGACATGACTGAGCATGCATGCATGCACCTGTTTTGCCCCCCTCATGTCTTCTGCTGCATGTCAGCCTCCTCATTCCTCTACTACATGGTAGATAGCCAGAGTTTTCCCCTCTTGGCACCTTCTCCTTGGGATGCTTTCCTCCAGATACTATCAAGGCTTGTTCCTTCGCTCTGCATCTGAGCCTCTGCTCAAATGTCATCTCATCAAAAGCCTTTACATGGCTGTCTTTTCTAAGAGAACACCCTCCCTTCCACTGTAGCATTCCATATTCCTCTAATTTTATGTTATTTTTCTTCTCAACATTTACCGCCATCTGTCATAAGCTGATTTTTGTCTCTCCCCCATTAGTGTGTAAGTTTCTTTCTGGTGAGGGCTCTATCCTGGTTAGCCCAGTGCCTAGAATGGTGCTCAACACACAGGGCTTGATAGAATCATTAAAGAAATGACAGGCTAAGTGAATGCTTCATTTCACCATGTCATCCCCATTGTCCCTGACCTGGTTTCTCCAAGACTTGGAGGAAGAGTGTAAAAATACACATTACACCAGGACAGAAGCAAAGAGACAAACCCAAGTAGAATAAATAAGCTTTTCTAAGTGCTAGGTGATTCCTCAGTGGAAGATTCTGTTGAGGAAGTGAATCGTGGCTGTCAGTGAGATGTTCTTTGCTCTATAATGATTACAATACTCTAGTAACCTCAGCTGCCTTCACAGTGCCAGTGGATGACGACAGAATTTGCTGAAGGACAAAAAGAGGCCCCTGGGCTGGGGATAAGCATTTTTAAATCACCTCCCTTCTTTTCTCCTATTCGGGAGCTACAAGCCATACTTACAGGCTTGCTTCCATGGGAGAAAGAACAGTATAAACTGGCAGGGGTGGAGGCTCCCTCCATCAATCGATGCTGTTAAAGATGTTTTCTTTAGATGGAAGTTGCTCTGGGCCCTGTGCCTGGAGTTGTGTGCCTATTTTGGCAACAACATTGGGAATACAGTTTGCTCTTCTTGGGGGTAGTGGTGTTTCGCATTTTCAGTGCTGGCTGTAGGCAGTTGTAGGAGACAAAGCTCCTACTGCAGCTGTTGGCTCCAGGATGCCTGGGATGTGTGGGATGTTTGTCTGCTGGTGGTTTTCTCAAGACTTTGGGACAATGATAATATACATCAGACAGAATGCAGAATCTTCCTCTAGCCCAGACACTTGCACCAACACCATGCTGAGCAGTCTCTGTAGGGGACCTGCCTTCTTGCAGACCCGGCCTGAGCCCCTCAGAAAGCTGGAGAGAAGCACTTCCACACATCCTATGCACGGGAGAGCAGAAAATCTGACGCAGACCATTTGTGTTTTTTGCTATAGGAAAATGCAAAGCTGGTAGAGTGAATTAATTCTGAGACAGACAATAGAGCGGGGACCTGGGCAGGGTTATTCAGGAGATGCAACTTTTTCCTGGGAGCTTTTAGCAGAAGCCACTCTCTTCCAAGCTCTCACAACTTCCAAAGCTTTTCTTGGAAGACTCTTTGTCTCTGTTCTGAGGGCAGAGAGAGGAAGCATCCAACTTTCCAGAACCTTCCAAAAAGAAGCCTTTTTATCTGAAGTACATAGATGGACTTAGCAATGACTGCCGGGGACCCAGCATCTGACTCTGTAGGTCTAACTCATCAGGACCTGCGTGAGTAGGGTGACATTCCCACAAGGGGAAAATGCTATTAGTAGTCTTACTTCTAGACTCTGCTTCTATTCACGCCCTAAACAGATAAGATTTCTCTCATGCTATAGAATACTATTTTCCCAAACCCATTTCTACCACCTCTTTGTACATAATTATATTCATGAAAAGGGGCAATTCAATGAAAAAAAAATGGTCTTAATATTAAGTGGGGTAACTTATGAGCTGGGGGAATAGGCAGCAACTACATTTTAGGGACCATCTTTGTAATCATCCACATTCTGAGATTTAAAACAAAAGCCGCTATTGGCCAGGGCTGTCAGCTAATTGTTAGACAACGGACGAACACACCGCAGCCAGAAAAATCCCCACTGAGTTTGGATGGCTGATTTCTCTGGCAGCAAATGAAAGCTTTGGCTGTCGCCCCTGGCTAGCCAAGCAAGCCAGGCCTGAGTCCGCTGCATGCTCTCCTCTGTGGACACTGTGGGCACAGTGTGCGTGTGTGCGTGTGTGGTGCAGACACTCTCACAATTTTAGGCAGCTGCACACCCATCCAGGGACACCACACCAGCATAATTCATCCCACACCTCCCAGCCAGAGTGATCCCAGCCTCAATGAACAACAATTTGGAGGCATTGTTTACAAATCAATTTCCCCCTCTAAATAGGCTGTTATAAGAGTGGACCCTTCTGCTTGCCCAGCCTGGGCCCACCTGTCACTGGGACTTCCTAGCCAGTGGTCACACCGTATTGATCTTTTTAATCCCCTTTCTTTGAAACACAGAGCCAGCTGATGTGGAGCTCCTCAAAAGAAAGACTCTCCCACCGCCCCTACCTCTACAGGTAGCTGCATATCCGGGGCTAATTCTCCACTAAAAAGTCTTAATTGGCTTATGGGGAGCCTGAAAGATCTCCCTTGTGTTTACAAAGTGAAAGGAAATGATGGATCTCAGATGCCCTACTCTCACTTTATCCTTTTTTTTTTTTTGGTGGCAATCAGGTGCATTTTATTTTTAATTGTTTCGAAAAAGGACTGGACTTTGGAAGTTGGGTGGGGATAGTGTTTCACTTTAGTGGTGGAGCAGCCAGGGGAAGGGAAGAAAAGCCCCAGAGACACCAACCACAGGCAAGAAACTTGGTGACTTATTACCTTTTTTATTTAGCTTTTATTTACACGAAACATCTGCAGTACAAAAATGTAAACTTTGATATCTCATAATAATAGAATAAACTCTTTATGCACAAAAATACATTTTCATATGAATGAAGCATCTTGAATAAATTAAAGTACTCTCCAGCCCAGCGCCTGAATAGCTACGCAAGAGTCTCGGGTTCTTCCTAGAGCGAGCCTGCAGTGGTGGGGGTCGGGATCCATAATGCATGAAGCCTACTCCTTGTCTCTCCTTTTTAAGCCTTTTCATTGTATTGTCAGCCGGCTCAAACCGAATTTTCATGCTCGTTTTTCTTCATTAGAGTTCTACAAATTGTAAAATTGACTTTTCACCTCGTCTTCAGGGACTGATGTGTCCCTTTTCTAAATCACACTGAAGTGGTGGCTGGGGTCAGCTCTGAGCCAGCCACAAAGGAGGTTTTGTGGAGTACAGAAAGTGCAAAAGGAAAGGCCGTCTAGGGGCGGGCGGGAGGGGCCCTGGGGCTGAGGGCTGGAGAAACAGACCAAGGGGCAGCGCTGCGAGGGTGCAGCGACCTAACAAGCGGCTCAGGTATCCCCTACCCATTTAAAGCTCCCGTTTCCTCGGTCTGCCTGGACTGGGCGGCCGGAGACCGCAGCTGGGTCCCCATCTACTGTCCGTCTCCTGGGGGAGGGGGAAGGTAACGGTATTCAAAAGGGGCCCTAGTGGTAAGGGATGAAACGGGGCGTCGTGTGGAGCAAGTCTTTGGGCAGGCCGGGGAAGGAGAAAAGAGGGTCGCCGGGGCCATAGGTGAAGTCTTCGGATGCGACGGGGCTACTGGGGTCAGAGAGTGGCGAGGCGGCAGCGGCGCAGGGGGAGGCGGCGGCACCGGAGGCCCAGGACTCCGCGTCGCTGGCGGGACTCGGGGGCCCGGGGAGGCAGGGTGCGCACTGTGGCGGCAGGAGGCGCTCGCGGGTACCGCCCCCGGGCAGCCCCTGGTCCGCCAGGCGCAGAGTCTCCGCCAGAGCCCAGATGTAGTTGTAGGCGAAGCGCAGCGTCTCAATCTTGGTGAGCTTGGTGTCGTCGGGGAAGGAGGGCAGCACGCTGCGCAGCGCATCCAGCGCCGCGTTCAAGTTGTGCATACGGTTTCGCTCGCGGTCGTTGGCCTTGACGCGTCGGCTCCTGCGCAGCGAGTGCAGCAGCGCCTCGGAGCGCACCCGTGCGCGGCCCCTGCGCCGCCGCCGCTCCTGCTCATCGTCCGGCGCGCGAGGAGTGTCGGGCGCCCCGGGAATCCCGGGTGCGCCCCTGCGGACCGTCACGGGCGGCCCCGTGGCGGACGCGGGCTGTTGGAGCCTGGCACAGTCCTCCTCGTCGGTGAGGAAGCCGGACAGGTCGCTAGTGCTGCTGCTGCTGCTGCTGCTGCTGCTGCTGCTAGCGCAGTCGAGGTCCGAAAGGCAGGTCTCTAGAGTGGCTGGCATCGTGGCGTTGTGCAGGACCGATGGACAGTTAAGAGGGCGCTTAGAGGGCAGGAGTCCGGGCTAAGGGCAAGGCCGCCGGGACGCACTTACGTTCGGAACGGCCCGGGTCTACTCTGTGCTGGCTGCGGGCGCCAAGGGCTGGAAGGGCTCAGGGCGCACCGGAAACTTGGCCTCAACTCCTCGCCTCGCCTGCAGGGGCCACGCTCCTGCCTGTCTCCCGAGTGATCTCGCCGGCGATCAGATCAGCTCGTGTGAGTACCGAGTGTGGCACACGACTGGCCTCAGGACCCCTTAAGTACTCGGTGCAACAATGGGCGCCCCCCCTCCCTAGCCACCTCCGCCCCCGAGGCAGCCCCCTTGAATGGAGCCTGGCGGCAGGTCAGCCCCGTGCGGCGCCCGGGTATTTGCATAATTTATGCTCGCAGGGGGCCACCCCGCCCCTCCCCCCTCCCGGAGCGTGCCCGTAATTACCGCGGGCCAATCGGCTGCGCCGTGCGGCCCCGAAGCTGTCTCCGGGCTAAGCTGGACTGGGCGGCTCCGGGCAGTGAAACGGAGGCGGGGGCAGCGGGCGATTAGCAGCCGAGGCACGCTCCTCCAGGGGCTGGCCAGGCGCCCCTCGCTGGGGTGGGCTGGGGAAGTGGGGCGCTGGCCGGAAAGTGTGGGCGGCGCACGAGTTGCAGAAATCTGGAGCCAGCTGGGACCCTGAGTTCGCTCCCTTTCAGGCTGCAGAGTGACTTCTTCGGGCTAGTGATTTAGCTTCACTTTCCCCATCTGTAAAGTGGGGCACGAGCGTACTCTGTGAAGGATGACGTGAGATGATCTTGGAACACTTGGTAGAGCGGTTTTGTAACCGAGCGGCGCCCAAAGAATGGTTTCGAAATACAGGCGCCCTAGGAACCCAGGCAAAACCCTATTTAAGAAAACCAGAGAGTGCCTGAGTGTGGCTCAAAGGGCAGAGGGCAGAGATAGGCACCTCTGATCTGTCCAGGTTGGTGAACCGGAGAATGACTCTATTGACCTTCACCCAGGGCAGTATGGGGCGCGCTCGTGG
Organism: Bos javanicus; assembly: GCF_032452875.1. Taxonomy (NCBI): domain Eukaryota; kingdom Metazoa; phylum Chordata; class Mammalia; order Artiodactyla; family Bovidae; genus Bos; species Bos javanicus. Next base: position 46,550,229 of record NC_083874.1, read on the forward strand.
GGGAGCAATGAGAAAAGTAAAGGAATGGATGGTTTTCCCAAGTTGGGTGGCGTCTTGGCCCCCGCCCCCGTCCTCCCAATCCCCCAACTACCCTCCACACCACCTCCCCAACACTGTCTGAAGACTCAGAGTAACAGACGCATGCGGATCCCCTTGCCTCCAAGGAGCCCTCGCTGCCTCCCGGACCTCCCACCTTCACCCTTCTTTGTGCTATAACTTCTGGAAGGGTGTTTCCAGCCTCTGAGGCCCCCTCAGATTCCCAGTCAGGGAGGCTTCCACATGGCCTCAGCACCATCCTGATGACACCTCTAGGCCCCTGTATTTCCTTGAGACTGCTGTAATTATTTCCTTGAGACTAGGGGCTTTTAGAGTGGAGAAGGAAATGGCAACCCACTCCAGTGTTCTTGCCTGGAGAATCCCAGGGACGGGGGAGCCTGGTGGGCTGTCATCTCTGGGGTCGCACAGAGTCGGACACGACTGAAGTGACTTAGCAGCAGGGGCTTTTAGAACAACAGAGGTTTATTCTCTCACAGCTTAGGCGCCCCGAAGTCTGAAATTAAGGCATCAGCTGGGTTGGCTTGTTTTGCGGCCCCGAGGGAGAATCACTCAGAGCTTTGGGTGACTCCTGGCAACCTTGGCATTTCTTGGCTTCTGTTTGCACCACTTCAGGTTATGCGTTTTGTCCTATCCTTCTGTGTTTTCTATCTAAGGTCATATCTCTATCCAGGATGATTTCTCCTTGAAATCTTTACCTTAATTCCAGCTGCAAAGACCTTTATTCCAAATAGGTTCACATTCTTAGGTTCTAGGCTGACATATCTTTTGTTGTTGTTCAGTTGCTAAGTCGTATCCGATCCTTTGTGACCCCATGGACTGCAGCACACCAGGCTTCCCTGTCCTTCACTAGCTCCCAGAATTTGTTCAAACTGACGTCCACTGAGTCGGTGAGGCCATCCAATCATCTCATCCGCTGTTGCCCCCTTCTCCTCCTGCCCTCAATCTTTTGGAGAGCCACTATTCAACATACTACAGTTTCTTTTTCAAATTCCTAGAAGAGAGAATCTGGTAAATGGGACAGAATAATTAGAGTGGCTGTTGGCATTTCTTGACTGCCTTGCACCTGAAGATCCTTCCTATTGAGGAATTTGAATGCATGAGCACCTCTCTTCCTGGCAATTAGGGTGGGACCATGTGACTTAATGTGCATTGGTGGCTTCTCAGGTGGCTCAGTGATAAAGAATCCACCTGCCAATGCAGGAGACACAGGTTCAATCCCTGGGTTACGAAGATCCCCTGGAAGGGGACATGACAACCCGCTCCAGTATTCTTGCCTGGGAAATCCCATGGACAGAGGATCCTGGCGGGCTACAGTCTGTGGGGTCGCAAAGAGTTGGACACGACTGAGCACACATGCACGCACCAAACCAGTGTTCAAGGCTCACTCACCTGCTTATCCTGGAGGCTTATTTTATGTGACTTAACTGGGCTAATTGCATGCCCCACTTGGAACTTAGGCTCTGAGCTGGTGACAGTTCAGAGTACACCTGTATTGTAGCAGCAGCTTGGAAGAGCAGTGGCCAGTGGTGGCAGAGATGGCCAGGAACCAGTGGGTGTTCTGACCTAGCTTGTCCCTGAACCTTTTTAGCTGTGGTTCTGCACCTGTCACCCCACCCCCATTTTCCAAGCCTGGTTCTCCAGTCTTCCCATTGATTGTATGAGAAACCTCATTGCAGACCTTTTCACAGTAGGGCTCTTTTGCTTGAATTGGTCAAGTGTGATGTCTGTGGTTTGCTAAATAAAGCACCAAGTTAAATGCTAAAGTTGCCAAAGCGTAGAGACTGAGGCAACCCATATACCATATTGCTTGCCTGTTCTGGGCCAAGCACTGTGCTAGACACTGGGGTGAGAGGAAGGGAAACCTGGCTGATGGGGGGCCAGGGGGTCTGAGTCTCATAAGCCTAGGGTTCAGTGTTGGCAGAAACCTTGGAGTTTATTCATTGATCTGCTGTACTGTGCACGTGGGAAACTGGGGCAGCAGATGGGGAGGTCTTATCGCCATGGATCCCAGGGAATCTGGTCGAGTTTGGACCAAATTCATAGGTCTTTTCAGCCCCCATTCCATGTTTTTCCACTGCAATTAATCAGTAAATACTCAATAAGCACCTACTGCATGCTGCCCGCATGGTGCCAGGTGCTCTATGGAGAGTCTGGCAGAGTTGTAGTCTTGGGGCAGAGGAGACATAGCCACAGAAAGGTGGCCTGCCACTGAGTGAGAGAAGTATGGAAGCCCACCAGTGGAACAGATCTGAAGAAGGGAAGGGGGTGGTCAGGGAAGGCTTCCTGGCAGAGAGGGACTTGAGAAGGCCTTGAAGGGTAGATGGGATGTGAGCAATTTAGGTAGAAAGGAGGGGTAAGGATGGCTGTGGCAGCTGCTCTGAGTGGGGCTTCTTTGGGGGCCTAGTGGATTAGGATAGGGGGCAGTTGCCATGGGCCTTGAATGGCCTTGGCGACCTTTCTTCTTCCTTTCTGTCTCCTTTCCTGCTGCTTCTCTCCAAGCAGGGTTGTCACAGTTGTTCCAGTGGTTTACTGCACAAGGGCATCCAGGGCAAGTCAGGGCTACCATCTAGCTTCTCCAGCACCTGCTAAGCCATGCACCCTGGTGTGGGGCTGCATCTGCCCAGGAAGTATGCTTTTCACAAGTGCACAAAGCCATGAGCCAGCAGTGGTGCTGTGCTCTCTCCTACCTTTGTCCCCCGACCTCTGCTGGAGCCTTACGGAGCTGACCAGAAAGGCATCTGAGCCTTGCCAGACACTCCTTCCTGGACATTAGTGCCTGTCCCTTGTGTTTTGAATAAGTGCATCTGAGGCTTGGGGGCCCCTACAAGTGACTCACTGAGGATGGAGCTGAATCCAGGGAAGGGGAGAATGAGATGGTTGCTTCGGCTCAGACCTGTTCTCTGTGAGGCTCAGGGCTTTGTGCTTGAGGACAAAACAGCTGGGCCCCAATAGGAGGATATATATATATATCCTTGCTGGAGGTGATAAACATTTCTCCCACCCCCATAATTCCTTGGAGCCTAGTACAGAGCACATCTGTAGAAGCCCTCATTCCCAGAGCACAATAGAATGTGATGTGGGCATGTAATAAATCCAACCAAAGCAGGCACTGAGGTGGTAAGGGCCGAGCCAGGACTTTCTGGCTGCCTGATGTGTGAGCCATTCAGCTGCCATTGTGTGTAGAGGGTACAGATGTTCCAAGGGACTGGACTAAGCCAGAGTTTCTCACGTTGTGGTCACATGAGGTGGTAGTAATGACAGGGGGCCCCACCCCAGAGGCCCAGAATCATAATCTCTGGAAATCTGGACCACATGCTGAAGTCATTGTTGACTTCTACCTTAAGGCTCTGTTTGCCCCTCATATTGGAACAGATATTTTGCATACCTGTTCAAGGCAGTTCTGAAGTCTGACTCGAGACCACTGTGGAACTAGAGGGGAGATGATTTCAATTTCTTCTTGAGAGGACCTTTCTGATGTCAACACACTGAAAGGAACCAGCTTTCTGGAGAGGACATAGAGGTTCTCAGGGTTGAGCAAGTCATTTGATGCTTCCAGAATTTTTGAGATTCGAGTATACACACTTATATGGGACTTCCCTGGTGGCTCTGCCAGTAAAGAATCTGCCTGCAACGCGGGAGACCTGGGTTCAATCTCTGGGTCGGGAAGATCCCCTGGAAAAGGGAATGGTTACCTACTCCAGTACTCTTGCCTGGAGAATCCCATAGACAGGGGAGCCTAGATGGCTATAGTCCATGGGGTCGCAAAAGAGTCTGACATGACCAAGCAACTAACAAACACTTTCACTTTCACACACTAATACATGTGTGTGTGTGTGTGTGTGTGTGTGTGTGTGAAGAAAGGGAAAAATAGGAGAAAATAGTGGCAAATTATAAATGTTTGTATCTAATAGATTAGTGTGATCAGTACATAAAAATACAAAGGAGTCTGTACTGTTTCCAAGACCAGTTCCTGGATTTTAAATGAACATAAAATTATAGTGCCTGGTGGCTCAGGTGGTAAAGAATCCGCCTGCAATGTAGGAAACCTGGGTTCGATCCCTGGGTTGGGAAGATCCCCTAGAGGAGGGCATGGCAAGCCACTCTCTAGGCAAGCCATTCATGTCTAGAGAATCCCCATGGACAGAGGAGCCTGGCAGGGTACAGTCCATGGGGTCACAAAGAGTCGGACATGACTGAGCGACTAAGCACAGCACAGAACATAGGGATGAAGATTCAGGAATGGATTGGATTTAAATTTGTGGTTGGCACCTTCTTCCTCCAGTCGCTGTCAGCGTCTCAGTGACCATGTGTCGACTTTGACTGCAGTGAGTACCCACAGCCTTCAAGCACTTTTGAGATTAGGAGGCTGAGCCAGATGTTCCGCTTGCCATCCTCCCTTTCAGGTGTCCTAAACACGTGGGCTGAGGTTGAGCAAACTGTCTTTTAGAGATGCTGTGATAGGAATGAGACTGAGGGGTTAGTGTCCTGTAACTACAAGTGCTGGGATGGTGCTCTCCATGTGCTGGAGCAGGGAAGGGCACCATCCCATTTTGCATTTTTCCTCTAAGTTATTTTCACTGAGATTTATCATTCCCCATCCTGACACTTACTTGGAACTGAATGTTGTGAGGATACAGGCAGAGTTCTTTTCTCACAGTTCACCTGAGCTCTCAGGGGCAGTTATGTTAGGAGAGGCCAGTGGTGCTGGCACCTAAGGAAGCCACTTTTCCCTCCAGGTTTGGGCGAGGGGCTGTGCACAGCACTGACTTTCTAAGGCCCCTGGGCAATGCTGATGTCTGCAGGCATGGCCTGGATGGCAAGATTTGCACAAAGAAAAGTTGTGGAAGAGGGCCACCTTTTCTGAACAAAATTGCTTAATTTCCACCATCCTCTTCTTGTGGAGCTACCTGAGCGGGGGTGGTGGTGGGGGATAGCATTGGTTTCGTGGGTGGCATTTTGGAAAGAGAACGTGGTAATCTTTTTAGAAAAAAGGATGAGAAAGTGCAGCTACTCTAGAGGATGGATGAAGGATGATGTGGGCCCCAGAGGTGCGCAGTGTTCCTTTCAGTCGGTTAAATACACCCGCAGATATGCGTTTCTATCTGAGAGAAGCAGGGTGGGGCTGGGGGAATGGAAAGGAGAAACAATTCCCTATTTTCTTTACTGATGACCCATGACAGTTGTGGAAGAGGGGGGCAAAAGGGAGGGGGAAACGAGGCAGGAGGGGGAAACAGAGGGGTCTTTCAGTGACAGAGCAAGGAAAATGGCAAATTATCCATGGTTTCCAGAAATCTGTGGAGGCCTCCTCGGCCCCTGCCCTGCTAAATACAGTGCCGGCTGTATGCATTTCCCACCTCAAAGATGTCTGCTTGAATATTCTGTGGCATTGTGTGCCAATGTGTTTGGTTGTGTACAGTCTGCCTACATGTGGGATGAATCTTGGCCTCCAAGAAAAGTCCTGGTACAAATCTACTCTCTTCTGGTCTTGTGGAAGAAATGCTCTCCAAAGACACTCTGGGAAACTCTGGAGCCACGTAACTTCTTTCCATAAGAATTTTTCAAATTTTAAGAAGTTAGTTCTCAAGCCTGTATGTGTGGGGCAAGGGGACAATACGTGCTTGGGGTGGCCCCAGGTTTGAAATGCGTTTTTTTTTTTTTTTCTAGTTTGGGTCAGTCTTGGGTGAACAATGTCCTTTTTGTGCCCAGAGTAGAGTGGGGGAGGCGAAGGGGGTGTGCACACTTATGCAGGGAGGGCCCACAAGGGTGGAGGCCCTTAAATGAAGAGGGAGCAGGCAGGCAGAAGGTGCTTACCCCCAACCCCTCCTCAGCTGTGAGGCCTGCAATCATTTTCACATCAGCTGCTTGAGGCTACCAGTCAACCCAGAACCTCCTTCAAAGCCTCTAAGTTTTGCTTTTGTAGATTTTTTGAAGTCACATCTTCTGGGCTCAGATACACACACACACACACACACACACTCACACACACTCACACACACCATAGCCCCTGCTGTTGTGTCACTAGATTTAGCTCCCCAAATCCAGGCTGCACCTGCCACAGGATACTGCTGAAGCCAGAGTTAATTTCACTAAGCAGTTTCATTTTCTTCTGCTTCATGTTTTTGAATTCTTAAGAACGTCTTCAGTTGAGATTACAAATATCTCACAAGATGCTTGTGAGTCAAGTGTGGGAAAACTGTGATGTGTGAGTGTATTTTCTTTGGTGTGTACAAAAGAGGTCGCAGTGAAATTCACCCTAATGGAATTTAACTATTGAGTTAAGGAGAGAATTCAGAAATAAACAGAGAATGGAGAAATAGCTGAAGTGTTTCCTTTTTGCTTCTCTCTATTTAAGTACTTGGCTAACATAAACTCACATTGGGTTCGAACACAAATGCATTTTGTTTGTAGTAATTAAAATGTTTTAATGAGACAACCATAAAATCCACCATTAATTATTTTATTTCAAACACTTCTGCCTTCTTTTGAACCAGGTCTATTTAGAAATAGTTTAGAGAGTAGCCTGCAGTTTTATTCTTTCCTCTGCATTATACACAGGAGTGGAGAAGTCATTTATAAATAATTACACAATGTTTTGGGTCTTTGGGCTTGTATAATATATCAAAGCGATTAGTACACTTATTGTTCCATTGTAAATGCTTTTTCTCTCCTTTCAGTTTCACTTGCCTTGTCTTCTAGCTAAACCTTTTTCTGGAAATCTTTTGTCTTCTTCATTCTTTTTGCTTGTTACAGTCCAGGAGCATTCTTCTCATTCAAACACTCGCAGCAGGGGCAAAGAAAGCGACTTCGGCCGCATCTTAAGTTTTACCATAACTTTCTGGCATTATCTTTTCTTCCAGTTTTCCCAGACTACCTAGGGGCAATGAAGAATTATAACATACATGAATTATTGGTACTCCCCTCGAGTTAAAGGGGGGAAGAAAGTGCCTCATTTTCTATGCCCCCAAGGGCCTGAGCGAGCGGGCGGCGGCTGAACAATGTATCGATCGCTTTGCATCTCTTTGGGACGCCGGCCCTGCCCGGCGCCCCCATCCTTGCCGCCGCCGCCGCCGCGGGTCTGCTCCCGCCCCGGACGGCTGGACTTCCTCGATTTCTTTCACAGAGCCACAAATAAAGATTGCGTGGCTGGAAGAAGCGGATTTTCTCCGCGCCAGGGACTCTGTCGCCGCGTCCTCCCACGGCGTGGGGCTGAGGTGCAGGGCAGTGCGGGGGCGCGCGGGGACTGGGCGCGTGCGCGCGGCTACTCGCGCGGGAGGCTCCGGGGCGGCCGGCTTCCGGCTTCCCGCCAGGCCCGCTTGCCTCCAGAGCCGCGTGAGGGGATTAGGGCCGCACGAGAGGCGACTGCGCCGCGGCTGCCGGCCACGTGAGGAGAGACGCGTCTTCAAAGGTCCCCACCCAACTAATCCTTGTCATCCAGCAGGCCCGCTGCGCCGCGCCAAGCCCCGCGCCTCGCCCCGGGGCTGGCTCGCGGCCCCAAGACGACCACCTGTCCCCTCCTCAGGCCACTCCGGAGACCCAGGCCAGGTCGGGGCCGTTCCCCCGCCACCACCGCGCCTGCGCAGCCGCGGGGCCCCGCGGTCCACTTAGGACCCTTCAGATGCTGTTCTGGAAAATAAGGACGAAGTCGGGGAATATAGGTGTTGGCAGTAAAATAGAGGGGACAAGAAGACAAATGATAAAAGACGGGTCCAAGAAAAAAATACGGGCGAAAAAAGCCGCGGGAGAGCTCCAGCTCTCCCCGCCGGGGCGTCTTCCAGGCGGGAGGGCCTTCTGTCACTCGCCCCCCACCCCCGCCCCGCCGGCCCCCGCCCCCGGCCCGAGAACGCGTCGCAATCTGTCAGGCCCGCGGCCCCGTTTCCATATGAAGGGCGCGCCGGCGCCTTGGGAGCGCTGAATGGCCGCTCGCGGTCGGGCGGGCGCGCACGCCCCCGGCCCGGGCTGGATTTGGCCGCATTTGCATAGCAGGTGCTGATGCTTGTCCATTCTTACTTAAAGAAGTTTTAATATGGGATAAATTACCAGGAATTAGGAGCAGGCGTGGGCGGGAATAAAGGAACCGTGTCGCCCGTCTTCTTCCCGCTGCCTGGTGCGGGGAAGAAAAGAAATAGTCAGTGAGATTCCACTTTAAAAAGTGTCTCCTCAACGGGCCACAACCCCCACTCCCCGGAAAGGGGCCGGGAGAAAACAGGACGGAACTTTCAGCAATTTGATTTTAGAATCTGTTCGGCAGCGGGTAAAGCAATAATCCCAGGGATAGTAATACGATTATCGCGCAGAGATCTTTGAGTCAGAAAGTCTAGTCGAGTTTAAAATGTTAATCCTGACCCTAATCCGCCCGGTTGGTTGGCGGTGTGGAAGTGCTATGCCACGAGAGTTTGTTTTCTTCCCCTACGCTTAGAGAAGGGCTTCCCAGGTGGCGCTAGCGGTAAAGAACCCGCCTGCCAATGCAGAAGATGTAAGAGGCACAGGTTCGATCCCTGGGTTGGGAAGATCCCCTGGCGGAGGGCATGGCAGCCCACTCCAGTATTCTTGCCAGGAGAATCCCATGGACAGAGGAGCCTGGTGGGCTACAGTCCATAGGATCGCAATGAGTTGGGCACGACTGAAACGACTTAGGATGCTTAAAGAAACATTAAAGAAACGTCAGGCAAGACCCACCTCAGCCCATTGGCTCTGAGCACCAGGCACCAGCCAGGAAGCTTCCTCTGAGCAGGGTTGCTGGGCCCCCTCTCCTCTTGGGGAACCAGGTCCATGTGGCTGTACCAGCCTCTGGGGTTCATTCCATCTGTTTGGAATCTTGAAAAGACTTGGAGCAAAGTGGAGTTTGGAAGAAATTGGATTTTGAAGAAGAGACATGATTGGAGTGGGCTCACGCACTTGGTCCTGACTCTCAGCCTACTCGAAGCCAGACCCAAAGGTATCCTCTACAGAGGGACAGCCTGGTTTTCATGTGTTCAGGGTCTCAGGGACTGGAGAGGGAATGGCTGCCTCAGACACCAGCCTGCCAGGTTGCAGGGCTGCTTGTCATATTCAAAGGAGAAGTGTCTGAAGTCTGGGGCCCTTGAGGTGTCCAGATACCTGGAGGGGGGGTGGTTGGGGACTGAAAAGGGGCCACGGTGAAGACACTGCTGCCCCCATGCGCTCCCCACCAAAATGCTGTCAGACTTAGCATCAGAGGTGCTGCCAGACAACATGTGGACAACTGGCTGCCTTCTCCCTGAGGAGCCAGGTGCCAAGGTGCTCATCTTCTTTGCCCTCCGACTGAGGAGCTTCATTCCTTCCCTCCCAGTCTCACACATGGTTTTTCAGAGCTCAGCCTCCTCTGATCTCCGGTGGTTTCTTTATTTTTTTGCCCAGGTCGACCGTGCTTTGGGACAGGATCACACCTGAGATGGTGTAGGCAGGCCTCTGGCTTGCCCCAAGCACTTCCCAACATGCCTGCTTTTCCCGGAAGAAAGTGTGAGGTGCCCAAATGGACCATATGGTTTGGAGGGAGCGCCTTGGAGCCCACAGACAATGGGGAAGTGAGAGGCCCAGGTCAGTGGCGGAGCTCGCGCGGCTGCAAACCTCTCTTTCAGTCTAATGAAGCTGTTGTCTGGGGGTAATGATGCAAATGCCCTGGCCCTTTTTCGCTGCGATAGTCTAGAACGTGATTTGTCATACAATCTGAATCTTTGGGAGGACTTTAGACAGAACCTCCCCCAAAGATGGAGATGAGCCATATGTGCACTTTGCATCTGAAGTGGGGGTGGGGGCGGCGGGAGGGAGGCCACTGCCCACGCCAACTTTCCGGAAGGACAGTGCTCTGACAGCCTGGAGGATCCGGTCCCTGTCCCAGTGAGCCCAGGGCTGCCTGACCCCAGGAGGCTCCTGATTGGGTGAAGCACTGTAGTATCTAAAGCAGGTTAGCAGTGTGTGTTGGAAAAAAAGGTGGAGGATCTGGATAGTTTGAATGAGGGGGTCATCGTTTGCCTCATTCCTTCTCCCCATGCTTCCTGGTGAGGATGGAGGAGGGGCCATTCTGGATGGAATCCTCACTTAATAACAATGCTTAGATTTCACTAGGCTGAGTGCTCTAACTGATGCTAATTGGGAGGATGAAACTTCAAAGAGTATCTCTGAGACAGAAATAGTAGAGAAACAGGGACCAGGTGTGGGTAGATACAAACCAAAGTGAGAAAGACAAGCTGGAAAAGTGTGAAAACCAGCTCCTACTGTGAGTGTTCTTGAAGGAGAAAGCAGGGGTTACTCCTCATTGCACCTCTGGCTCGGACATGGTGGGGCCGCCCAGAGTCTGGGCACAGAAATACATTACTCACAACCAGTCTCAGTGAAGTGGATTGCTGTGGGATGCATCGATCTAATAGCCTTGTTTTGTTACATGCATTAGAGAAGCACCAGTGGCCCAACATGGCTCTGATAATAGCAGTGACAATGAGGGGGGTGGGGGGTGGACGGTGGATCTATGGAATGAAGTCTGCCCGAGAGAAAAAGAGAGCAGGGGAAGCAAAGATGAGCTGTGTGCACACAACAGCCCTTCCTCACCTTTCGGGGAGTGGGGAGTTGGGTTGCAAACTTCTTTGGGATTATTCCACCTCTTGTAACCCGAGAGCTGGTTCACAAAACAAGTTGGCACCACAGCCCCAGACTCTGCTTGTGGCTCAGCTCCTGAGCTGGTGGAGGGCTTGCTGGGTGGGTAGCTGTTCATGCATTCTGCAGCAGTGTAACCTTAGGAGATAAAGTGGGGTGGGGTGGGAAATGGAGGTGTCATAATCCGAGGCGGAGAGGTCCCTAATTACCCTGCTGGCTGTGGGGGTCAGGACAGATCAAAATCCTGGTTACATCTTTGCCACCCATCCCTCCATGGCCACAGGTAAGGTCATAGGCAAGCTGTGCCAAAGCCCTGGCTACATGATCCTCTTTCTGCTCCCTCAGATGCCCCTAGCCTCCTCTCCAGGCTTGGAGGGCCCGGGGGCGGGGGGTTAACGCGCTGAAAACACCAGCTCTCAAAGCCCAAGCCACAAGCTGCTCACCGCAACACCTGTTACCACCTAGAGGTGTGTCCTGGAGTGGGATCTGGGAAGTAGGGTGGGGGTGGGGACCCTGGGAACCCAGCAGGACTGGATTTTTTGCTTATTTGAGTGCTGTGCAGAAAACATTTAGAATAAAATGGGAGTCTTTCTGAAACATCCCAATCTCCTTTCTTGCTTTAACAAATATGCGCCTGATGCCATTTGCATAGTGCAGGAAATGACCAGGGCCAAGGTGCTCAGTACCAGTCCCTCTACTTCTGAATCCATCATCATCCATATGAATATAAATAATATTTGTGAACAGTTTCTGTGGGAGGACACTGAGCTGCACTCTCAATATGATTTTATTACAAGTCTGTGAGCTGTATATTTTTTATCTGCCCTTTAAACATGAAGAGACTGAAGCTTAAGGAGTTTAAGACGCATGCTCAGGGTTGTGGCGTTGGCAGGCAGCAGACTAGAATGGGATCCAGGGCTATCTGGCTTCAGTGCCTGTGATGTTGACCACTCATCGTCCTCCTTCTGTCCTTTTCTGTGAACACCCACTCTGTGGTCAGCTCCAACTGGGGCCTGGGGACATGGAATGGAAACCACAGCCCTGCTCTGTGGGCGAGGGTGGCTGTTGCAGGTGTGGAGGAGGGGGAGGGGCCCCGTGGGAGAACTTCTGTTCCTGTCTGCTGGTGGATTGCTCTCGTGGGGACGGGCTGTGAACATGGCACACAAGGGACACTTGGGCTTTGACACTGGCCTCTGTTTTTGTTTTCCTGGTGAAAGTTGAGAAGTCTGGGTTCTCTGTGCTACCTTGAGAAAATCCTTCTCCTCTCTAGCCTCACCTTCTGCATCTCAAAAAGGGATGACAGAGCGGGAGGTGAAGGGTTTCAGGTGTCCCCAGGGGCTTGCAGGCCAGTGGGAGAGCTCCAGTATTGCCCTTTCCTGAGGCTGTGGGGAGTTACCTGGTTGTGTGACATCAAACGATCTCCTCTCCTTTCTGGTCTCCCTGTCCGTAGGTACACAGAGATTATGAGGGACCAGAGAGCTGAGCTTTGCTGTAGAGCTGAAATCAGTGGCCTCTCTCAGTGGTGGAGTCTTGTTCTGCTTGGTGCAGAATTTGCGGTCCTAGAGTTTGTGATCTGTCCTGGGCTTCTTGTCACCATGTCCCCAAGGATCTCAGCGTATCCTGGGCACCAAGAGACCCTCAGTTACTTATTTTCCTTAGCTCAGTAGTTGTCCATTCATCCATTGCTGCGATTCATGGGGTCGCAAAGAGTCGGACACGACTGAGCGATTGATCTGATCTGATCTTATGAGGTTGGTTAAAAAGATCACATAACTTCCCTGCCTAAAAACCCTTCAAAGGGTTCCCACTGCACTTAAATAAAATGCTCCTGTCTTTTAATTGTATCTCTGGTCAACAAGGCTCTGAGTCGTCTGCCCTCTGCTGACCCAGGGGTATCTTAGCCTCACCGCTAGTTCCCTCTCTCCTTCTCCCTCTGTGTTCCAGCACCACTGTCTTCATTTAGCACTTTTAATGCCCATCAGGGCTTTACAATACTGTGCCTTCTGCCTGGAGGCACTCCCCCTGTGCTTTCTCCTTCTCAGAGGAGGACCTGCTGATGATCCTAGCCAAAGCTACCCTCCCTGGCCCAGATGTCACTCTTCATCACATCGCTTTGTCTCCGACATGAATCTGCGGGTAGCTTGCATATTTGTGTGTGTGTTCTTCCTTGTCCATCCCTCTGGTTAACTGAAAATTCCATGTAGTGGCAGTGCCCTGTCTTAGCTTATTAATTCCATCTCTCAATGTCTGGAGCAGGGTTTGCCACATGAGAGGTGCTCAGTGTGTTTTGTGGTTGAATGTGGACGCTGATTTGAATGTATTTTAAAGTATGAAGTGTGTGCCCTGCTCTTGTGTATGTATCCAGCTTCCCAGCTCCAGGAAAGTCTGGGCTGAAGACACAATGAATCATGTGTGAGTGGTTTAGCTCTGCATAGTGCCAGGTGATGTGCTTCTAAGGGGAGGGTGTCTAAGGTGGATCTCTAGGCATGGGGACATTGTCTGACTTGATTGGACAGAGCACATTTCTGACTTGGTCTAACTCCCATAGGATGGTTTCGTGTCATGCCGAACTCCACAGGACTCTGTGAATCACACCTTTTGTGCCAGAGGAGACCTCCGCACCTGCTGGAGTTGGAGATGTCTCTTCCTTTTATGAAAGAGCTGTGCGACGTGCTTCTCTAAGCAGTGGACATGGGCAGGCTTTCCAGTCCCAGGCAGAGAATGGACATCCCCGTAGTGCTCATGAGGGGTGGGGAAAAGAAGGAGCTTCTTAAAGCAGAGTGACGGCTGAGTTGTTGCTGAGGACAAGGCACACTTATGTGGATGACCACCAGCAGGAAGAGACCGGGGACTGGTTCTAGGGAAAGCCGTTTGCAGTATAGCAGAGGCCAGAAGCGTACCTCCATGGTTCACAGGAAATGACCTGTGGTGATAAGTTTAGGGTGGGAATATGAGGGACCTGCCCTCCTCTCAAGCTCTCAGCGTGCCCCTCTCAGTTGCTCCCTCCCTTCCCTTAAGTCCTGACTCTGCCCACTGAGTATTGTCAGGGGTCCAGCTGGGCTGGATGTGGGAGGAGACCCTATTCCTGCCCTTAAAGAGCTGCTAGTCTGCCTGGGAATCAGAAACATGCAAAGCAGCTGGAGTCAGAATCTGAATGCGACTCTGCCCGAATGCTCTCACCCGCTTAGCCAGTCACCCACTAGTCATTTATGGAGTGCCTCACAGGTGCGGGGGTCACTGTGTGGAGTGCGGGGAAACCCAAGGAAACCCAACAGAGTTGGGTTTCTGCCTTTCTGGAATTTACTTTCTAACAGGAAAACAGATCTCAGCCACAAAAATGAATAAACATCTAAGATCACAGCATCTGTGGTGGTGGTAGTGGGTTAGTCACTCAGTCGTGTCCAGCTTTTTGCGACCCCACAGGCTGTAGTCTGCCAGGCTCCTTTGTCCATGGGGTTTCCCAGGCAAGAATACTGGAGTGACTTGCCGTTTCCTCCTCCAGGGGATCTTCCCAACCCAGGGATTGAACCCATATCTCCTGCTTGGCAGGCGTGTCCTTTACCACTGAGCCACCAGGGAAGCCCTGCGACAGTTATAATAAGGGTTAAATGAACAGGGTACCATTGTGGGGAAAAACAGGAGAAACATACTCAAGCTGAGTTGGCAGGGGTCTCTGCGGAGATGATGTGGAAGCTAAGACTTAAAGGACGAGAAGGAGCCAGCCATGGACAGAGCTGCAGGGAGACCGTTCCAGGCAGAGGCCCTAGTGAGTGCTGACTTGGGGGCAGGAATGAGCTTGTATTGTGTGAAGAACGGATGGAGACCAGGGTAGGTTAAGAAAGGCTTCAGGAGTGAGGGGCAAACTGTGGACAAACAACATATGTCTACACAGCCTGACTAAGAACGGACATCTACTGGTTGCTCACAGGGAGCCTAGCCCTGTGCTTTTGTCGCACCTGATTGAATCCTCATGCCATCTGAATACTCCTAATCTCGGAGAGGAGGCAGTGGAAGTCAGTTGCCCCAGGCTGTGGAGCAAGTCAGCGGTGGGATCCGCTTTTGAACATAAGTCTGATTATTGATCATAACCTCGAAGTGATTCTGTCTCCCAGTGCACAGGAAAACAGTGCAGACTGCACAAACCCGCGACATGGAAAAGGACAGAAAAAGGAGAAACCAGAGAAAGCTGTAGTCATGGCTTTAGGATGTTGGGAGGATCATGTAGAGAGATGTGTGGATAATCATGTGATGGAAAAACGATTATTAAAGCTCTACTGCAGCTTAGGGAGTTGTTTATTCTTTGATGAACAGGGCTTCTGTAGAGCCCTTTAGCAGTCTAACGGTGGAAAGCAGCGCCACCTGTTGGTGGAAAAGGGTGATGGCTGTAAAACAACTCGAGAACACTTGGATCCGTCCCTGATGAAGTGTTTCTTGGTCTGGTGGGTGAGGATGTGGTGAGAGGAGTGGGTCCAGGGCTGGAGGGAGTGCAGGAGAACTCAAAGGCACAGCTCTGCCTCCGGAATAGAGAGGGCTGGGTTGGGAGGTTGGGCTCTCCACTCTGTATTCCTCATGGGCACCAGAGGATCTCAGAAAATAGAAAGGCGATGTGGAAAAAGTGAGAGATCTTGAATGGCTCAAGAAGCTCGGAAAGGCTCCAGCAAAGAGGCAAAACCTGAGCAAGCACGTATTTGTGCATAACTGTGAAATGATGTAAGCTTTTCTCTGCAGTATTGTTTGAAATATGAAAGTTGTGTCCCACGTGCCCATCAGTAGGGGGTTGGTACATAAAGTATGTTGCATGCATATGACAGAATGCCACACAGCAGTGAGAAAGTGGTGAGCAGCTCTTTATGCACCAAAATGGGAAAGTCCCCAAGATGTATTAAGAGAGAAAAAGCAAATAATAGCAAAAACTAAGGCGTAGAACAGTGTGCACAGTATGCCATGGTTTATGTAAAAAGGAGAGGGGATATAAAATAAATATTCATCTTGCTCATCTGAGCCAAAGGAAACTCTGGAACACATATGAAGGTAGTGGTTTAGTTGCTAAGTTGTGTCTGACTCTTGCGACCCCATGGACTATAGCCTGTCAGGCTCCTCTGTCCTTGGGATTTCCCAGGTAAGAATACTGGAGAGGATTGCCATTTCCTTCTCCAGGGGATCTTCCCAAACCAGGGATTGAACCTGGGTCTCCTACATTGCAGGAAGATTCTTTACTGACTGAGCCACCAAGGAAGCCCAGAACATGTACGGGAGACTACTAATATTAACATAGTGGCTGTCTGAGTGAATGGGTGAGAGTGAGAGGAACGGGAGTGAGATCATTCATCTCATATCTTCTTATTTTTTTGAATTTTAAATTAAGTGTATAAATCCCATATTCAGGTTGATGGTTTTAAAAAGGAAACTTACAAATGAAAACTGAGATGAAATTCTGATCCCTTTGTAGCTTGGCACTGCTTCTCCCCCACTGGGTCTTTGCCTCCTTGGGTCCAGAACTGGTAAGCCCTGTGGGCCACATGCAGCCTGGAGGTCTTTTATCCACTGAATTGGAAACTTGTAAACTTTATATGTGTGGAATAACTTGTCCCTCGAAGCATTATTGTTAGACTTTGTTCATCCATGTTTTCTGATTCCCATGAGATTCACAAAGTTGCAAGCATAAGCTTTTTGTGCTTTACTGTAATTAGTGATGAGTCCAGGTAGCTGTTCATTTGGTTAGTTTCAGATATTGACTGAGCTCCTATGAAGTTTTTGTGCTAGTCTGATCCCTGGAAGTATCGCCAAGAAGCCTTGGCCCCAGGTTTTGCCCTTGGAGGGCTCACCATCTAATGAGGAGATCAGGCTGTGACCAGGACCATGGTGGAGGAGAGCAGAGGATCAGTGGGTGTCCCTGACTTGAGGGAATCACTCTAATCTGCCTGGCAGAACTGGGAAGGCTTCAGGGAGGAGGGAGCACTTAAATGGAAACTCAGACCATGAGTGTTGAGCAAATGCACCTCCAGCATCAAGAACCAAAAAGAAATGGCTGAGTTTGTTTTTAGTGCTCAGAGTAAGCATTTTTTTTTTTTTTTGGTGATGCATGTACTAAGGGGTACCAAGATGTGTGTGTTATTTTTCAAGGACTCTACATTCATTTTAAAAGAGAAAGATGTGCCTTTTGTTTATTTCTTGTAGTTTCTGTTAAAATTAGTGTAAGAAACCATTTTCTCTGCACCCAGGTCACATAAAAGCAGTTGTTGCTTCCAGTTTTATGGTGGGAGCAGGAGGAGGTCAGGGAAAGCCCCTGTCTTCCTGTCTGCAGCCTGCCCCCTCAGCTCTAGTGGATCTGACTTACTACACTGTGGGGCTGGATGAGACTGGGGCCAGGGCCTCGGTCATCGGGGAATGCCACTTCCTGTTGTTGCACAGGGTACTCCTAGACTGCTGTCCCCCTGGCCCCTGATGAGGCCTCATAACTAGGCTGTGTTCCCTGTGTGACCACAGTTGACCTGTCTGAAATAAGAAGTCTGGACAAGGTGATCTGTTGGAGGCCTTCTGGAACTCAGCCCCTACAACCACGATGCCAAACTCAGGGGGAAATTCACGTCATTTCCCAGGGGATGGGCTCCAGTATGTTCAGGTGGGCATGGCCTTCCTCCACTTTTCTGGCACAATAAAGGTGTCTCTTTCTAAGCCCCAATTAGAGGCAGTGTGATTCCATGAAAGCATATTCAGGAAGAGAGCTGAGGACAGATCTGGATTTAAGCTGAGATCCTTCCCCTTTCTGGGCGTCTCTTCCTGTCTAATGACAGGAGGCCATTGGATCAGGCCTGTCCCAGCTCCAACTTTGCCAGGACGATCCCTTGTCCCTCAGTGGCAGACATGGAATCTGGGCCCTCTAGGCCAGCCTCTCCCTTCTGCCTCCCACATGTGCTTTCTCAAACATGTTGTGGGAGTGAATTGGAGCTGTGAGTGCCAGTGGTCCATGAGAGCCTCTTACTCAGGCAGTGCTCCACAGAGAGGACCTTGGGACCAGTGCACAGAGGAGTCCTTTGGCCCAGCCTCCCATTAGAGATGGGCTGCCATTTAAATTTGAATGTTGTCCCCAGTGAGTTTATGAGACAGGAGGTAGATGGGCCCCTCCAGGGTGAGCAACAGGGGTTTGTTCCTTGTGGACAAAAATTACAAAATATCAATAGCAGGACAATTGAGAGAGGAGGCTGGGCCCGTCCCAGAAAAGAGATAAGAGACAATATATTTCTCATTCTCCAAGTCAAGGAGACCTTACTGACTAGAAAGCTCCTTGGAGGTCAAAAGGGGAGTTATGCTAAACTACCCATAGATCTTTTCACTGGAATCCATCTTGGCTGATGGGAGGATCCTGAGATATGCCAAACGCCAAGTCAGAACCAGCCAAATCAAAATAATTGGACAAAGGAAACCTGGAGGAAATGCCCCAGATAGGTGATTTAAACTACCACAAGGGAGTGACTCTTTCTTGGAGTCCACTCTTGTTTCTATCCACACGTACTCTTTTCTTTTTTCCTCCTAATAAGTACTTTACTTGCTTCACTACTTTCCATCTTTGTGGAAATTCTTTTCAGCGAAGCCAAAGGGCCAGGCCCTTGTCACTGATCACTGGTCTAGCGGCTAGGATTTGGTGCTCTCACCACCATGACCGGACCTCAGTCTCTGGTGGGGACCTGAAGCCCTGCAGAGGCTACCCAAGATCGTTTATAATCACAAGCAACTGGCTGAAGAGAAGACAGGTAGCACACAACTTTGAATTTATCTTTGTTTCTAGATCACAGCATATTATAGTATGAATTAATGTTTTTAAAAGTCTGCCCAAAATTGTATGGGTCATGTGGAAAAGCTTCATTAAGTATTGTGGCAGAGGTTCAGAACATTCATTTATTAAATATAGAACGGAGATGCTATAGCATTCTGTTTGGTATTTTGTCTTGTTGAGGGCCTCAGTGGGTGGATGCAGCCTTCTCTGAGGGCCTCCAAGGGCTCCTTCCTGAATAGCAGAGGAGCTTTTAGGAGTTGATGTGCAACCATGATCCTGGGTTAAACCAGTCAGTCCTAAAGGAAATCAACCCTGAATATTCATTGGAAGGACTGATGCTGAAGCTGAAGCTCCAATGTTTTGGCCATCTGATGAGAAGAGCCAATTCATTGGAAAAGACCCTGATGGTGGGAAAGATTGAAGCCAAAAGAAGAGGACGGAAGAGGATGAGATAGTTAGATAGGATCACCGATTCAATGGACATGAATTTGAGCAAACTCCAGGAGATAGTGAAGGACAGGGAAGCTTGGTGTACTGCAGTCCACGGGGTCACAGAGTCAGACACGACTGAGCGACTGAACAACAATAGCAACCAGGTCCTGGATGGGACCTGGCCTAATTTTTGCAGGATGACTCTTCTTCTGTAGGCATAGTGATGAAAAGGAGTGAGGAAGGAGGGGTGAAGGTGTGAAAAGTGCTGGATGAATTTGTGAATGAAGTCTGTGGAGCATTTGCCAGCCTTGGGATCACTTAGAAATCCTTTGCCACCTCCAGAGAGTTGTCTGAGCAACCACAAGGTGGTGCTCTTTGTCCACCTCCAGAAGGCATCTGCTCCCTCTTGGAAGGCTTTTCCAGACTGGGAAGTGTGGAGGTGGGTGCAAAGGACTTGCAAGGAAAAGCGCCCAGAGGGCAGCTCCACAGTTCCTTCAAAGGGATTCCAGGGTCTCTGCCTTGAAGGAAATTCCCTTCTTGGCACCCAGACAAGCCACTTTCTGCTCTAATAAGTTAGTGATGTTTTTATCCCATCACAGTCCAGGGCTGTGAAGCTCAGAGAGGTTTCAGGTTCCCAGAGCCAGCCTGGGGCAGAGCCCAACAACTCCAAGTCCACGTCTTTCCCTGATGTACATCCTATCCTGTATCGAGGGGACTTAGTATTGTCCCCAATAGGTTGCTGCACTGAATTATTCCAGGAGGCATCTCTCCTTAGCAGTTGATGCTCCCTGAAACCATGGACTATGGCAGCCATTTACTGTCCCCCAAAATAGAGAGTTCTAGAAAACCAAATATATAAAGCATTATTGTTTTAAAAAACTCGCTCCTTTTAAAAAATACAATATATATGCAGAGGAATTAAAGTCAAACAATATGAAAGGGAAAGAAAGTCTCTAATGAAGTTTTCTAATGAATAAGTTTTCTAATGGAAAGAAAGTCTCCGTCTGTTGGCCCCAAGTGTCCAACATCCTTCTCTGGAGGTAGCCATTATTACCAGTTCCTTGGGGGCTTTTCTGGAAATATACATATGTACTTTTGCATGGAACAGAATTTATTTTGGGGGGCTCCAAAATCACTGCAGATGGTGAGTGCAGCCATGAAATTAAAAGACACTTGCTCCTTGGAAGAAAAGCTATGACCAACCTAAACAGCATATTAAAAAGCAGAGACATTACTTTGCTGACAAAAGTCCATCTATGCTATGGTTTTTCCAGTAGTCATGTATGGATGTGAGAGTTGGACCATAAACAAAGCTGAGCACTGAAGAATTGATGCTTTTGAACTGTGGTTTTGGGGAAGACTCTTGAGAGTCCCTTGGACTGCAAAGAGATCCAACCAGTCCATCCTAAAGGAAATCAGTCCTGAATATTCGTTGGAAGGACTGATGCTGAAGCTGAAACTCCAATACTTTGGCCACCTGATGTGAAGAACTGACTCATTAGAAAAGACCCTGATGCTGGGAAAGATTGAAGGCAGGAGGAGAAGGGGACGACAGAGGACGAGATAGTTGAATGGCATCACCGACTGGATGAACATGAGTTTGAGCAAGCTCTGGGAGTTGGTGATGGACAGGGAAGCCTGGTGTGCTGCAGTCCATGGGGTCGAAAAGAGTCAGACACGATTGAATGACTGAACTGAACTGTGAGCTCTAGAGCATGGGCTCAGTAGTTGCAGAGCTTGGGCTTAGGTGCCCCATAGCATGTGGAATCTTCCTGGAGTAGAGATAGAACCCATGTCTCCTTCATTTGCAGGTGGATTCTTAACCACTGGAGCATGAGGGAAGTCCGGGAAGCATTTTTAAAGCCAATGTGAGGGAGAGGAGTCCAGGGTATATAATTAACTCATGCACTCAGGTCTCGAGGCTATGTACTCATGGTCCTCAAATAGTTAATTTAATCCATTTGGTGGGAGTTTTAGCATCTGTACTACAGCTCTGGAGATGGGCATCAGATATGACTACCTAGATACTTCAGAGAAGAACTAAAGCAGAGGATTTTGGGGGAAGGATCTGTCCCAAGGAGCCCCATAGCTTCCTCCGTGCTCAATTGCTCAGTTGTGTCCTACTCTTTGTGACCCTATGGACTGTAACCCACCAGGCTCCTCTGTCAATGAAATTTCCTGGTTAAGAATCCTGGAGTGGGTTGCCATTTCCTACTCCAGGGGATCTTTCCAGGCCAAGGATCAAACCCACATCTCCTGCACTGGCAGATGAATTGTTTACTGCTGAGCCACCTTGGAAGCCCAAGGCCCATAGGGTCCTGGTCAATTACATTTTTAATTGCCCCATTTCAGTGATCATCCACTTAAGGAGTGCTGATCAGATATTTTGTAGGATACCATAAGTGGGCTTAAAAATTTTTTTTTAGTTTATATTGAAGTATAGTTGATTTACAATGTTATGTTAGTTTTAGGTGTACAGCAAAGTGATTCATTTATATGTACACATGTATCTATTCTTTTTCAAACAAGAATGGGAGTTTTTGATGACACTGTTATGTAAACTCTTCTCTCAAATGGCTGAACCACTGCAAGGATCCCAGGATCCTTGAGCAGGGCTTTTGTGTGCAATTGGTTGGCTGGTGGAAGTGATAAAGGAGAGAGAGTTGAAGCACTACTTTGGGGAGAGAGGTCAGAGGACATTTATTTGGGAACAGCCTGTTTGGATGGTTCAGTGAGAAAAAAGCCTCTTGAAGAGAAGGAGCAAAATCTCCCACGTCAGCACCACAATCTATCCTATGGGTCTGTAGATCTTCTCTGCTGAGCACAGGGTTTGGAGAGGGGCAGGGTGGTAGGAGACTGAGGTAGAAAGAACTCAGGCTGGAGTCTGACAAGGTGGGCTCAGCTCCAGCTTTGTCACTTGCTGATTGCACAGTTCTTTACAGTCTCCAAGCTCCAGGTTCACATCTGCAGGGTGGGGATAAGCTTTCCTCTTCTCCAGGAAGCATGAGGATTTGCTGGAATCCTCAGGTGGAAACCCTCACATTTTAGCTGCTGTGGAAGGGATGGTTTTGATGATGATGACCGGCCCAGAGCGGAATTGGGAACCCGGAAAATGCATGAAGCCTTTGCCCTTAGAAGCTGTTTAGTCTTTGTGGAGATGGAAAGAGCCACTTTCCTACCTGGGAGAGGGTATTTAGAGAACCCAGGAGCCTAAAACTGCCTTGGCTTTTCTTTCAGGATAAATATGCTATTTTAGGACAAGTAAATTAAATCAAAGCTTCCATTGAGTGTCTTCTTCAGAAACCTGCCTGGCACCTTATTTTGGAGGAATGCAGTTAAGGCTTGTTTGTGAAACTATTGGATTGGCTGAAAAGTTCATTTGGGTTTTTCCGTTAAGATGTTGTGGAGAAATACTTGAATGAAATTTTTGGCCAACCTGGTACAATGCATGTATTTCTTTGTATTTAGAAACATGTATTTAACAATCTATATCTATCTATATTTTTTTTCCTGAATATATTGAGCTTTTTCAAAAATGAAGGTTTCAAGATTCTGAAAACCATGCCGATTCTACCAGAATGGGGTAGAAAATGGGGACCGCCCAACTCATGAAAATCTTCCACCGACCATTGCTGAACTCGCAGGAATAATGTAGTGATGTGGAGGAGAAAAGGGATCCAATGTTTCTTCCGGGGATTAAAAGTGAGTCCAAAATTGCAAGAACTTGGAGAAAAAGGCTCTTGTTGAGTTTCCCTTTGAATAACCGAGGCGCTTTCTCTCTGAGCACTAAGTGTTGAGAGGCAGCATCCTTACTGCCTAGAAACCCAACAAAGACTGGCTTGGTGGCTGCTTTGAGGTTTCTGTTCCATGTAGAATTTTAACCATGAAAAGATACAAAGATTGGTTTCTTCTGAGTCCTTAACTGAACACCACAAAGGGGGACAATTAGTGGGGAGCTGGGCTGCTGTCTCCCACCGGCTATGCTGCTGCCATTCGGAATCTTGGACCCCACACTCCAGAGCCATGTGGGGTGCACCACCCCAGTCTTTCTCCATCTTCAGGGTTTGGAAATGTGCCATAGACTTAGCTGTGGAGTGTGGTGGGTGTGGAGTGTGGTGGGCTCCAGAGAGGCCATGAGTTGTGGATTAGAGAGAGTGGGTTGCTGTTTAGTTTTGTAACCACTTAAAAAAAAAAGTGGTTATGTCATCTTTACTTGCTGGAGGTCCTAATTTGTAAAATGGGATGAAAATTCCTGGATTGAAGGCCTGCTGTTAGGGTAAGCTGAGATAACTGTAGATAGTGTTGGCTCAGGGTAAGGAGGTAATCGGCTTCCTTTGTGGCTCAGGTGGTAAAATATCCACCTGCAATGTGGGAGATCTGGGTTTGATCCCTGGGTTGGGAAGATACCCTGGAGAAGGGAAAGGCTACCCTCTCCAGTATTCTGGCCTGGAGAATTCCATGGACGGTTTAGTTCATGGAGTCATGAAATCAGATTGATTATATTCTTTGCAGCCAAAGATGGAGAGGCTCTATACAGTCAGCAAAAACAAGACCAGGAGCTGACGGTGGCTCAGATCATGAGCTCCTTATTGCCAAATTCAGACTTAAATGGAAGAAAGTAGGGAAAACCACTAGACCATTCAGGTATGACCTAAATGAAATCCTTTACAATTATACAGGGGAGGTGACAAATAGATTTAAGGGATTAGATCTGATAGACAGAGTGCCTGAGGAACTATGGACAGAGGTTCATAACATTGTACAGGAGGCAGGGATCAAGACCATCCCCCAGAAAAAGAAATGAAAAAAGGCAAAATGGCTATCTGAGGAAGCCTTACAAATAGCTGTGAACAGAAGAGAAGTGAAAGGCAAAGGAGAAAAGGAAAGATATACTCATTTTAATGCAGAGTTCCAAAGAATAGCAAGGAGAGATAAGAAAGCCTTCCTCAGTGATCAATGCAAAGAAAGAGAGGAAAACAACAGAATGGGAAAGACTAGCGATCTCTTCAAGAAAATTAGAGATACCAAGGGACATTTCACGCAAAGATGGGCACAATAAAGGACAGAAATGGTATGGACCTAACAGAAGGTGGCAAGAATACACAGAAGAACTGTACAAAAAAGATCTTCATGCACCAGATAATTATGATGGTGTCATCACCATCCTAGAGCCAGATAACTGGAATGTGAAGTCAAGGGGGCCTTAGAAAGCATCACTATGAACAAAGCTAGTGGAGGTGATGGAATTCCAGCTGAGTTTTTTCAAATCCTAAAAGATGAAGCTATGAAAGTGCTGCACTCAATATGCCAGCAAATTTGGAAAACTCAGCAGTGGCCACAGGATTGGAAAAGGTCAGTTTTCATTCCAATCCCAAAGAAAGGAAATGCCAAAGAATGTTCAAACTACCACACAATTGCACTCATCTCACACACTAGTAAAGTAATGCTCAAAATTCTCCAAGCCAGGCTTTAATAGTACGTGAACTGTGAACTTCCAGATGTTCAAGCTAGATTTAGAAAAGGCAGAGGAACCAGAGATCAAATTGTCAACATCCATTGGATCACTGAAAAAGCAAGAGAGTTCCAGAAAAATATCTACTTCTGCTTTATCGATTATGCCAAAGCCTTTGATTGTGTGGACCACAGCAAACTGTAGAAAATTGTTAAAGAGATGGGAATACCAGACCACTTGACCTGCCTCTTGAGAAACCTGTATGCAGGTCAGGAAGCAACAGTTAGAACTGGACGTGGAATGGCGGACTGGTTCCAAATCGGGAAAGGAGTACGTCAAGGCTGTATATTGTCACCCTGCTTGTTTAATTTATGTGCAAAGTACATCATGAGAAACACTGGGCTGGATGAAGCACAGCTGGAATCAAGATTGCTGGGAGAAATATCAATAACCTCAGATATGGAGATGACACCACCCTTATGGCAGAAAGCGAAGAAGAGCCTCTTGATGAAAGTGAAAGAGGAAAGTGAAAAAGTTGTTTTAAAGCTCAACATTCATAAAACTAAGATCATGGCATCTGGTCCCATCACTTCATGAGACATAGATGGGGAAACAGTGGAAACAGTGAGAGACTTTATTTTCTTTGACTTTAAAATCACTATAGATGGTGACTGCAGCCATGAAATGAAAAGACGCTTCCTCCTTGGAAGAAAAGTTATGGCCAACCTAGACAGCATATTAAAAAGCAGAGACATTACTTTGCCAACAAAGGTTTGTCTAGTCAAACTATGGTTTTTCCAGTAGTCATGTATGGATGTAAGAGCTGGACCATAAAGAAAGCTGAGCACTGAAGAATTGATGCTTTTGAACTGTTGTGTTGGGGAAGACTCTTGAGAGTCCCTTGGACTGCAAGGAGATCCAACCAGTCCATCCTAAAGGAAATCAGTCCTGAATATTCGTTGGAAGGACTGATGCTGAAGCTGAAACTCTTAATACTTTGGCCACCTGATGGGAAGAACTGACTCATTTGAAAAGACCTTGATGCTGGGAAAGATTGAAGGCAGGAGGAGAAAGGGAGGACAGAGGATGAGATGGTTGGATGGCATCAGCGACTCAATGTACATGAGTTTGAGTAAACTCAAGGAGTTGGTGATGGACAGGGAGGCCTGGTGTGCTGCAGTCCATGTGGTTGCAAAGAGTTGGACATGACTGAGTGACTGAACTGAAGTGAACTGAAAGATGTAATAATGGTAACCATTTATAGAGTACTGTTATTCTCTCCATTCTAGGCTTTATGGCACAGATACTCTGTCTGACTTTCGAAGCTCGTCAGACCATTCCCAGCTCTATATCTTCTGCTTTGACTGAATAGGTGTCCATGATGTCTCCTGTTTATCTTCCTGGTACCCACAGGGATAAGGGACCATGTCCCTGACTGGAATGTGTGTACGTTCAGTCACATCTGACTCTTTGCAACCCCCCAGTTTATAGCCCATCAGGTTCTTCTGTCCATGGGATTTCCATGCAAGAATACTGGGGTGGGTTGCCATTTCCTTCCCCAGAGGATCTTCTGACCCAGGGACTGAACTCAAGTCTCCTGCATTGGCAGGCAGATTCTTTACCACAGAGTCTCAGGGGAAGCCAAGCCTTAGATTGCTCACCTTTAAAAGAGTTTGCAAAACAGTTCCTAACAGTTTAAATTGTTTTAGGATTAAATTATATGAAGTATGTATAGGGCTTCCCAGGTGTGCAGTGGTAGAGAATCTGCCTGGCAAGCAGAAGACTTGAGTTTGATCCCTGGATCGGGAAGATCCCCCAGAGAATACTGGCAACCCACTCCAGTATTCTTGCCTGGGGAATCCCATGGAGAGAGGAGCCTGGCAGATTACAGTCCATGGGTTTGCAAAGAGTCAAACACAACCTAACAACCAAACAACAATGACAAACAAACATGTCTAATGCATAGCCCATAATAAGAATTGAATAAATTATTGTTGGTCTTCAATGAATGTTTGAGTAAATGTTTCTGTAGTCAGCATATGAGTAGCTTGCCTGTCTACACGTATTTAGTGAAATTAATGTACCATAGCATTCTCAATTGTATCCTAACCTTTTGAGTTTGCTTTCCTTTTTAGTTCTTTATTTTCACCTATAGTAAATAAAGTTGCAGTGAACATCTCCATGCAAGTATTGATTTCCTTGAATGGAATTCTTAAGACAGAATCCTAGGAATGAGATTATTGGTTTACAGGGCTTATTCAGCATTTCCAGAGGATGTTTCCATTTGGCCACATAGGCTACAAAGAGAAATTTAACAATACAAAATACTCAGAAAATGTATATTGTCCTAAGCAATTCTTTTTGATCTTTTGATGGATGTCTTGCTTCCATTTAACTTCTCATTTTAGCTAGGTTGAAAATCCATGGCTTTAAAATTTTTATGATATGTAATTATTTCAGTTTTTTTTTATTCAGTAGAGCTATTATGCATAGTTATTTGTTTTTAAAAGGCTTATTGCTTATAACAATTAATGTAGCCGTTATCTATTTTATGCAACTAGACCTTGGGTTTTTTTCCCCCTTTCTGCCTTTATTAGTGTGTTATGTCCCTTATAAATGGGACAGAGAATTGACTCTAACTAGATTAAGCAAAACCAGAATAAGCTGGCTCTTGTAATCAGGAAAGAAGGGCTGGTACAACTTTAGGCAAAGTTGGATCCAGGGGCTAACCCATGTGGCCATAGTTTTGTCCTTCCATTTCTCTGTTTTAAATCCTTCTGTGTGTTGGCTGTGCTTCTGGACAGATTTTCTTCAGAGGATCCCAGAGATGACATCTAGTCCTGAGAAACCACACCCTTTTGACTTGTGATCAACCAGAAGAGAAGCCTTTCTCCATCTTCCACCCAGCAAATCTTGTGAAGTCCCTGATTGGCTTTCCTAGGTCATGTGTTTATGTCTCAGCCAATCAATGTGCTCGTGGACTCCTGGGGTAAGGTGCTGCTGCTAAGTCACTTTAGTCCTGTCCGACTCTGAGCGACCCCATAGACAGCAGCCCACCAGGCTCCCCCGTCCCTGGGATTCTCCAAGCAAGAACACTGGAGTGGGTTGCCATTTCCTTCTCCAAGGCATGAAAGTGAAAAGTGAAAGTGAAGTCGCTCAGTCGTGTCCGACTCTTCACTACCCCATGGACTGCAGCCTACCAGGCTCCTCTGTCCATGGGATTTTCCAGGCAAGAGTACTGGAGTGGGGTGCCATTGCCTTCTCTGCCTGGAGTAAGGTGAGGGTATGCCTATGCATTAGTGCTCAGTCCTGTAGACTCTTTGAGACTGTAGCTCGCCAGGCTCCTCTGTCTATGGGATTATCCCAGAAAGCATGCTGAAGTGGGTTGCTGTTTCCTCCTCCAGCGGATCTTCCTGACCCAGAGATCAAACCTGAGTCTCCTGCATTTGCAGGCGGGTTCTTTACCACTGAGTCATCTGGGAAGCCCAAAGTGGATGCACTTTTAAAAGTAAATATTTCTTCATTGACTTCTCATCAATTTACCCATTTAGGTGAGGGTGGGTATCATAATATGTAACCCCTCAGGCTTTACAGGTTAGGGAAGGGGCTTCAAGAGTGGGATATTGTTACTGAGGAAGTGCTAAGGTAAACAGCATGCAAGTTGTGAAGTAACCACCAGATGGCACTTTCGATCTTTCACCTTCAGGTGGCAGCTGGACCCAGACCGCCTTCCTTGGGTCTTTCTTTAGATCTCTTAACCCGCAGAGAGTTGGTGCAAGCTCTGGAAGCTGGTGATGGACAGGGAAGCCTGACTGTGCTGCAGTCCATGGGGTCACAAAGAGTCGGACATGGCTGAATGACTGAACTGAACGCTCAGAGATATGTTCAGTGGAACTCCTGCTTGATAGGTTTCAGAAAAATTGAGGCCTTGCAGTTTGTAAGAAAAGGAACAAGCCTAGTGGGGGTTATATACCATGCGGGAGCGTGGAAAAGCAGTACAGAGTGGATGGACCTATGGATGGAACGGGCTCAAAACCTAGATGGTAGTTTGGCTCCAGTGGTGGTGGTTGGTTATTTTCTGTTAAGCTTCCTCTCTTTAGCCAGACTCCTCAGTACAAAATTCTGTGAGTTCCCTTAAGAATGTGTTTTATGAAAATGTCTGAGTTGGTCAGGAATTTGGCTATCCTCTCAAGAGTAGTAAGAGATCTCAAACCAGAGGCTTCCTGAACCTTCTCCCTCCCAGTGCACAGCCTGCTGCCTTGAGGAGGCCAGCTGTGCGATGGGGAGTGGGGGGCACACTGCAGGTGCCCACTGCCGGGCACAGGGGTGGACAAGGGCATGGGAGGACACAGGGCCGCTGCTTCCCATTTGCTTCCCCGTAACTGGGTGAGTGAATGTTACAGTCTTAGGGCCAGCATGGTCCTGTGGGCTAGGGACCCAGAACTTTCTGGTCGTTTGGACAGACCTTATAACCTGGCGGCCAGCAGGGAAGAATAGAGGCTCGAAAAGAAGGACCTGAACTTCAGGGCTCCACTCTAAGAAGCGTTTTCTCACACACTAGCCCCCAGTGGCCACAGCGACCCTTCCCTTGTCTTCCCTCCCCCACTAGTCATAAAATACCTGCTCTGTGCCAGGCACTTGCTGGGGGCTGGGAATTCAGAGACAAAACCTATTCACTATTGTCAGAGATCCCACAGCCCAGTTGGGGAGATGGACATATGTAGAAAAACACCATTCAGTGTGGACATGCTGAGGGTGTAGCGCGATAGTGTGGTCAGACAGGCCTGGGTTGAAATCCTGGGTTGGCTAGTTGGTAAGTGGATGTTAGGCAGGTGATGGAGTCTCTATCAGACTTTTCTTGTTTGTAAAGTAGGGATGATACTATAGACGTCAATGCCTATTTCATAGAGTTGGTGTGAAGAGTGAGTGAGAATGTGTGTAAGGCACCTTGTCTTGAGCTTCAGACAGAAGGATATGCAGGTCTCATTGATTTTCTTATCTTGTATATGTCAAAGCCAAGAGGCAGAATGAACATACTGGGTGATAGAATGTGAGCCAGACTGTGTTTGAAGGTTTGGAGTGCTAGGGAAGAAATTGGTAAGACTTAATAATTAATTGGGACAGATGTAGAGTGGTGGGCTTGGGTTCAAAAGATCAGTTGCCCAAACTCAAGGATGGAATGCGGGTCTGTGTGGCCTGACACTCTGCTCCTGTATGAAGAGGCCTTGGGGACCATTTAAATGCCTGCTTAATGGATGTAATGGGGTCACTAGCACAGTTAACAGGGCTTAATAGAAATCTGATGTCCTGACAAAGGAAATGAGCCACCTCTGTATAGGAGACGGTTTGGGGAGTGGGGGTGTCCTGGATGGCTAAGGACCCAGAAGCCATCGTCTGGAATGACTGAGTGGACAGGCAGCTTTCACCTGGAGAGGGTCACATGTGTCACTGCCTTCCAAAAACATCAGGCGTTGGCACCTGAAAAAGGTATTGTGCTTCCTCTGTGTTGTCCCACAGGGGGACCTTAGGAGGCCTCATTTAGGTTTCTGATTTAAGGATGACTTTTAAAACTTTTTAGCTGACTTGGACTTTTCCAACATAGAGTGAGCTGCTTTATGAGTTGTGAGGTTCCTGTTACTAAAAACATTCAAGCAGCCTCTGGAGGCCCTATCTGGGATGACCTAAGGCAGGATTTATATAGGGTCCAAGACACCATAAGGATAACTTCAGAGGAATACAAGAATCTTCTGAAGTTGTTTACAAGGTTGTGCATTTCTTTGACGGAAAAAGAAATAGAGTATTCGTCAACTTTTCAAGGGCACCCAGTGTCCAAAGTGATAAGTTGCTCGGTCATGTCTGACTTTGTGACCCATGGACTATTCCTCTGTCCATGGAATTCTCCAGGCAAGAATACTGGAGTAGGTTGGCATTCCCTTCTCCAGGGGATCTTCCCAACCCAGTGATCAAACCTGGGTCTCCTGCATTGCAAACAGATTCTTTACCACTAAGCTACCAGGGAAGCCCCCATGTCCAAAAGCAGTTAAAAAATTCAGAAGTTCAAAGAAATTTGGATACAAGGTAGGACTAGATTCTAAGGTGTTTTCCTTCTGGAATTCAAGAGTCTTTGGATTGTTAAATATGTTCTTGTAACATGAAATTTTTGTTATTATTAGCTGTCATTTATTTGCTTGGTATGTGTCACATGAAATTTTACATATTCTATTTGAATAATCTCATCTAGTATTAAAAATAACTTTGAGATTAAGCACTACTATTATTTCTATTTTACAAGTGATGAAACTGAGGTATGGAAATTTGATCAAATTTTCAGAATGTTCAGGTTCCCTGGATAGATATGTGCCCCAAGTTTGGCCTTTTTATGTCTAATAGATATGATGTTAATCCAAATAGGTCCACATAGGGTAGAAAACCACAGTGTTCCCTTGGAAATTTTTTTTTTTCAATAATACAACTATTTTATTAAACATATGAACGTACTGATTTTGTACAACACGCATTTCTTTCTCTCCTCTGCCCCAGGAAGCCAGCACTCTAGAACCCCATGTTTATAAAAACACACTTTGGCAGCTACTATGACAAGGTGAAAAAAGTGCAATTCTGAAAGTGACAACACATAACCAAAGTGGGGAACAGAAAAGGCAGAGCTGAGTGGGCCCAGGGCTGCTCCTCTTCTCTCCAGAGGAAACAATTTAAGAATAGAAACTCTTGAGCATTATTTAAGCAGTACTGCCCAACTCTCTTGGTAGCATCTCTGTTTCAATTCCATTTATCTTGATGTTGTAACTAACTAATCTGTTACTTCTTTAAGAAATTCTGCCCTGGTTTATATCCTTTTCAGTGACCCATATCCCTTTGAGCTTCAAAAACACAGAAGTCGCTCAGTCATGTCTGACTCTTTGCGACCCCATGGATGGTAGCCCACCAGGGTCCTCGGTCCATGGGATTTTCCAGGCATGAATACTGGAGTGGGTTGCCGTTTCCTTCTCCGTCCCTTGGAAATTTTAAAGGCAGGATGATAATAATAACTACCATGTAGCGACTGCTTACTTTCTGTGTTGAGACTTTCATCTCATTCCGTTCTCATGGTAACCCTGTAAAGTTGAGACTGGGAGAAATTAAGGGGTTGGGAGAAATAAAGTAACTTGCTCATGGTTGCAGGAGAGAAGCCTGCATTCTCAGCTCTGCAGACATGGGGCATAAACACTGGGCTGGGGCCTGGGTGTCTTCTGTGTATCTATCCGATGAGGGATACTTTCAGTACATTTGGAGGGAAGTGCAGAAAATCCCTTAGCATCTGAGGTGAGTCAGCTCAGATAGAGTGGCAGGAGGTCATATCCTGAAACCTCAGAACAGGAAGCCAGCCCAAGGACTGAACATGGAGAGGACAACAGTCAATAAACCTTAAGTGCCCAGGTGACCCTTCCTCTTTGCCCCCCATCCCCAGAGCTGCCTAGGCTCCAGGTGGCTTGGTGAGCCTGAGGCTCCAGCATGACCTGTGTCTTGGGATTCTGTCCTCTCTCCCACCCCAGCTCCTCCCAGGTTCAGGGAAGGGAGTGAGTCAATAGCCTTATGGTGGGAAAATACTTCAGACTTGCCCACAGCTAGCATTCAAAGGGGTCATGTGTTGTTTGGGACTGCCGTGAGGGGAAGAAGTTTGGGACTCCATAGTTTTCCCCAAGCTTCCTGATGCGCATCAGCCCTCCCCAGGCTCACTGGGGGAATAAGATGTCAAAGACCCATATCCCGTTACTACTTCTCTGAAGTAGCTAATCCCTCCCTTACAGGACATGCCAACTTAATTGTCAAGGAAAGCTATTCCTCAGTCCTCTGGGAAATACAGCTGCTTAACTGACTTTTGTTCTCCTGAAACCAGAATCTGATACTCTCATTGTCTGGGGAATACCATGTGGACAGACACACAGAGAGGGGCACAAGGATTTTGATTTGGGTCTTTATTCAACAGATGGGACTCCTCCAGTAAACAATCTATGGGCATCCACTCCAATCTTTGTCTGGCAAAAGAGGGAGGCCAGAGTGAAACAGGGAAGCCAGAAGATGGCCCAGGAAGATTCTCTAAAGTGCTTTGTGGGGTTTAAGGGTCACTATTACTTCCCAAAGGCCCATACTCACTCAGGTTGTCCAAGGAGAGAAATCATTTCTTAGACATCGCACAATCCCAAACCCTATGTACTCCCCCACTAGGCCCTGAAAGTGGGAGGATCATATAATTTATCAACCACACTAGAGCTCTTTTAAGAGCATGGAAGGGAACCCTCTTCATAATTATACTGGGATGACTGTCCTAGACCTGGATTATCTCAGGAAACCAGGACATAGGGTCAACCTACTAGGAGTGTCCAAACCAAGATCTAACTGTGCTCAACACCACTTGCCTAGACCTGGCGGTATAGCTCAGTGGTAGAGCACATGCTTAGCATGCATGAGACCCTGGGTTCAATCCCCAGTACTGCCATCTTCAGGCTTCCCTGATGGCTAAGATGGTAAAGAATCCACCTGCAATGCGGAAGACCTGGGTTTGATCCCTGGGTCGGGAAGAGCCCCTGGAAGAAGGCATGGCAACGCACTCCAGTATTCTTGCCTGGAGAGTCCCCACAGACAGAGGAGCCTGGTGGGCTACAGTCCATGGGATCCCAAAGAGTTGGACATGACTGAGGATCTAAGCGTAAGACTACTTGGCCACTCTGTGACTTTGGCCAAGTTACTCAGTTTCTCTTTGCCTGAAACTCTTCATCTGTAGAATGGACTAACTAACATAGAGTTTGTTGAGAAAGCACTCAAGTATTGGTGGTGGTGGTGGTTATTATTTTTATTAAACTTTATTGCCCTGCAGAGTATGGGAATCAGCCAGGCTGGTATCTTAGCAGCTGTAAAGGAATTGAGGGATATTCTTTCTGTCATCATTTTCTTGGTTTATAATACTTTTTGGCTTTACTAATGCAAATACTTAACTCTTGTCTGTCTTTTCGGGCTATTATTTCCAGAAGACAAAAGCCTTTGTAATGTAGAAATGATTCCTGTGCGAGGGCTGCTTTCAAAGACACAATGGGTTGAAAGAAAGAGCCTGTTGCTTCACCTTCCCTTTTGCTCCTGGGGGAATATCCTTGCATATTAGATGAGTGTCTCATCTGCATCTAATTAGACATCCTACTACTGTTCCCAGAATATCAGCTCTCTTCGTTGTGAAACAGGCTGTTTATTTTAAATCCAGTTCTGAATTAATTTTTTAAGTCAACATCTTGATGGTTTCAACTTGTTTCTGACCAAAACATTGAGTTGAATTTGATATCAGAGTCATTTTGCTTATTCCACGTATTTGGTACCTGTGTCTTCTGTCATGTCTGACACTCTTTGTGACTCCTCCGTCCATGGACTTTCCTGGGCAAGAATATGGGAGTGGATTGCCATTTCCTCCTCCAGGGGATATTCCTAACCCAGGGATCGAACCGGAGTCTCCTGTGTCTCCTGCATTGGCAGGTGGATTCTTTACTTCTGTGCTGCCTGGTGGTGGTGGGAAAAATCTGTGACCGCTTCTACTTAGACTGAATTTGTGTCTATCAGAGGTGGGGCAGAGCAGCGATTCCACAGCTGTGGGGCTCACTTTGCTTTGTCGGATGAGTGGGAGAAGCCCTAGGGGAGCATGTGGCTGTCGTATTCTGTTTCTGAAAGACGAAATGAGGCACACCCGAAGCGCATGGGGCTGTGCTGCTTGGCCATGTGGCCCAAGCTCAGTGGACGATGAATCTCTACTTAGTCAACAGTAGGTGAGGCCTGGGTGAGGGCACAGTATAGTCTCGTGGGCTGAGGTCGGCAGGAGCTCTAAGACAGCGTGTCCTCTTGGGGCAGAAGCCTATTCTGGAGCCCGACACAAGGGTTTAAATTCTCCGTCTACTGTCTACTAGCTTTGTGAACTTGGGCAATCTGTATTCACCTTGCTAAGCCTCCGTTTCCTCATCTGTAAAGTGGAGCTAAAGGACAGACTCCCCCTCCCCCCTGCTGTGGTGGTTACCAGGATTGCATGGGATAAGGCTGCAAGGGTCTCACCACAGAGTCTGGCTCAGAGTAAGTAAGGACTGTACCAGTTCTATTGTCCCTGTCTCACACAGCCCCCCGGGAACTTGGAG
Source organism: Bos javanicus (assembly GCF_032452875.1). NCBI lineage: Eukaryota > Metazoa > Chordata > Mammalia > Artiodactyla > Bovidae > Bos > Bos javanicus. The sequence continues at coordinate 46,584,715 of NC_083874.1, forward strand.
AGCCCTTGGTGGAGCCTTGCTGGCTCTATGCTGCCCTCTGGTGTCATGAATTGTCATGGCCTGGTGTGGAGGAAGCTGGGAAGATGTTACCTTAACACATTATTATCAATATTTGTTTTTATTTATTTATTTGGCTGCACCAGGTCTTAATTGCAAAATGTGGGATCTAGTTCCCTGACCAGGGATGGAACCCGGCCCCTCTCCATCGTGTGTAGTCCTAACCACTGGGACCAGTGGGGAAGTCCCTTAAGAGTAAAAAAATTGCTTTAGGTTTTATTGCTTCCTTAAGCACAAGCTGGAATCAAGATTGCTGGGAGAAATATCAATAACCATATGCAGATGACACCATCCTTATGGCAGAAAGTGAAGAGGAACTAAAAAGCCTCTTGATGAAAGTGAAAGAGGAGAGTGAAAAAGTTGGCTTAAAGCTCAACATTCAGAAAACTGAGATCATAGCATCTGGTCCCATCACTTCATGGGAAATAGATGGGGAAACAGTGGAAACAGTGTCAGACTTTATTTTTTGGGGCTCCAAAATCACTGCAGATGGTGACTGCAGCCATGAAATTAAAAGACGCTTCCTCCTTGGAAGGAAAGTTATGACCAACCTAGACAGCATATTAAAAAGCAGAGACATTACTTTGCCAACAAAGGTCCGTCTAGTCAAGGCTATGGTTTTTCCAGTGGTCATGTATGGATGTGAGAGTTGGACTGTAAAGAAAGCTGAGTGCCAAAGAATTGATGCTTTTGAACTGTGGTGTTGGAGAAGACTCTTGAGAATCCCTTGGACTGCAAGGAGATCCAACCAGTCCATCCTAAAGGAAACCAGTCCTGGGTGTTCATTGGAAGGACTGATGCTAAAGCTGAAACTCCAATACTTTGGCCACCTCATGCGAAGAGTTGAGTCATTAGAAAAGACCCTGATGCTGGGAGGGATTGGGGGCAGGAGGAGAAGGGGACGACAGAGGATGAGATGGCTGGATGGCATCACCCACTCGATGGACATGAGTTTGAGTGAACTCCGGGAGTTGGTGATGGACAGGGAGGCCTGGCGTGCTGCGATTCATGAGGTCGCAAAGAGTTGGACATGACTGAGCGACTGAACTGAACTGAACTGAATGACTTCCAAAATTATCTGTTCAACTTTTCAAAAACAGGAGCACAGGGGAGGGTTCTAAAAGTAGTATGGTGTCTTCTTCGTGTGGGAGAGTGAGCAGAAAACCTATGATGGGCTTCCTTGCCAGTGAGGTTAGGGAGGTCCCAGCCATGGTTCCCTGGCAGACCAGACATGAGGTGAAGAAGAGGGAGAGGAAGAGAGACGGATGAGCTGGAAGCAGAGGTTGGAGCTGTGCCTGGTTTCCCTGGATGTTCAACTGGGGTGTGGCTGGTATTCCTGAGGCCCCTGTGAATTCCCTCACATCTCTACTTCCTGCCCCAGAGCTCTGTTTCTGCTGGCCTGTCTCATCGCACATGGACACAGGAGTCATGGGCCACGTCAGGGACAGGATGCAATCAGGACTTCCTGCCGTTGCCTGAGAACAGCTTACTATTTGCCAGGAGCCCGCTCCAGATTGATAGGCCTTGGTCAGAGGGGGCCCCTTCTCTGAGACTGGGTGGGACACCTCTTTGGGGTGTCCCCAGAGCCTGCCATGTAGCCATCTGGCTTAGTGTTAGACTGATAGGAAATTTCAGCAGCTTCTCTGTCTTCACTGTGGACCTGTTGTTTCTAGAGGGGTTGTCCCCAGCATCCAACAGTTGGTGACGCATAGCAAATACCTCATGATGGAGCAGTGGCTGGCTCGTGAATGAGGCAGTCTGCCCTTGAGGGTGACGGACAACACCTCACCAAGCCTTGGCTCCCCTCAGTGCTCAGCAGAGGGCTTTGCTTGCAGTGGTGTCTCCGTGAGTGAGTGCAGGATGCACGTTCTCAGGGGACTCCCTAAAACTAAGATTAATTCCTGGTGTTTGAGTATGTCCTAAGAGCTATCATAGGTTCTGGGAGATTTTTACAAAGAGGTGTAAAACATAGTCCCTGGCGTCTAAGACTATGTCTTGTTAGCTGTTCAAGTTCAAATAAAGGCATTAAATTGTAGGAAAAGTCCTATAGTAACTCAGGACCCAAATGGGCCATCCAGATGGGTGTTAAAGTTGATACCCAAGTGGTAAGGCAGGTGCCATGGGCTTGTGGTGTGAGAGCTGCACAGAGCCCTATGCTGGGGCTTCATGCTCTGCTGTTGCCATCTTGAAATTCTTCAAATTTGAACAGAGGGCCTTGCATCTTATTTTGTACCAGGCTTGCAGTTGTGTAGCTGGTCCCAACCCCAGTTATGTATCTGGTTCTGGCTGCAGGTCCAAGATGATCAGGAAAAGCTCCATGAGGGAGGTGTGGCTGGGTACAGATGAGCAGCAGAGCTGGGCTGGAGGTCTCCTAGGATGCGGTCGTCCTGGTGTCAGGTCTGGGCAGCACTGCGTACCTGCTCAGGACCTGCCTGTGGGAAGAGTGCGGAGTCCGGGACCTGGTGTTTGGATCCCGAAGTATGCCCATGTGTGAGGAAGCAGTGTGGCTCTGGAGGTGGGGCCTGCAGGGGACCTGGTCTGCCTGTGGGCAGAGGAGCGTGTTCACACCTCCCCAGGGAGGCCCAGGAGAACCGCTTAGAAGGCAGCCTGGCTTTGCTTTGCCACACTAGAGTTACCCTCCTATCTGGAATGCAGTGGGTGGATGCTCATAAGGCTGCTGGGAAGCTCAGAGAAGAGAAACAATGAGAAGCAGTTCTGTAAGCGGGAAAAAGGGTGTTTTCCCTGGAGCCAAGCACAGTTCCTGGCACTGTGGGGCCCTGTTGATGTTTGGCAAAGTTTGGAACTGAGAGCCCGTTCTTAGTGGTCCAGCTAGTACCTGTCTGTTGTAGGACAGGGTCCAGGTCATCCACGAAGCATTCCCAACCTCTGTTCTCCAGGGGCACACAGTCCCTGCCGGGGATGAGATGTTTGCCCATAAGACCTCCGCTCCTTCCACTGACACCCTGGGGCTTGAAGTCCAGCTCTCCTCACTCTTACTATCTGCGTTTCTCATGCAAATTGTGTCCCCTGTCTGGACACCTTCGACACAGCACTTCTGGGAGGGTAGAGAATGAGCAGCAGGGCCAATCCCTGGGCTAGTGCTTGACCTGCTGTTGGGGGCATTGTTACTGTTATTAAGAAGCCAGTCAGTGACTTGCGAGGTCAGAGAAGGGACAGGACTCATGGGCCAGCAGGGCTGGAGGAGGAGATGCTGGGATAAAGTAGAACCCTGAACTCGAGTCGGGAGATGAGTGTAGTGTGTCTAGAGTGAGTGGAGGGCAAAATTTGCAACTCAGGGATCGGCACCGAGAATCCTACACCCCCGGTCGTCATGCCGTCAGGTGGAGAGGCCTTTGCATTGGCAGGGCTGGGCTTGAGAAGGGTGGGATTTGGGGGAGACCAGGGAGGATCCTGCAGTCAAGTTTCTTATGGGGGCCCTGTTCTGGAGAGGCCCCACCCCAGCACGGTGTGCTGATCTGGGGTCAAGAGGTCTCAGAGCTCCTGGGAGAGAGGGGCTCGGCCTCTGCTCTCCCCCGCCCTCACACTGTGGCTCCCCTGTTCTGCCTGTTGGTGCCTCGGCCTCCCTGTCTAGTCTCCCTTCTTTCCCCATTAGGGAGGGAAAGCAGGACCACGCCAGGCATTCACGGTCACCCTGCCCAGCGTGGCCTTGGCCCACCCTGTCCCGTTTCTCTCAGCAAAGAGACTGCCAGCCATTGCAGTGGTGTGAGGGGTGACCCTGGGCAGCTTCTGTGACTTCTCTGGGCCTTAGTTTTGTCAGGCTCACACTTGGTGGGACTTGGTAGTGCCAGGAGATGACAGAAAGGAGGCAGAAGTGCCCTGCTGAGGAGGTGCTTGGGCAGGGTCCTCGCTGTGCGTCCTGGCAGAGCCGGGAAGCCATCCTCAGAGGTGGAGAGACATGGGTGCCTGGCTCCTGGTGAGGCAGACAGAAACTGCAGAGCCAGGCATGTTCCCTTGGGCAGGCCTGTGGAGAGTGGGGGTCCAGGTGGGCACAGAGGGGCCTGTTTCAGGGCCTGGCTGACTGGGATACGTGAAGTGCGGGGCCGTGGACGGTTTTTGCAGAACACAAAGTGGCCTGGTCTTGTGGATGTTAAAGGAGCTCACGTTTACCGAGTGAGTGTTCACCGTGCCCCGGCATCCTGAGTGCTTCCCCTGGATTGCCTCCTTCAGTTTCCAGAAGCTCCATGAGGTGTGTGCACACATCATCTCCATCCTGCCGGAGCAGAAAGGCACCTCCAACATCGCGCTGGCTGTGGCTCCCACACAGCCTGGTCCTGGAGCCCTGGAACCTCCAGGTGGGCACTTCTTGCCTTTGCCTGAGTCCCACTAGAATCCTGGGGCCCTGGGCCACAGGGCTCCTAACTGGTCCCCTTTCTGTTCCCTTCCCTAAGTGGGAACATTAAATTGACCCTACTTTTCTGTTCTGATGAACCTGGCCCAGGTGTGGGAGTCAGGCAGGGAAGAATCAACAGCCTTGAGACCTGGGTTTCTGTCTTCAGGACATCCCATAGCGGTGGCAGTGCTGACTGGTATCTGGGAAACACCAGTTTTCCTTCCCAGTACCTTTGTCCCTGTTTATTCAGGATGTAGTAAACATTTGATTGTCATCCTGCTTTAATTAAATAGAAAAAAAAGTCAGTACTCTAGAATTTTGGTACATTTCAAATATATTTTATTACTTTTCTTTTTGTCTTAGAAAGAATATCAAACCTGCATGCAATGCTAATGGTTCCTGACATTTACATAGCATATGACACCATAGAGCAATGCGGCATATAACGAAGGGGCCCATGTAGGGCTGGCCTTCCTAAGAGAATATTTACAAAGGGAAGGGCATGTGGTCATCTTAAAGAGGACTGCACCAGAAGACTGCACTGTTTAACACTGAAGGGTTACGTCGGGAATCACAGAGAGATTGCTTTAGTACTGCATATTCCATTGTCGAGAGGGAAAGAAACAGGCTTTGAAGGCTCTTGCTCGTCAACAGCACGTGTGTCTGTAGTTGTATATTGTGCATGTATTTGTATAGATTTAAATTTTCTCCTAAGATTTTCACTGACAGTGTCAGTAACTTCAGGGGCTTTCAAAACATTAAAGATTGAAGCGGTGAATTTTTCACAAATGCTCACGTTAGAGAGAAGACCCAACCCCTTCCTTAAGGACCATCTATCTGCTTCACCATCTGAGGATCTTGGAAATGTTTTCAAGGATGTGTAAAAATTAACCGCAGGGATGAAGCATATTTCTCTGACAGCCAAACTTGAGTTCGTCAAAGAGCAGATGCAGAGAAATCTGCTCTGGCTTGCCCCGTGACTGGGGCCGCTGCCGAATCCCCCCAAGGCTGTGACCGGCTATGAGCCCAGGAGAGCTCGTGGCCCCTGTGCCAAGGCGCCAGGACTTCTGAGCGGAAGCTTCCTGCACTAGGAAGGGAGCGATGCTGTTATGAAATGTCTCAACCAAGTTCCCTGTTCCTTCCAGGCGCTTATAAAGCTCAGATGTACAGTAATGTCTGGACAAAAAAAAAAAGCATTTTTTTTTTTAATACAAAGGAAAGGCATGAGTTTCCCCACTTTTCAGTAAAAAGCGGCTTGTGATGAAATCTGGAGCGCGAGAGAAGGATCTCACATCTGGAAGCCTTTTGCACACAGCTATAAAATGTAAAAACTGACCCTCGGTAAAAAGTGCTTTGTAACAATATTTAATTTGTGTCTTATGCCTGTGAGAAAGAAAGGGTTTGTTTTTTGAATCTGCAAAGTCCTTTGCTTGTTTCCCAACCGGTGTGAAGTTTTCCCATCAGGGATTTTTCACCCTATTCTTCGTAGACCCTGGGAAGAGAAAACACCCACGTCAGTGGCTCAGGACATGAGGCAGGTAACACGCAGGCTGGTGTCTGAGCTGCTCTGTTCCTGGCCTGGGGAGTGCCTCTCCCAGGACCGCAGGAGCCGGGGAGGAGCAGGGACATCACAGAGGAGGCCCTCACATGGCCATGAAAGCTCCCCTGAACCCAGCTTTGACCTTTCTAAACAGCCTCCACCTCTGCAGTTTCTTTTTATCCTCAAAGCTCTAGGAAGCAAACCATCCTGGTGTATGAGGAGACCAGGCACAGGAGACTTAAAGTCAGCCTGATGCACACAGAATGTCAGTGGTGGGAATGACATCTGTCTCCAGTGTGTATGAGGAGGGGAGCGGACAGGGGCACTCCCGCCCCCCATTTAGGCTTGTATCTTTGTGTTTTGTCAATCATACGTGTCCTCCAGGAAAAAAAAATCCCACTTCTAGCAGGGAGTGCCTCAGACCCAAGGATGGTTGGCGGGGCTGCAGCTGTCACCAAGGCCAGGGGTGCCAGGTCACTTCCTCTAGCAGTTACCAGGCCTTCGAGCACTCCCGAGCTGCCTTTTCCCCTCACCTCCCCAGCCAGCTCTGTTTAGGTCCTTAAATTCCTTCCCTCCTGCCTCATGGCTGCCTGCCGTGGGGCCACATGTCACATTCAGAGAGTCCATCACTCCCTCTGCCTTGGTTCTGATTTCTGAGTAATTATGCACTGAAATCAAATGCCTTATGCTTCCGCTTCTGGTGGCAGTGAAGGCTCTGGGCTCTGAGCTTCTGGGAGCTCTCTAGTCTTGCCCATAGCCTGGGTTGGCTGCTGCCTTACCCTGCCTCTGTTCAAGGTTCAGCATTCTCCTCTCTCTGCAAAGATGACTTCAAGATAGTTCCTTTATTGGGACTTCCCTGGCAGTCCAGTGGTTAAAATTATGCATTCCAATGCAAGGGATGCAGGTATGATCCCTGATGGGGGAACTAAGATTCCACATGCAGTGCGGTGTGGCCAAGAAAAAAAAGTAGTTCCTTTGTCTCCACGGAGACATTTTCAACCTTTATAGAGGAAGGGGAGGTGAAGAGGACAAGGAAATGCCCACATCCTTTTCCAGGACACCTCGACATTCTAGGAAGGAGGGCATGTGGTGCTAAGTCACTTCAGCCGTGTCCGACTCTTTGTGACCTCATGGACTGTAGCCCACCAGACTCCTCTGTCCATGGGATTCTCCAGGCAAGACTACTGGAGTGGGTTGCCATGCCCTCTTCTAGGGGATCTTCCCGACCCAGGGATTGTACCCATGTCTCTTGTGTCTCCTGCATTGGTGGGCAGGTTTTTTACCATTAGTGCCCCATGGGAAGTTAGGAAGGAGGGATGAACTCCTTTTGTAAGAAAGTGATAGGAGGCCTGGGAGCAGAGGTGCCCTTATGCTCTCATCCATGGAATCTGCAGGAACAAAAAAAGCAGGGTTGCATGGGCCAGACCTGCCCCTTTTCCTCAAAGCCCAGGTGGAGGGGTAGGGGACAAAGTGCACAAAAGCCTGAATCTCCCAGCAACCTGACGAAGACTTGCCAGTGCTTCTGCGAACTGGCCCTGCAGTAGCCTCGTTCCACTTTTGATGACGCAGGGCCCGGAGGGTGACTGGACGGGACTGGACGGGACTGGACAGGACATGTCCTGCGTGTGTCATGTGAGCTGCCTGCCCTGACCAGAAAAAGGGCTTCATTCTCATCAGATTTTATAGAAAATCATCTCTCGCTCTCATCACTTTCTATTTCAAGCAACTGCAGATGAGGCAGTTTTGGAGCAGCACAAAAGGCCCAGGTACTGGGGATGGGCCCAAGCGTCAGCTACTGGAGAGCTGGTCATGGGCAGAGCTTAGGCTGGAAGGGCCTGCTGGTAGGTGGAAGTGGGGTGGGAGGGTGGGGCTGGCACTGCTGTAGGAGGTCACCTTCCGGTGACACCAGGAGACCTAGCTCCCTGACTTGTGCTCCCAGGCGAGTCACTCCCCACCCGCACTGAGCTCCCCTGTGGGATGAGGTGCAGGCCCCAGCTCCTGAGGAACTCACCTGTGTGTGTGTGTGTGTGTATGTGTGTGCATGCACATGTGTACATGTGTGTGCACGCTTCCTAATCATGCTCTGCGAACACAGTGTAAACAGTCTCTGAGTGTGTGAGAGGCAGGTCTGCTCCAGGACAGGCTCACCTTTAGGAAGCACAGGGGAGCCAGGAACTTGTCTGCCCTTTGAGGACAGACATGGGACCTGAGGCGATCAGAGCCAGGAAGATCTGACTCGGAAAGCTCTTTTCTGAAAATGGGGAAACAGCCCAAAGAGGGCAGACATCTGTTTCAGGGCTCTGGTCAGCTGGCCGTTGCTGCCCCTTAGGGTAAGAGTGGCTCTGATTCTAAAGGGTCAAGCCCAAGGTCCTTCCCTGCACCTGCCGCAGAAGGAGTTTATCAGGTTTCTGGGCAGCAGAGGGGCATGGGGCACCTTGAGGGAAGATGGTGTGGTTGGCAAGGAGTTATCCTCATCATCTTGTGGTTGTAGCCAGTTTTAGAGTTAATGAACCTTAAGCAATTGTGTTTCACCAAACCACACAAATCACCGAGAGATCCACGCCAGGTGTTCATCCAGCCATTCGACCAGGGGAAACTAGGGGTCAGAAAACTTAAGTTACCTAAATAAGGAGGGGAATTAAGACTATCACAAACTTTAGTTCACTAAAGAACTTTCGATGCTTACAGCTGTCCAAGAGAGCAGTAAGTATAGCACTAAGTGGTGAGTTCCTTGTCCCTGGGAGTACGTAAGCAGCATCTGGGTATCTGCTTACTGTGACAACTGTGGTGGGCATTCATGCCTTAGAAAGGCTAGATGACCTCGAGGGAGTCGAGGATCTGGCTTTGGTAGGATGGTGGGAAGGAAGGTGAGGGGTGGTGGGCCATACCTGCGCTTCTCGTTCCAGGCGTTGTACCATTTGATGAACCGCTTGGTGCTCTGCAGCTTGGGGTGCAGGCAGTGCTCCTGACCCCGGTACCTGGACATGCTCTTGGTGGTGATGCTGAAATGGAGGAAGGTGAGGTGGAGGATTGAGAAGCCAGAATGACAGCCCCTCCGTGTGGCTCCCAGTCAGGACACTGAGAGACTGTGGCCTCCTTTCAAAGCGCCCTACCCATATGTGCCCTCCCTGGTTCCTTCATAAAAGTTTCTGGTTGTCCCCTTAATCTCTGACTCCACATTCAGGTCTAGCCTTGTACAGAGTGATGGGCTGTCACTTTTTCTGCTGGAGCCCCCAGAGTCTGGGAGAGTCCCTCCCCACCCCCCACAGCACTCATGCCTCCCTTAGGGAACAGATGTCAGGGGACCCTTCCAGCTTCTCCAAACCTGGGATGGAGACGTGGAAAGAGCTAACGCCAGCATGGTATATGTGCCAAGACCTCATTCCTTGGATTTGAGGCACTCCATGGCTGGGCTTGAATGTGCTGTGGTCTCTGTCTGATCTTCTAAACCCTAGTTCCCTGGATCCTCTGCAGATTGTTCTGGGGCTGGGCATTTGTTGACCTTGAAGCTGTCTTGTTGGCCTTGAAGCCCATTCTGACTCCTGAGTGTGAAGTCCCAGTTATCTCACCCTTGGGAAGGAAAATAAGACTGCCCTTCAGGTCTCTATCCACCAGTGTCCCAACACCAGTGGAGATCTAGCCACATGGTAGAGAAGCAGGTGGCTTTGTACAGAGTGTAGAGCCTGGGTTTGCATTCCAGATCTATCTCTGGGAGCCTCTTTGAACCCAGTTTGCTCATCCATAACATGGGTATAATGATAGGACCTACCTCTTAGGGTTATTGAGATGGTTAAAGATATAATCTATGTAAATTGCCTAGCACCATGAACAGTTACTGTTATTAGCCATTGTCATAGAAGACAGGATGGCCAAGGAGAAGCCTTGTGAGGTCCAGGCTGGGAGCAGGGGAGGGCAGGAGAGGCTGCTGCCCAGAACTGCTGTGTCCTTCTCGGCCAGGACTGGGCCAGGGTGGCAGGAGCTCAGGTAAGGAGGAAGGATGGTGTTCAAGAATGAGGGCCCAGCTAGTGGACATGGGAGAAGGGAAGGCAAGGCAAGAGGTGAGGATACCACTCCCTGGGAGGTCGCACGCAGGAGGGAGGCATGCTGGGTGCTGGGGTGCAGGCTGAGGGGGCAGAGAGAGCTGGTTGGAGGATGGGGTGGGAGGAGTGGCAAGGGAGGGAGTGCGGTCCGCTAGCACTCTGTGGGTTCCTAACTGAAGTGTTAGGGTGCCCGGGCCAGGTTCTAGAAAGGATCAGGGTTGCCATGAACTCTAGGTCTACCAGTTGACCGGGAGAGGAAATCGAATTGTGATACCGCAGTGGGGACAGAGTATTTATGGGCAGCCTGTTCTCTTCCCTTCCCTGTGCTCTGAGTTTCCAGGGCCCTCACCATGGCCTCAGCCTCCCAGGGCAGGGACAGGCCTTGTGCTAATGCCAGGTGGCTGGGTTCTGCCTTCGCCAGCCCTCTCTATGAGACCTGGGACTGCCTGGGTCCCTCGTGCCAGATCTCAAGCATGGGGCACTGCTGTGGAGTGGAGTCCAATTCCCTCCCCCGTAGTACCTGGTCGCTCCACAGAAATTTAGCCTGTGTGTTGCTCTCTGCCTACAATGCTGCTTTTGCACTTGGAATAAAAGGCTGTGGCCAAGCCAGATAAAACCCCCCTCCTCAGTTAGGTCAGTGTGCAGGCTGAGGATCCCACATCCTGAAGATTGGGGCAGCAGGGGAGGACCCCACGGAGCTCAAATGCTCAGTCATAACACGGGGACTTGGAAACTTAGTTGTGGGGTGAAGACATGAGGATTTCTGCCCCCAGCAATTATGCAGAAATTCTGGGCCCTGTGTCCCTGTCCTTAGCCGTTCTGGGATACTGAGGGTTTCAGTAAGAGCTCAGGGGGTACGTGAAACAGATTGCCCTTTCTAGAATCTTGACTCTCCTGGATCCTTCTGAGTGCAAGGACTCCCACTTGCAAAGCAGGCTGCACCCTGAGCCTCATCAGAGATGTCTAGGTGACACAGGGTGAGCTGGAAAACTTTCTTTAGTTCCGCTTTGGGGCTAAAAACCTGCTTTGGCCAAAAATGCTGGTCCCTCGTGCAGTCTGAAGAGCTCTAGGAGCTTAAGAAGGGAGAAGACCTCCAGCTCTTCAGGGACCAGGGTTGGGTCCTGGGTGTGAAGTGGAGGTTTAGAAGAGGGTGTGTGCAGGGAGACCTGTGTGTCCTGAGACCCCTGCAAGTTTTCACAAGGCTACATAAAGCTTTCTCACACACTTGCCTGCTGTCAGTTTCCTTTCTATCCTGAAAAGTGTAGCCACGAAAAAGAGCAAGCCTGTTGACGGCAGGTTCTGTCCTTTGGAGATGTCACTACATCTCATATCCTATTCCATTTCTCCTGTGAGGACTCAGTAGCTCAGCTTGGTGTGTGGGGCATCCTTCAGCACTGAGAGGAATGCAGAGTTAACTTGCCATGTCCCTGTCATTTTCAGCCTGAGAGAGCTGAAAACCCTGAGGGGCTTGTAGCTCTTCCCTCAACTGTGTGACCTCTGGCCCCCTACCCTTTTCCGGTAGTTTTTCTGGACCTTGGTCTGCAAGGTAAGGGGCGGGGACAGGAGTCACTTTAGGTACCCAGGAAAGAAGGCAGAGGGATTCAGCTCAGGCCCAGTATTTTCTGAACTCCCCTAACTTCAGCGCCACTGTGCAGCCCCCAGGTGGCAGTGGGAGGGGTCGGGGGGTGGGTGGGAGCTGCCGTGCAGACACTGTGTGGAGGCCTTTGGGCCAGCAGGGCCAGAGAATGGAAGGCACTTGCCCAGACTGAGAATAAAGTGTGTCCTGTTTCTGGGGGAGGGGAAGAGGGGCCAACGGTCCGTGGCAGATATTTGGTAGCGGGTTTGCCAAGGGCTCCCTTCCTGGCCAAGAGCGTATTGATGGGGAAACAGTGGTGCTGGCCTCAAGTGGTTAATTGGGAAGGCAGAGGAGCAAGGAAACTCAGTGTTCTCTTGCTCTGCCCCACTTTTTAAAATATTCTCTGCATCCCCACCAAGCAGTGCTCCAGCCTCATGGCATGTTAACCCCAGCAGAGCCCTTTCCACAGGAACCCGCAGAAGTCCAGCTGGTGTTGGAAGACTGAGGAATCGCTGGAAGCCAAAAACCAGATGGCCATAGTCCCCCATCCAGAAAAAGGCCCTGAAAGGAGGTTCCTAGGACTTCAGACAATGTTTTAATCTTCTCCCCAGTAACAGGAAGGCAGCACGCCTCAGTTTGGGTTCAAGTTTACTAGTTCTGGGTGTATTTTGAGTGACTTCAATCTGGTTGTTCTAAGTTGGCACAGGGAAACCATTTAACCCTGGATTGTCCTAGAAAGGTGGACTGTGCCACACCTAGGCTATGGCTATCCGTCGCACACCTAGCAAGGGTGAACTCAGGGGAGAGGCTGTTTCCGGAGCACAGTACTGTGACCCTTTTTTCAAACTCTTCCAGACTGCCGTGCCAGCGTCCTAAGGACTCGCTGGGCAACTGCAAAGGCTCGCCAAGGCCTTGACAAAGGCTGAGAGAAAGGTTTGTTAGGCTGACCCAGCCCCAAGTTGTGCCCCAGCACCGGGTTTAAGAGCAGCGCGCACAGGCTCACGGCGAAGAGCGAGAACTCACATAACCATCTTCTCCTCGCAGTGCGGATACTTTGGCTTCATTTCCAGCTTCTTCACGTCGCTGTAGCGGATCTTGGGTCCCTTTCGGGAGCACTTGCATTTGGACCCTGAAAGAGAGATCGCGCGGGGGATCGCTCAGTTGCGCGCGGGGTCTCCGTCGCAACTCTGACCACCCTAGATGCCCGCCCAGACCCTCCGGGATCCCGGGACGCTTAGCAGTTGGCGCCGGGGGTTCCCCAGGACGGGCCGGGCAGGCGCCCAGGGACCTCCCAGGAACTCACCGTCCACGCGCGCGGCACACAGCGCCAGGAGCAGCAGGAGCAGCGCGGCGGTCAGGAGCCTCATGCTGGCCGAGAGGCGCGGCGCGAGCAGGTTTTCGGGGAGGGCGCCCGCGCGTCCGTGTGCTGTGCTCGGCTCTTTCTTCCCGGAGCGCGCCTCCCGGCTCCGCTCACTCCCGCTGCGCCCGTCGGTGGGAGCTTCGGGGCTGTGGCAGCGCGCTGCGCTGTGCGCTCGGCTCTGGGCTCTCTCCACAGCCTCCCTCCGCCCGCCCAGGCCTCTTTTAAATCCGCTCCTGCCCTCACTGCGAGCGAGCTCATTAATATGCAGAACCACTCGGTGACTCACTGAGATTTCTCAACACGGCGGGGGGAGGAGACCTTCCCCGCCCGCCGCCCGCCCCGGACCGCGATCGCAGCAGCGCACACTCGGAGCCACGCGCGCACTCGCTCCTCCAAAGCTCACATCCGCTACCCTTTCGCTGTCACACGCTCTCTCCTTCACACACTTGCACACCCAGGGTCTGGCAAGCACACAGAGCCAGTGCCCGGCGCCACTTGACGGTGGAGAGAGGCTGCCTAAGGGCACGGCTCTTCTGATTCACAAGGTTCCCTCTGGCCTGCTGTCGTGAGCCGCGAGGGGAGACCCAGGCCCGAGGCCCAGATTTTCTGAGACCTGAAAGGGATTTGGGGCAGTGCCAGGTGTGAATGCCAGCAGGCCTGACTCTAGGGCGTGAGCTGTCTCTATTGGGCCAGCAGCCCTCGTGGCCAGAGCACAGGCCAGGTTTGGAGAGTGGTCACGGGAAGGATGTACAGCAGCGCAGCCGTGTCCTGTGATCCTGGAACTGGCTCAAAGAACGTGTGTGAGACGCTTGGTTACTCTGAAAGGAAGGCTTCCAAAAGTATGTGGTCCCACAGGCCATCACAGGTTCCACTGTCACATCATTCTCAAAACTTAGGTGGTGGCTGGGCAGGGAGACATGACAGTGATAACCATCTGGATGAAGTCCATGCCATGGACATTGTGCCAGGATGTATGGTGTAGTGTGGACCCAGGCATGATGACAGAAATTCCAGCTCCATGAGTTACCAGTGGTGACTTAACCACTCTAAGCCACTCTCATTGTCTATAGGGTGGGAGGAGTCACAGTGCAGCTGTAAGAATTCCGTAAGATCAGAGGTGGAAAGTGTTTGAGTACCTGACCAGCAGTTAGTGCCCAGGAAATATTACCTACTGGCATCATTATTTTATGTGTATCTATGATATATTATGTATACTTATATATAGTATATATGTGTGTATATACATGTGTATATGCGTGTCTATGTGCTGTGCTGTAAGTCACTTCAGTCGTGTTGATGTGTGTCTATGTGTGTCTATATATATGTGTATATATATACACGCACATAAAATTCCATTTTTTTTACAAGTTTCTTTCGAAGTTGGTATTTTAATTTCCTTACTTGATGGGTATTATTGGAACAGGCTCAGAGAGAAGGGCTTCCCAGGTGGCGCTAGTGGTAAAGAACCCACCTGCCAATTTAGAAGATATAAGATATGAAGTTTCAGTCCCTGAATCGAAAAGATTCCCTGGAGGAGGGAATGACAACCCACTGCAGTATTCTTGCCTGGAGAATCCCATGGACAGAGGAGCCTGGTGGGATATGGTCCGTGGGGTCACAAAGAGTTGGACATGACTGAAGCACCTGAGTACCCACACAGAGAGAAGAAATGACTTCCTAAGATCACATAGCCAGGAAGCAGGTGGGGCCAGGAGGGGCCCTGGTGGTGTGGCTGCAGATCTGGGGCTCCTGTCCCTGGGCCATTTGGCTTCCTTCAGGCCTGTGTGCCCTTCACTTGGTGAAGCATTTCCTTGAAAGACCCGGCAACAGAAGACAGAGTGTCTCAGACTCCGAGGGTCCTTGGACTTGGCTTCCAGACCAGAGCTGGAGCCAGGGCAGAAGCTGCCAGGCTCTGGCAGCTCTCACAGCTCTGTGCTGTCAGTTCAGCAGCTCCCTGGGGGCTCAAGTGCCAGAGAGGATCCTGGGGGGATGGGATGAGCAGGCTGCTGAGGGCTAGGGTGGGAAGAGGCTCTGCCGTCTCTTCCTCCTGAGAGAGCCTTGGCTGCCTGGTGGGGAAGCTGAGCCGTGAAGAGCCAGCAGAGCCTGTGAATGGGCTTCAGGCCACGTCCTGAATCCTATGCAAGCAGTGGTCTCTATACTTAAAGCAAGGCCAACTGATGGGTTTATGCAGAGGATAAGTGCAAGGGAGTGATTTTTGTCATTTATGTTAACTTTTTAAAAATTTAAATAATACAAAATTAGCATGTTTGTTACGGAAAAGTCAGAAAACACAAGCCTAAGAAAACATAAAAAATACACACATAATTCCATCCACTCAGCAATCAACACCAAGATGCTACAGTGTTATCTTTGCAAACCCTTCTGTTTTGCTTACCATGCATGTGCATCAGTGGGATCAGCTTGCATGTCCTATATAATAACTGGCTTGTTTTACCTATCATTACATCATCAGCATTGTCCCATGTGACTGGTCTTGCTTCTACAATATCTCTTTTAATGGTATTGTTTGAGGCCATATAGTATAATGGCTAAGAGCTTGGAGTCTGGAGTCAGACTGCCTGGGTGTGAGTCCTAGCTACTAGCTGTGTGACCTTGACTTGTAACCAAACCTTTTTGGGTACTGATTCTCTCATCTGTGAGATGGGAATGATAAGGGCACCTACAGCTTGATAAGAATTAAATGAGATGGTGCATGTAAAGCTTTTAAGGGGGTCTTTTGCACAGACTAAGTGCTTAATAAGTGATGATTATTAGTATTTTGGATGCAGTATGTCCCATTGTATGGGTGCACCGTAACTATTTTAATTACTTGCTCTCTGCTGGACATTTGGGTTATTTTGAATGATATACTTTTATAAGCAGAGCTGTATGACAAATATACTTGTAGCTCAGTTTTGCCATAGCCATTTAAAACTTGAATCATATCTCAGAAATATAATCACTAGGCCTTGGGGCATGCCCATTTTAAGGCTTTTACTGCAAATTGCCCTCCAAAAATATAGTACTTTTTTATTCTCCAAAGGGAATTTCTTTAATACATGACTTTTGCAGAGCCTCTGAAATATATATATATTTAACAAAATTATTTTTATCATATTTATTTCAAGAATATGCTGATTAATTAAGTGGGATCTAACAGCACTAGGGACCATGGGCATTGTGCTGTAATAGGAGGAAGTGGTTGACCCTAAAAATAGGGACCACATTTCTCCAACTTTCTGGACCAGATCGGAGGTCAGACATTCCAGTGTTTTGTCCCCAGGTTTAAGCCTTAGTCTGTGTATGCTCATTTTTGGTTTGCAAAATATAGCCATTGTATCTTTGCAAATAGGGCTCATCCCTGTTTATGTGAGCAATTCTGGGACTGTGGGTCCACGGGAGGACAGGGGCCCCTGCTGCTGGTGGGTCTGTGGGTGAAGCTGCTCAGCTGGGAGAAGTAAGAGGGGTTTGACCCTAACTTCAGGGCACAGAGTTTTTACCAAGCTCAAGTGGGAAATCTTTGAGTAGGTGTAGGTTCAAATGGGTGAAGTACTTCTTTGTATGTACAATGGCATCACATGACTTGAGGAGATCCTAGGCATACAGTGAAGGACTCACACATGCCCTGCTCTCTGGAGCTCAGTCTAGTGGGTATGTGTGTGTGCACGTGTGTGTGTGTGACAATGCCACAGCTATTTACAGTCATGCTGGGTTCTATAGAAGAGGCAGACGAAAAGTGTAGGGGCACGGCGGAAGGAAGAAGCAGAAGCGAGGAGCCATCCCTTGAGGAAGTGGAAAATGGGCTGAGACTGGGGATCTGCCCCCGGGTCTTGATGTGATCATATCCATTGAGCATACACTGCACGCCAGGCTCCCTGCATGGTGCTGGGGATTTAAGATGAGCAGAGGCAAGGACTTCCCTGGTGGTTCAGTGGCTAAGACTCTGCGCTCCCAATGTAGGGGACCTGAGTTCAATCCCTGGTCAGAGAACTAGATCCCACGTGTCACAGCTAAGAGCTCGCATGCTGCAACTAGAGATCCTGTGTGCTGCAACCAAGACCTGGTGCCGCCAAATGACATAAATGTGTGAGGATGAGTGAGGCAGATGTGCCCCTGACCCCAAGGAGCAAAGAGTCTAGTGGAGAAGAAAGACATTAATCAAGTGACCACAGACACACATGAGATTACCTCAGAGCTAGGTGTAATAAAGGGAAGCTGGTATTATGACCTGACCGGGGAAGTGCCCATTGGGTTGGCATTTGAAGGATGAGAAGGAGTTCACCAGGTGACAGTGGGAGGGAGGCCACTCCTGCCCCTTTCCAGTCCCTGCTCCTCACACAGTGATCTTCAGGAGGACCCCTTGCTTAAAGCCCTTCTGTTCCTGAGCTCACCCAGAGCCCCACTCAAATCCCCAGCAGGTCTCTATGGGGTCTCGTGACCAGCATCCACCACACTGCCTTGTCTTACCCCTCACATGTGTCCACCCTGTCCCCGTCTCAGCAGCTTTGCACCTGCTGGCCCCTCTGCCCAACCTGCTCTTCCCCAGTCAGATGTGGGCAGCTGGCCCTCTTCTTACCGAAGCCTCAGCTCGAATATTCACTCTTCAGACCCCATTGCACTGGCATCCCCAGCCCTCTCCCTCCCAGCAGTCACTCTCTGTGCCATTGACCTATGTTACTTTTTACATCGTATGGACAACAAGTTCATGTTACACTTTTTTTTAAAAAAGATTTATTTATTTATGGTGTTTTTAAAAGATTTATTTATTTATGGGTTTTCATTGTGGGCTTTCTCTAGTTGTGGTGAGTGGGGGCTGCTCTTCGTTGTGGTGGTGGGGTTTTTCTTGTTTTGGAGCATGGGCTCTGGGCGTGGGCTGGGCTCCAGTAACTGTGGCACATGGGCTTGGTTGCTCTGAGGCATATAGGATCTTCCTGGACCGGGGATCGAACCTGTGTCCCTGTATTGGCAGGTGGATTCTTAACCGTCAGACTACCAGGGAAGCCCTCGCATTGCACTGTTGTCATGTTTGTTCTGGAGTATATCGTGGTCATCCTCTGATTTCCTGGTTCTGTGACGGTAGGTACTGGATCTGTCTTACTCGTCCTTTGTGCCCGCAGCAGTGTGTGGCACGTAGTAGCGGCTCATTCCGTACCTTCTGAGTAAATTTAAGAAGCATGTTTCAGGCAAAAGCCCAGAGATGTGAGAGAGCACTGCTGAGTTCAGGCTGTGTAGACTATAAGGTCATGGGTGTGTGTGCGCACACATGCATGAGTGAGTGTGTGTGTAGGGGGTGGTTAAGGGTGCCCATTGGTAATGCCATATTTCCAGGAAAACCAGTTCTTCCCCAGGGCATTGGCTTTAGAAAAAAGACCTTGGGGAGGAGAAGGAGGTGAGTGAGCAGTAGTGTGGTTTTCTAGGAAACCCCACAGGTATCTGGGCACTGGCCTCCTGAAAGGGTTAAAGGCTAGGCAGGTCTCGCTAGGGAGGCCAGAGCTCCCCAAGCCACAGGAGGAGACAAAGGTACTTTTTTTTTTCAGCATTCCTTTATTACGCTTTAACCATGTAGGAGGCTCCTTTAATTCTGTGTTGCTATAAAAACAATCGACAGTCGGCTCTTCCTGAAAGTAACTTTTTTCCAACCTTGAACTGCTAACTGCAAAATAGTACATCTTATTCATGGAAATGCTTTTCTTAAGATATGTTAATGAATTTAATGAGTCTGCATTACTGACTCCATGGACATGAGTTTGAGCAAGCTCCAGGAGTTGGTGATGGACAGGGAAGCCTGGTGTGCTGCAGTCCATGGGGTCAAAGAGTTGGACCCAGTTGAGCAACTGAACCTATGTTAATGAAACTATGTATCTTGTTTAAAAGGCTGTTTTCCTTTAAGACTTAGACAATATATCTTGTCCAGAGACATCTAGTTCAGAGAAGGCTCCCCTTGTGCAGATATGTATGTTGTGGGAGAGAGCTGCACCTGGTGGAACTCTCTCAGCCTTGAGATGTGTCTTTTATCTATGATCAACAGTTTACTAATGAGTATAAGATGCCTTGCAAAAACTGGCAAGGGGGACTCTCCTGCCCCCTTCCAGTGCCTCTTGCTGGGATCTTTCTCTATCCCTGTTGCTTTAATAAAATCTACACAAAACTCTGAGTGACTGAGACTGTCTTTGGTCCCAGGGTTAAATCTTCTTCTTCAGAGGCTATGAATCTGGCAGCACTGTTCACAGTAAGCTATCATCTTGGGGGCTCATCTGGGATCCCAAGACAAAGTGTAAGCTTTCATCTATCACTCCTAAGTCTGCTGAGAAGGTGCATCTTGACTGGTCAAAGCCGGTTTCCCGCCCTGGGAGCTGGGAGACATATGGATTCTTCTCTACCCCTAACCCTGGGCCTTCCCAGTACTGACCTTCTCAGAGGGAGACTCCCTTTGTACTTCCCTGATGATACAGAGCCATCCTAGATTCCAGAACTGAAAGGTGCTGGTGCCCCACCTAGCCTTCATTCTGCAGATGACGATGTTGAGACCCAGAAATGGGGGTGGGCATCACACAAGCATTCCAGAGCATGAACGTCAGCCAGGTCCTGCCCCATCTGCTTAGACCACAGTGAAATCCTGGGCTCCAAAGACCTGTCTGGCCCTGACAACCACTCATTACAATGGGAAGCACCCCAAGATACCTGCTTTCATTGGGTGGTGTAGCTGCTGGCTGTGTGTGAGCCTGGTGGGTGCCCCATCCTCTAAGCCCCTCCTTCTGCTGAAGTCTGCATGCTTTTCTCTGAGTGTCCAACCCGTGAAACCCAGGGCAACCAGCTGCCTCATCTTTGATAGTTCTTCTTTAGCAGTGTTGTGTACTGACCTCCTTCCCAGGGCCTTGCTCTGAGGTGGAGAGGATGTAGGACTGAGGTTCCCCAAGTTCTTTACATTTGGAATGCTTAGGGAGCCTGAGCATCATAAGCCCAGAAAAAGTGGTGCAGGATGTAGCCAGGCAGTGTTGAATTAGGCTCCAGTCAGTCCCATGGTCAGAGGAGGCGATGGCAACCCACTCCAGTACTCTTGCCTGGAAAATCCCATGGACAGAGGAGCCTGATAGGCTGCAGTCCATGGGGTTGCATAGAGTTGGACACTACTGAAGCGACTTCAGCAGCAGCAGCAGCAGCAGCCCCATGGCAGCTGAGGGTTGACTGAAGGTGCTGTGGATTCTCCCAACATGCGAGAGAATGCTGGCAGCAAATATGACAGACAGACAGGTAGCATTTATTCATTCAACACTACCTCATTGCAGACAGGCATCTTTACTACGTTAAGAATGAAGGCAAATGCATTTTCAAAGAAGGCCCTAATGTACAAATGAGCAAAGGCCATCAGAGGACAACTGGGGGAAAAAGGAAGAAAAGCAGTGATTAGCCAACCCATGAAAGAATGTTCATCCTCATTAACAGTCGAGGTAAAGCACATTAATGCTTCAGTATTGTGGCATACAATAGTGAAATATTTATTTTAAATAGTAATGTCTAAAGCTGCAAACTGAGGAAAGGCCACATAACCATTACTAGCAGGGTGAGATTCGGGGAAATCATATTTATTGAATGTATCCAGAGTGTTTCACGTAAAACTATTTCATCCTTTTAATCCACTTCAGAAAATCTGTTTTAAAAGTTGACAAAGGAGAAATGCCACATGCAAAGATATTCTTTGTTAAAAACAGTTAACCTGAAAGCCCAACGCAAGGGAATTGTTACCTAAACAATGAAAGTTCTAAATGAAATATTATATGGGTGTGAACTCATGATTACAGGATCTGAGGAATTCCACGGAGTAAATGCTCATGTAGTACGTAGAGACCACATAAGGTCATGTAAACCCTGTGATTGCAAGTATGTAAAACAGCAACCACTGTATAAAACATGGCAAAGACAGAGATACAAACATCATTCTCTTTGAGTGGTGGGACTTCGGGCGTCTTTTAAAGCTTCTCTCCTTGCTTTCCAACTTATTTGAATGTTCTTAGTATAAAAGGAACTCAGGAGCGTTCAGTGAAAGAGCGAGGCTTGGGGCAAACCCCCATGATAGGGGTTGGGCATGGCTGCCATGGGCTGGCCCCGCAGAAGAGACACATAGAGTCCTCGGTGGTGCAGGTAAACCCTGCACTGAGGACCAGGCCCCATCTTTGGTGCTGTCCCTACTTTTCTTGGCATAGCTCATGACCTATCCCAGCAGCATCACCTTGCCTTGTCCCGCCTTGCCTTACCACTGCTTCGTGTTGGCAGCCTGGGTTCTAGCTTCTTTTCCAGGCCTCTGTAAGAGTTTCTGGAAAACATTAAGCTGCTTCCTAGCTCCAGGCCTTTGCTGGCTGCTTGTTCTTCCTGAAGGCCCTTTGCCTCTGGGCCAGGCTGGTTGCTGTTTTACCTAATGAATCTGCAAAGAGGTCTTTTCACAGGGACGCCTTCCCTGCCTAGGCACCTCTGCCCTCCTCTCCCCACCCTGTCTCGGTCTGAGAGGGCCCATGGCTCTCTGCATGGTGCATAGCCCCATTTTCTCTGTAGTACCACTCCTCACTCCTGCAAAGCCTTCTTCAAGGACTTTCCCTCTTCAGTTCATGAGCTCCAAAGGGCAAGGTGGTTGTTTTGTTTCTTTCCTTTTTATACCGGTGCCCCGGCACCAGCTCAGCGCCTGGCACACAGCAGATTCTCAATGAATGAGTGATGAATAAATTGACATGTATCACACTTTACTTCAGTCTAGTGAGCTCTGGAGTCAGACTTTCTGGTTCAGAACCCTAGACTACCACGCAGTATTTCTGTGTGCCTCTGCTTCCTTGTCTGTAAAGAGGATAATAATAATAATGTTACAAATGGGATTGTGGTGAGAATTAAATGAACTAATACAGGACAAGCACAGAGCATAGTGTTATGTTGCACAGTAAGTGCATGGTAAGTGAAATCAAGATTGCCAGGAAAAATATCAATAACCTCAGATATGCATATGACACCACCCTTATGGCAGAAAGTGAAGAGGAACAAAGAGCCTCTTGATAAAGGTGAAAGAAGAGAGGGAAAAAGCTGGCTTAAGACTCAACATTCAAAAAACTAAGATCATGATATCCACTCTCATCACTTCATGGCAAATCGATGGGGAAACAATAGAAACAGTGACAGACTTTATTTTCTTGGGGCTCCAAAATCACTGCAGACTGTAACTGTAGCCATGCAATTAAAAGATGCTTGCTCCTTGGGAAAAAAAAGCTGTGACAAATCTAGACAGCATTTTAAAAAGCAGAGACATTACTTTACTGACAAAGGTCCGTCTAGTCAAAGCTATGGTTTTTCCAGTAGTCATGTATGGATGTGAGAGTTGGACCATAAAGAAGGCTGAGTGCCAAAGAATTGATGTTTTCAAACTGTGGTGCTGGAGAAGACTCTTGAGAGTCCCTTGAACTGCAAGGAAATCAAACAAGTCAATCCTAAAAGAAATCAATCCTGAGTATTCATTGGAAGGACTGATGCTGAAGCTGAAGCTCCAATACTTTAATGCGAAGAGCTGACTCATTGAAAAAGACCCTGATGCTGGGAAAGATTGAAGACAGGAGGAGAAGGGGACAACTGAGGATGAAATGGTTGCATGGCACCACCGACTCAATGGACATGAGTTTGAGTAAGCTCCAAGAGATGGTGAAGGACAGGGAAGCCTGGCGTGCTGGAGTCCCTGGGGTCACAAAGAGTCAGACATGGCTGAGCGACTGAACAACAACAACAGAGTGCTCCATAATTGTCTGTTCTGTTTTTAAAATAATTTTTATTATACTATCTTCTAGACTCACCCCCACCCCAGTCTGTGGGTTTGATTGGCTAATTCCTTTTTCTTTATATTTATAAAATGCTTATATAGCATGTACTCTGTGTTCAAGGAGTATTCTAAATGTTATACAAATATTTATTTAATCCTCATAACAACCACATCTGTTATAAAGTGTATAAAAGGTTATACCCACTTTACAGGTGGGAAAACCAAGGCACAGAGAGGTTAAGAAGCTTGCCCAAGATTACTGGCAAGTGGCAGACCTGATCTTTGACTTCATGCAGTCTACTCTAGAGATCTGCTCAGAACAGCTGTATGCTGCTGACTAGGAGGGGGAATGAGAAACACTCCCTTTTCCTTTGCCCAGGTCTTCCTGCTGCTTTCCTCTCCTGTGCTGCTGGCATCTGGTACCAAGCTCTTCTCCTTGGATGGTGTCCCAGGCTTCCATCCAGCTGGGGTTGCCAGGTTTAACAAACAAAATACAGGATGCCCATGCAATATTTGGGAGCATGTGTGTGCATGCTCAGTCACTTCAGTCATGCCTGACTCTTTGTGATCCTATGGACTGTAGACCACCAGGATCCTCTGTCCGTGGGATTCTCTGGGCAAGAATATTGGAATGGATTGCCATGCCCTCCTCCAGGGGATCTTCCCCACCCAGGGATCAAACCCCCGTCTCCTGTGGCTCTTGCATTGACAGATGGATTCTTTACCACTGAGCCATTGGGGGAGCCCCATTTGGGAGCATGCTCAATCTAAAAAAGTGTTCATTGTTTCTTTGAAATTTATATTTAACTGAGATTCCTGTATTTTAACTGGCCACAATACATCCAGTACAGAGGGTGGCAGCATGGTTTGGTGTCACCCACCTTCAAGTGGTGGTCGGGGACACAGATGTGGAGTGCCCTGGGGTCTGCCATGGTAGGGGTGGGGAGAGGAAGGGAAGGCACACATGTGAACTCTCTTGGAGGGCAGAGTGGGCCTTCAGGCTCTCATGGAGAGGGAGGAAGACTTTTTACAGGCAGGAGACCACGAAGGAGGACCTTCCAGGTGGAGGCAACAGGTTAAGCAACTGCTCAGGAAGGGGAAGGCCAAGGGCGTGCTAGTACATCTACAGAGCACTGAGAGTTCAGAGCAGGGATTGTGGTGGGAAGGGGAGGGTTGGAAGGCTGAATATGTAGATCACGGCCAAATTGTGCAGGGCCTTGAGCCGGGAGGAGTCTGGGCTTCATCACCTAGGTCATAAGGATCCACTGGAGGATGTCAATCTGGAGGGCTATATGATTGGGTTTTGTCTCGTAGGATGATCTATTGGGTGAAGGAGAGATAGAGCTGGAGGTGGGAGGCAAGAGAAACCTGGTCAAGGGAAGTCCTTGCCCAAAGGACAGGGAATAGCACTTTGCACCCTTATCCCTGGAATTCTTTGCTTTTTCCCGAAAGAATGTGGTGCAGAGAGGGAACATAAAAGATGGTTTTCAGTCCTTTTTGTTATCCAGAGGGAGATGTTTCCAATTTTGGTATTTTTCATTTCTAGCCACCCTCTGTCAGTGGGTCTCCAGCACCCAGAGGAAGGAGCACAGCAGAGGGAAGGAGGGGTCTGGGGTGAGGGTGGGGTTGTTCCTAATTTGCTTCTAAATCAGCATCTCAGGCAGATGCAGGAGGACAAGGTCAAAGGCGCTGCTCAGAGGATGTACCTGCCAGGTGAACATTGGCCTTAATTCATCTTGTATAAAGAACACTCTTGAAGCAATTATCTGAGACACATTGCAGTTTTCTGTCTTAGCAACTGGCCATTGCTTCTGAACACATTCAGGTTCTTAACGGTGAGCGATTTAAGGCTGTAAAAGAATTGTCATAAACAGCTCCCCGGAGCCAAGAGCACAGCCCACATTTTAAGCACATAATGGAATCATATCAAAAGCAAGGAGGGGCGGCAGGATCCATAAATCCTCGAAGTGCAAAATCTGTCTGTGGTGAAACTTGTGCTGAAGGGGAACCAGATGTGGATGTTGGGGAGAGAGGCGGCAGGAGGGAGCGAGGCAGCAGCGGGAGCTCTGGGGCTAGAGACGCAGAGGAAAGGGCCCTGTGCATGGGGAGATGCCGCCCACTGAGAGCTGGCAGGGGCGCAGGCCTGGGGGTGCCGGGCAGGCTTGTGTGGCTAGGGGGTCAGAGTCCAGGGGAAAAGGCAGAGGCTAGGTTACAGGGCTTGTTGCTGCTTCTTCAGCTGGACCGACACAAGCATTTTACAAACTTATTCTGAATCTGTGCCACTGAAGACACAGCACTTGGAGCAGTTCTTTAACAATGGATTTGAAATAAGACAGAAAGACTTTGTTTATCCTGTAGAGGGAAAGAGTAACTAATACATGGAAATCCCTTTGGATGGGGTAGAAAGCATGTGCCCAAATGATCTTCCTTGGCTTGAGATGGGGGCAGGGGGATATGTTTTGTTATGATGTGTCAAGTCCTTTGGAAGCATCAAGGTAAACACTTGCTAGGCACTCGCTCTGTGCCAGGCACTATAGCGGGGCTGCAGAGGCCTCCCAAGATGCCTGCAGCAGAGGGGGCCAAAGGCCAGCAGTCTGAGAGGAATTCTGGAACAGGGCTCCTGACATGAGTTCTGGGAGTTCAGAGAGGATGGTGTAACAGTCTCATTCAGAAGGTGGGCAGGAGAGCTGTTGTAGAGTAGGTAGGCTTGAAATGGGCCTTGAAGGGTTAAGAAGGTTTCACTTGGGCAGAGAAGGAGTGAGGGAAGCACAGGCCCCAGGGACAGGACAGCAGTGGCACAGGCTTGGAGGCCAGAAAAGGTGTTGAGCCAGGGAGTGGCTATGAGATGGTGCAGCATAAGAAGTGAGATTGCGGGCAGTAGAGGTGTTGAGAAGAGCCTTGAATGCTGGTGTCAGGAACTTGTAATTACCGCTGATTGGAAAGTTGAATTTGATGCCTGGATCTGTTTGAGGGTTCTGAAAAGAAGAAAACTCCCTAAATGAAGCAGCTGCACTATTCTGAAAACAGTACAGGAGCACCAAAGAGAAGAAAAGGTACGATGGAAGCTTCCACTTTACCAAGAGTTAGTCCAGTCTCAGCCCAGGCAGACTTCCACATCATTGCAGTCATACTGTACAGTCTGGGTATGCTTGTTTTTCTGTGGTACACATTAACTCATAACCACCCCTGCCCTATTGAATCCCCACTTTAAATGGCGCAGGGAGTCTTAAAAGGACCCTGAAGTAAAATAAAAACTTTCTAAACTATGAACAGTTCCCAACTTGATGGTTTCAATCTGGGGTTCTCAAAACGTTTCTCCAGTTCTCATCTGTAGTGGTCTGGAGCATTCTCGAGGCTTTCTTCCCCATTTCACTCAACCACATCCCCCGCAGTGCCAGGAAAAGAGACCTTGTGTCCCCACTTGCCCAGGTCCAGAGCAGGGGGCTGGGTTGGGCTGGAACATGTCTGGAGCAGGACCAGGGCTGATGGTCATGCTCTGGGAAGACTCCTTGGTACAGCCGGCACTGGGCGCAGTCCTGCAAGGCCCCAGGTCGGCTCTCCAAAAGCCAAGATGCTGAAGGGCTGAGGCGCTGAAAGACTGATCTATCAGAACTTGGTTTCTGGGGACTTCCTTGGTGGCCCAGTGGTTAAGAGTCCACCTTGCAATGCAGGGGGACACGGGTTCAATCCCACATGTTGGGAGCAGCTAAGCCTGTGAGCCACAGCCAGAGAATTTGTGCACCGCAACGAAGATCCCACGTGCCACAACTAAGACCCGGTGAGCCAAATAAGTAAATAAATATTTAAAAATGTGGTTTCAGGTCACTACTAGTGACACTTATGGGTGTTTGGGTCTTGCTGAAGCTGCCCATTTTCAGTGTATTTGGTGGTGAACACATTTTTATGTAGTTTGAATTTGGGATATGTTATGTGTTGCAAAAAGGAACATTTTATAGATGAATTTTCAGTCCAGCTTGTTGATTCTCCTGATTATAAATCTCCTGATTTGCTTTGTCAGAGGTAGAGACAGGAACGGCATTTCTGGGAGTATCTGGACAGTGGGAATTGGGGTGTTCTCAGCCAGGGCTCACACATATCCATCCCACACCTATGGGTGGCAGATAAACCACTGTAGGGAAAAGGTTGTCCTGGGCACATAAGACCTCTCACTCAGAAGAGCCGTATGAGCCTGACTCTCATCAGGCGGGACCTCTCCCCCTCCTTCCTCCACACCCACCCATGGGCAGCCAGGGCTGTGCCGTGGAGAGGATGAGGAGCAGGGGAGGGCTTTCCTACTTTACCCCTGCCCTTGGGCCTGGGTTCTGGCCAGCCTGCTGGGGCCTGGGAACTGCTCCCTAGTCCCTGAATGCCTTTGCTCCATGTCTGGGGCTGTAAAACTGCTTGGGGCCCCCAAGAATGCAAAGGAGCCCTTTATTTGTGGATTTTTCTTTTTTAATGAAGGCACCTGGTTCCCTTAAGCTCAGGACTTCTGAAAGAGCTGAGGGCCCGAGCTAGTGGAGAACACAGACCCTGCTGGGGGACTGTAAAGCTTGAGCATTTCCAGGTCTGCTGCTGGCCCACCCCCACCCCCACCCCAGGCACCTGGGCTGGGGGCTGCACTGCTCTCCATCCTGTGAAGGAGGGCGGGAGGCTCTGTTGGAAAGACAGCAGCCTGACTTTGTCAGGCCTCACATTCGGATACCCCGGTGCTCTAAGCTTCGACAGCCGCAAGGGGCGTTTGCTGTAGGCCTGCTCTGTGCCAGGCTTTGTGTAGTGCTGCCTCGCACACACTGTCTCTTCTAATGCTCAACCCAGCCCCGTGTTCAGTGTGCTTGCTCCCCACTGGTGGAAAGAGTCAATGGCCTTCCTAAAATCACTCAGCATCTGGGCAGAACTGGGCTATGACTCACATCTCCTTGACTCCAAGACCCACGTGCTGCCACAAGCATATACTGTTCCCAACTCCCACCCCAGTACCATCTGGTGCTCAGGGAGGAGCTTCCAGGGTGTCCAGGTGCCAAGGCTGCCTGTCACCAAAGCTTTCCCTACCTGAAGGTGGCTGCGATTCCACTATTAGACTGCACTGATCTGGGTGAAGGCAGGGCCTCCCCTGGTGGTGATGCAAGTACAAAGCATTAGAGAGCCTGACGACACCCTGCAGGTCAGGCATTCCCATCCCCCTTGGGAGGCAGAGGGCAGAGAAGGGGCTGCTCAGTCAGGGCACGGGCGTGGGGCGGCAGCTTGTGGCTGTGTGCCTGGTGCTTGCACAGGATCTGTATATTACTTAGATGTTCACGGCTGGTCCTTCTGTGGGAAGGAGGGTGACCAAGGCCCACACTTGCCTGTCATCGCTGCCTTCCTTGGCTCCCTGCTTTGGTTTGAAGTGCTCTGGGCAGTACCCTGCCTCACTCAACCTCAAGTCTTCCTTGTGTCCTGCTTATTTCTCCCCCAGAACCTTCTCCAAGCCTCTGGGAACTACTATTGCCCTTACACCAGTACATCCTGAAAGCCTGGAAGTTTATGCCTCTAGGAGCAAATCCCTGTCATTGCGGAGTGAGAGCCGGTAGATAAATGCTTGGCTTTGTCTTTCAAAGGCCTGGTTCTGGGGATCCTCTCCATGCTTCCAGAGACCCTAGCAAAATGAAGTCCCCATTGTCTCTATCTTTGACTTGGATAATACACCCTATGGTGACCTCTTCTTTAGCCTCACCCTCCCTGCTGCCTCACGCCTGCTTCCTGGAATTCCTTCTAGACGAACCACTCATACTCAAGTCCTGGTCTCAGACTCTGTGAGGGCAGATCCTAAGCTAAGAACCCCCCTTGGCTGACCCGCCCCCCCAACTCTTCAGAGCCAGCGGAGAACTCCTGGGGCCTGAGAGTGACAGCATGAAGGAGCCTTGAAAACCACCCAGTCCTGCTTGTGTTAGAGAGACTGAGGCCCAGCCCTGCAGCCCAGGGGGAAACTCCCCACCAGAACACAGCAGAACTCCTGGTGAGGTGCCCAGGGCTCAGGTCCAAGGGCTCGGGATGCCGTCTAGGCTTCAAGGTTGTACTACAGGAAGAGCTACTCCATCCAGCTCCGCTGGCCCCTCCTCCCTCTTCTCTTCTAATGCACCAGTTCCCTCCTTTCCTGGTCGTGGCTGATACAGTCCTCAGCATCCTCTATTCCTGGGCCAGAAGCCAGAGTCTCTGCATCCAGAGGGTAAAGCACACAGCAGGCCACCAGCAAGATGCTAGTCTGCCCTTGCGCCTGACCGCCCTGTTCCTGGAGAGGCTCCTGTCAGCTGGCTGGCTGTGCTCTGACCGTGTGTCAACCTCAGTCACAGCCCACGTGTCCTAACCTCAGTTCAGCACTCACCAAGTGTGTATCATTTCCAACCTCTGGCAGATCCCATCCAGAATGGAAAATGAAAAAAGGGGCTTTGATGGATCTGGGGAAGCAATTTCATTTGATTAAGCCGCATTTGCAGTTGATTAAGCAGCATCTGCAATTTCCGGCACCACAGACGGAGTTCCAAGGGCTTCCCCCAAGAGGCAGATGGAGACAGCATCTCGAGGGCCTAAGTGATGAGCTAAAGCCATCGCAGTGACCTGTTTCTGTGGGAACCTGACATCCAGGGCTTTGAGGGGTAGTCCTCCCTCCAAATATTCTATCTCTGTTTTAAACATAGGTCAGACCTTGTTCCCTGATTTTGGGTCTTGAAGATGTGATCAGTGTATCTTTGAAGTCTGATTATAGCTTCAGTTATAATCACTAAGAAGCTAAACGATGAACAAATGTTCTGAAAATGTGAAGAATAGTTAATGTAGAAACCGGTGTTCATTTTGGAATTGAGGCCTGGGAGAAATGCCAGAGTCCTGGCTTTATAGCTTCAGATACCAGCCCTCCTTAGGCTTGTGCTGGCCCAGACTGTGAGCTTGGTGACTGCAGTGACAGCATCCATCTGGTTTCCCTGGTACGATGTCTGACACACAGCAGGGGCTTCATGGGTAATTACCGAGTGAGTGCACACTGCCCTGGTGGGATGACACCAGTGAGGACTGGGCTCCATCTAGAATCTCTCAGATACTGTGACTTCAGCGGGTGAGGAGGCAGAGGGGTTGCCACAATGACTTCATGTTTGGTTTCTGAGGACTTGAATTTTAAAAAGCCAGCTCTTTTTACATTTTGGTCTTTGTTGGGATATATATCTATTTAGTTGCAGAATTGCTATTTATTTAAATTTCCCTCGGGAGAAAGTGACTTCAGCTGGGGAGACTTGGCCAGAACAAGAGGACTGGTGAAACCTGACACATCCCTAACCCTCAAACCCTGTGGCAGTATAGACTGCAGCAAGAGGCCACGTGATGCAGTGGGAGGTCTGGGACTTTGGAGCTGGACGCCACCAGGTTCAAATCCTGCTCTCTCACTGCCTAGTTGTTTGACTTTGGGCAGGTCACTTAACTCCTTTGGTCTCAGTTTCCTGATCTGTGAAACGGGAGTGTTCAGAACCCTCCTAGGATGGCTGGGAGGATTGTATGAGGTAACGTTGATAGCACTTATCCCAGTGCCGGCCACACAGGAGGGGTCTGAACTGTGTCTATAGGGAGGTCATGGTTGAGTTAAGCCCCACTGCTCAGAGGTTGGCCCTGGAGGCAAAGGGTAGAAGCAGAGCAAGCCAGCAGTGAGGATGGCATCACCACCAGAGCGGCTGGAGGAAGTGAGCAAGTGGATACAAAGCCTGGCAGCACCTCCACTAATCTCCAAGCAGTGGCTCCACATCCCTCTTGTGGTGGTACTTTACAGTGTGAAGAGCACATTCATACGTGATATCAGAGGAGCCTCTTTGCTCCCCTGTTAGACAAGAGGCCTGGTGATCATTAGACTCATTTCATAGATAAGGAAATGTGCAAAACACTTGGTGACCATGCTCAACCTCATAGGCTCCTGGAGACTGGAGCTGCTGAGGGTCCCACACTGGAGGGAACGTCTCCCAAGGGAAACACAGAAACACAGAGATACCAATGGGTAGACACCACTGCCCAGAAATTCCAGTGGTGAAATTTGTTTCTGGTGTCCAGGAGCATCTTCCCATCAGGGTCACCCGTCTAGGGAGTTTCCTGTGGCAAACTTCAGAGTTTTGCTGGGCAGTTGTGACATTCACGATCGTGGGCCTGTTGTGTAGAGTCTGAACAGGAGGGAGTGGAGAAAGCAGGAGCTTTGGATTCAGACAGGCTTGGGTGTAAATCCTGGCTGTCCTTCTTTTATTAATAGTTTTGTGACCTCTCTGTGCCTGTGTTTCCTCATCCTGAAATTTGGTGTAACAATAATTGTGTCTACCACATAATGATATTCTGAGGACTACATAAGGAAATACTTGTAAAGTGCATGATATAGTGATTGGCACTATATCATAAGAACTTTCATCATCATCCATTCATTCATTCCACATGGTTGTATCTACTTAACAGGCATTAGTAGGTGCAATCAGTAAGCACAAAAATGGTGGCTTTCCTGAATGGTCCCTCAGTGTGTGTGGGGGCAGCAGTCTCCCTGCTCTGGTACCCCTAGAGTGAACATCATCATGTGCAAGATATCATTTTCTGGGCACCCCCGACCTGTCTCAGCCAGGCTCTTATCCTCACCTGCCTCGCTTAAGGAGATCTGATGCATTCACTGGAGGCTAGGGCTCAAAAAGTAAGCTTCAACAATCCTTATATTATTTGTTATTGTTGTTCAGTCACTCAGTCGTGTCTGACTCTTTGCGACCCCATGGACTGCAGCATGCCAGGCTTCCCTATACTTCACCATCTCCTGGAGCTTGCTCAAGCTCATGTCCATTGAGTCAGTGATGCCATCCAACCATCTCATCATCTGCTGTCCCCTTTTCCTCCACCTTCTATGTTTCCCAGCATCAGGGTCTTTTCCAATGAGTCAGTTCTTCGCATCAGGTGGCCAAAGTTTTGGAACTTCAGCTTCAGCATCAGTCCTTCCAATGAATATTCAGGGTTGATTTCTTTTAGGATCGACTGGTTTGATCTCCTTTCTGTCCAAGAGACTCTCAAGAGTCTTCTCCAGCACCACAGTTTGAAAACATCAATTCTTTGGTGCTCAGCCTTCTTTATGGTCCAACTATCACATCCACACATGACTACTGGAAAAACCATAGCTTTGACTAGATGGACCTTTGTCAGTAAAGTAATGTCTCTGCTTTTTAATATGCTGTCTAGGGTTGTCATAGCTTTTCTTCCAAGGAGCAAGGGTCTTTTAATATCATGGCTGCAGTCACTGTCCACAGTGATTTTGGAGCCCAAGAAAATAAAGTCTGTTACTGTTTCCATTGTTTCCCCATCGATTTGCCACGAAGTGATGGGACTGGATGCCATGATTTTAGTTTTCTGAATGCTGAGTCTTGACCAACATTTTCCACTCTCCTCTTGCACATTCATCAAGAGGCTCTTTAGTTCCTCTTTGCTTTCTGCCATAAGGGTGGTGTCATCTGCATATCTGAGGTTATTGATATTTCTCCTGGCAGTCTTGATTCCAGCTTATACCTCAGCCAGCTGGGCATTTCTCATGATGTACTCTGCATATAAGTTAAATCAGCAAGGTGACAATATACAGCCTTGATGTACTCCTTTCCTGATTTGGAACCAGTCTGTTGTTCCATGTCTGGTTCTAACTGTTGCTTCTTGACCTGCATACAGGTTTCTTAGGAGGCAGGTCAGGTGGTCTGGTATTCCCATTTCTTTAAGAGTTTTCCACAGTTAGTTGTGATCCATACAGTCAAAGGCTTTAGCATAGTCAATGAAGCAGAAGTAGATGTTTTTTTTTTTTTTTTCTGGAATTCTCTTACTTTTTCTATGATCCAACAAATGTTGGCAATTTGATTTCTGATTCCTCTGCCTTTTCTAAATCTAGCTTGTACATCTGGAAGTTCTTGGTTCACAAGCTGTTGAAGTCTAGCTTGAGGGATTTTAAGCATGACCTTGCTAGCATGTGAAATGAGTGCAATTGTACAGTAGTTTGAACATTTTTTGGCATTGCCCTTCTTTGGGATTGGAATGAAAACTGACCTTTTCTGGTCCTGTGACCACTGCTGAGTTTTCCAAACTTGTTGGCATATTGATTGCAACACTTTAACAGCAACATCTTTTAGGATTTGAAATAGCTCAGCTGGAATACTATCACTTCCACTAGCTTTGTTCATAGTGATACTTCCTAAGGCCCACTTGACTTCACACTCCAGGATGTGTGGCTCTTTGTGAATGATTACACCTTTGTGGTTATCGGGGTCATTAAGAAATGCAAAAAGTCAAAATGGTTGTCTGAGGAGAACTTACAAATAGCTGAGAAAAGAAGAGACGCTAAAGGCAAAGGAGAAAAAGAAAGATATACCCATTTGAAAGCAGAGTTCCAAAGAATAGCAAGGAGAGATAAGAAAGCCTTCCTCAGTGATCAATGCAAAGAAAGAGGAAAACAACAGAATGGGAAAGACTAGAGCTCTCTTCAAGAAAATTAGATGTACCAAGGGAACATTTCATGCAAAAATGGGCACAATAAAGGACAGATATGGTATGGACCTAACAGAAGCAGAAGATATTAAGAAAAGGTGGCAAGAATACACAGAAGAACTATACAAAAAAGATCTTCATGACCCAGATAACCACGTTGGTGTGATCACTCACCTAGAGCCAGACATCCTGGAATGCGAAGTCAAGTGGGCCTTTATTCATAGTGAAAGCATCACTATGAATAAAGCTGGTGGAGGTGATGGAATTCCAGCTGAGTTATTTCAAATCATAAAAGATGATGCTGTGAAAGTGCTGCACTGAATATGCCAGCAAATTTGGAAGACTCAGCAGTGGCCACAGGACTGGAAAAGGTCAGTTTTCATTCCAATCCGAAAGAAAGGCAATGCCAAAGAATGTTCAAACTATTGCACAATTATACTTACCTCACATGCTAGCAAAGTAATGCTCAAAATTCTCCAAGCCAGGCTTCAACAATATGTGAACCATCAACTTCCAGATGTTCAAGCTAGATTTAGAAAAGGCAGAGAAACCAGAGATCAAATTGCCAACATTTGTTGGATCATTGAAAAAGCAAGAGAGTTCCAGAAAAATATCTACTTCTACTTTATTGACTGCTTCAAAGCCTTTGACTGTGTGAATCACAACAAACTGGAAAATTCTTCCAGAGATGGGACTACCAGACCACCTGACCTATCTCCTGAGAAATCTGTATGCAAGTCAAGAAGCAACAGTTAGACCTGGATGTGGAACAACAGACTGGTTCCAAATCAGGAAAGGAGTACATCAAGGCTGTATATTGTCACCTTGCTGATTTAACTTATATGCAGAGTACATCATGAGAAATGCTGGGCTGGATGAAGCACAAGCTGGAATCAAGACTGCCAGGAGAAATATCAATAACCTCAGATATGCAGATGACACCACCCTTATGGCAGAAAGCGAAGAGGAACTAAAGGCCTCTTGATGAAAGTGCAAGAGGAGAGTGAAAAAGTTGGTCAAGACTCAGCATTCAGAAAACTAAAATCATGGCATCCAGTCCCATCACTTCATGGCAAATCAATGGGGAAACAGTAACAGATTTTATTTTCTTGGGTTCCAAAATCACTGTGGATAGTGACTGCAGCCATGATATTAAGAGACCCTTGCTCCTTGGAAGAAAAGCTATGACAACCCTAGACAGCATATTAAAAAGCAGAGACATTACTTTACTGACAAAGGTCCATCTAGTCAAAGCTATGGTTTTTCCAGTAGTCATGTGTGGATGTGATAGTTGGACCATAAAGAAGGCTGAGCGCCAAAGAATTGATGTTTTCAAACTGTGGTGCTGGAGAAGACTCTTGAGAGTCTCTTGGACAGAAAGGAGATCAAACCAGTCGATCCTAAAAGAAATCAACCCTGAATATTCATTGGAAGGACTGATGCTGAAGCTGAAGTTCCAGAACTTTGGCCACTTGATACGAAGAACTGACTCATTGGAAAAGACCCTGATGCTGGGAAAGATTGAAGGCAGGAACAGAAGGGGACGGCAGAGAATGAGATGAGTTGGATGACATCACCAACTCGATGGACATGAGTTTGAACAAACTCCAAGAGTTGGTGATGAACAGAGAAGCCTGGCATGCTGCAGTCCATGGGGTCACAGTCAGACACAACTGAGTGACTGAACTGAACTGAAAATCTCTTTTGTATAGTTCTTCTATGTATTCTTGCCACCTCTTAATATCTTCTGCTTCTGTTAGGTCCATACCATTTCTGTTCTTTATTGTGACCATCTTTGCATGAAATGTTCCCTTGGTGTCTCCAATTTTCTTGAAGAGATCTCTAGTCTTGCCCAGTCTATTGTTTTCCTGTGTATCTTTGTACTGTTCAATTAGGATGGATGGCTTTCTTATCTCTCCTTGCTATTCTTTGGAACTCTGCATTTAGGTGGGTATATCTTTCCTTTTTACCATTGCCTTTCACTTCTCTTCTTTTCTCAGTTATTTATAAGCCCTCCTCAAGCAACCAGTTAGCTTTTTTGTATTTGTTTTTCTTGGGGATGATTTTGATCACTGCCCCCTGTACAATGTTAATAACCTCTGTCCATAGTTCTTCAGGCACTCTTATCGTATGTAATCCCTTGAATCTCTTTGTCACTTCCACTGTATAATCATAAGGAATTTGATTTAGGTCATACGTGAATGGTCTAATGGTTTTCCCTACTTTCTTCAATTTGAGTTTGAATTTTGTAATAAGGAGTTCATGATCTGAGCCACAGTCAGCTCGTGGTCTTGCTTTTGCTGACTGTTTAGAGCTTATCCATCTTCAGCTGCAAAGAATATAATCTATCTGATTTTGGTATTGACCATCTGGTGATGTCCATGTGTAGAATCATCTCTTGTGTGGTTGGAAATGGGTGTTTGCTATGACCAGTGCATTGTTATTTATAGCCAAATGATTTTCTGATTTTATTGATTTTTCATGTAGAGAGGCATTTCATATAAAAATTTTTATAAGAGACTCTTAGTATTCTGTATATTTGATTTCCATGACTGGAGCCTAGGGGTACCTTCCAAGAATATTTTACGTAAGAGACTAGTGATAACTGTTTCTATTCAGCTGGTAACCATAGAGATGAAACTCTATCAGATCAAAGTATGAAGGTAATTAACTCCCTGCAAATTATAGCTATTGAACTTATGCACAAGACACATGAATTCACTCATAGGCTAAGCAGCCAAGAAGAAATCTCTCTGGGGAGGAAAAGGATTAGCAAGGGCTCTCCAGCAAAGCTGTGTCGCCCATCCCAACCAGAGGGAGGGCCTTTGAGGTGCCTTAGGTTTGGCCAAAAGGGGTTAACCTCTGTAGCCTTCAAAGTCATCTTGAATCTCTTCCATTCACTTCACAATCCAGGTGTTTTTTTGCTGGTCCACCAGGCCAGAGCTCATGGATGTGGGAAAGGAAATGGCCTGAAAAGCTCAGCTATGAATTTGCCAAGGAGTGAGTGGTCATTAACCCCCTTTGCCTGTAATCTCCAGGTACCACCTTTCCCATACTTTACTTTACAAAGGGGGAATTTTCTCATCTATATCATCCGCTAAGCAAGGTGACTACATTTTTAACTTTTAAATAGATTGACCCACCTGAGTGTCCTCCCTGTTATCTACAGCACCATCCCTTTGAAAGAGTGCCTATCCCAGCAAGTGTCTCCTGTCTCCTTCTGTCAAGCTCCTCCCGTTGCTCACTGGAAGCTCTGAAAAGGCATGCCTACATGGCAGCCTCCAGGAGACAGTGTCAATCTGCTTCCATCAGTGCCGTGTAGTGTGGTGGTTGGGGGTGTAGTTCCATCAGTGCTCTGTAGTGTAGTGGTTGGGGGTGTAGTTCCACCAGTGCTGTGTAGTGTGGTGGTTGGGGGTGTAGTTCCATCAGTGCTCTGTAGTGTAGTGGTTGGGGGTGTAGTTCCATCAGTGCCGTGTAGTGTGGTGGTTCGGGGTGTACTTGGCAGTGAGCTGAGATCCAGCTCTGCCACTTACCAGCTGTGTGACATTCCATGAGACTTAGCATCTCTATGACTCAGTTCTCTTTTTAAAAAAATAGATCTGTTGTTAGTGGATAATGCATATAAAGGGCTTCCCCAGTGGCTCAGTGGTAAAGAATCTCCTGCAATTCAGGAGATGTAGGAGATGAGGGTTTGATCCCTGGGTTGGGAATGTCAGCTGGAGGAGGGCATGACAACCCACTCCAGTATTCTTGCCAGGAAAATCCTATGGACAGAGGAGCCTGGTGGGCTACAGTCCACAGGGTTACAAAGAGTCGGATGTGACTAAAGCAACTGAGCACACCCACAGTGCATACAAAAGCCCTAAGCTTGATGCTCTATCACAACGGAGCAAGGCAGTTTGCAGTGGTGGAAACTGAAGTTCACAGAGAGTAAGCAACTTGCTCAAGATTGTGCTTAACCTTGGAAGGTTACTTTGAGAATTAAATGAGCTAATGTGTTTAACGCCCATAGAGGACTGCCAGGCACATATATATCAGTCTCCATTCCATACTAGAAACGGAAACCAAGTTACTGACTTTGAGCAACAGCATTGTGGGGGAGGGCAGAGGAGCGGGTCCCATGGGCCTCTGGGTGGATTCCTGGGACAATTCAGAACTGATGCTCCAGAGCAGGGCCACCTGCTTCTGTCCTGACTCTGAAACTGGGGTTAAGAGCACAGGATTCACAGGATTCACTGTTGTGGCTGGGATCCAAGTACCAGGAAGCTGAAATCAGGAAACCGCTGTTGCTGCGTCACCACCCAGGTGGCGCTTGTGGTAAGGAACCCACCTGCCAACGCAGGTAAAGGATGTGAGTTCGATTCCTGGATTGAGACGATCTCCTGGGGAAAGGCATGGCAACCCACTCCAGTATTCTTGCCTGGAGAATCCCATGGACAGAGGAGCCTGGCAGGCTATAACCCACCTCCAGGGGGTTGCAAAGAGTTGGACACGACTGAAGCAATTTAGCACGCCCACATGCACTGCCACCACAGTAGCCTCTTGACAACCAGGAAGCTGCCAAATGAACGCTGGAACCAGCTGCAAGAACCCCCAATTTTCTAGGATCTTGCTTGCTGATAGAAACAGCCCAAAGTGATGGAAGGCTAGAACTGCACCTCCCTTCTGCTTCTCAAATCTGGTGTGATTGCATCCAGGTGGCACAGCCTAGTTGACACCCTCAACCCTAGCTGCAAGAATCGGGGAAGCATTTTAGCTTCCCGACCTCCCCAGCTAGAAGGAGAGTGAACAGAGGTTGAGAGAACCAGACCACAGAATCCAGTATTTGTACCCATTAGTATTGTTGCGATTGTTCAGAATATTTGACATTGTTATTCTCATGGCTGTCTCAGGCGGCTTGGCTTCAAGGCTCACCTGGTTGATCAGCCTCTGTGAGACGTTGCTAAGGTTTGCCTTTCTCTTTGAGGACCTCCCTTACCCAGTGGTTCTCCCTGAAGAACTGGCTCATGTAATGGCATCATCATGCCTCACTCCGCCACACTGGGAACTTGGGTCCCTCCAGCGTACACTTCTTCCTCAACTCCCAGCGTGCTTACCTCCATCCGCCATGGAGCCCTGTACAGTGCCTGCAGTGTCCTACCCATCCTTTCACCTTGTTGCCACAGTCCTAGTCAAGTCTTCATCAGAATCTCTGAGCTGGAGAGTGTGACTGCCGAGAAGGATTCCAAGCTTGCCCCCCTAAGCTGTTTGTGCCCCTGACAGCATGCACATCTTTCATAAACACAAATCTTGTCCCTCACTCCCCTGCTTTGAGCTCCTGAGTGGCTCCCTGGCCTCCAGGTGGACCCATGTTCAGGGCCTGGCCCAGGGCTCCTTTTGTCTGATCCTTCTAGTCTCGTGGTCTCCTGGTCTCATCTGCCCTGCCACACTCCATTTAGCCCTGCAGCCCCTGTGGTTCCCTGAACATGCCAGGCACTCTTACATGCACAGGCCTCTCCATGTGGCCCCTGCCCGGAATGTCCTTCCTGACTTTGCCCCTGGGATCTTTCCTGACTCTGCCCCTGGGATCATACCTCAGGACTTCCTTGAGGCTGCCTCCTGGTGCAGTCCCCCATGACCTCCTGTGCATGTTCCTACTCCTACGTCTTTGTCGGGGCCCTCTGCCCCTTTAACATCAGATATGATGGCTACCTCACCAGGAGACAGCTCCTTGGATGTAAGACCAGAACTTTCTTATTTTCACCCCCAGTCCCCATCTCCCTTGGTCTGTTGCTGGCTCAACCTCTCTGCCAGAGGTTAAGAAACCTCTTCCCTCACTGTTACTCCATCTAGACTTTTTCTCCAACTGTCCCCTTATTGGTTCAGCAGTGGCCTTGGACACCTGCTGTCCCTGAGAAACAGGCTCTGGTGGGGCTGCAGAGGGTGGGCCTTTAGGTAAACTCCAGGCCTGTGCCCTGGGGATGCACAGCCAGAGAGGAAAGCAAGTCTAAGTGACAGTGAGAGAAAAAGAGAGCAGGTCCAGTACTACAAGCAAGGAAAGTGCCATGGGGTCCTCCGTAGGTGGGCAAGCAGGAAGGAATGCAGAGAAGGTAACCCGGGAGTCTCTGCAGAGCTGGTCCATCTCAGTGGGGGACTCTCCCATGCTGCCCTCTTCCTTCTGGCCAGCGGCCTGCTCGGAGCCCTTCCTTTTCCACCTTCCCCAGAATGGTCCTGCCTCCTGGTTTCCCAGTGGCAGTTTCCCAGTGGCTGTCTTGTCAGCAAAGTTCCAGTTTCCCTGTTACTGATGAAAGGAGTTGCTCCTTTGACATACAGACCTCAGCTTGCCCCTTGGAGGGGGAACCCAGAATTTGGGGATCTTGTGTATGTAGAGATGGCCCTTATCAGTATATACCAGGAAGCACTGAGTGCTCCACACAAGTGCCAGCCCTGTTGTGCAGAGGAGGATGTTAAAGCAGCAGCAGTTAGTGAGTGGCAGAGGCAGGACCGCCAGCTTGGGATGGCCAGACTCAAGAGTGCGGGCTGTATCACCGCGTGCACCTTTCTTACGACAGTGCTCCTGCTATGGAGCTCGATGTTCCTGGGCAAATGCTGCTGAGAGATCAGAAGTGGCCATGAGGAGCGGTCCATGACCTTGGCAAGAGCAATGTCAGGGCAGCGATGGGGCAAAGCCAGCTTGTAGTGGTTAAAGCGGCAGAGGGCAACGAGGGAATGTAAGCAACTCTTCGAAGTACCCTAGCTTTGATGGGAGGAGAGTGGGTACCAGGCTGGGTGAGGGTGGAGAAGTGGGCTATGAGGAGAGCTGTGTCCTCTTGTTTCTCAGTGAGTGAGCAGGGCCTGAGCATGTTCAAGGAGAGGAGACAGAGGATGGATAGCGAGTTGGAGGAGTTGCAAGACAGAACTGCTGATGGGAGGGCGCCCCCTAGAGATGGGGAGAGTGGGGAGCCAGAGCCCAGGGATGGAACTGGCTGCGGTGAGGTCAGGCCGAGGGGAGAGGTGCAGAGTTCAGGAGCAAGAGGCCATGGGCAGGGCGCAGGTGCCTCCCCAGGTGGCAGATATGAAGTATGTCTTCGTGTCTCTGTCCTCAGTCCTGGTACTCTCTTTTAGCCCTTGTACTGTCCTGTCCTGTCCAAGACTAATTTTGTCTACCTTGTTATTTGATTTCCCTCACTTGGCTGTGAGCTCCAAGAGGACAGGGGTTTTTGTTTGTTGTGTTCACTGCCCAGTGCTGAGGACATTGCCTTGCATGTGTTCTGAATATTAAATCAATAATTGTTGAATGAAAAATTGAATATTTTCTCTATGAGGTCAGGGTAGATCTGCAGCTGGCAGGAAGGGGGCAGGATATGGGGGAAACTTAAGAGCAGGGGGTGGAGAAGAGCAGTTAGGAGGGGGAGTGTTGACCTAGGGGACCACAGGAGCACCCCAGGCAGCTCCCTGGGAAACTGTTGGAGTTTACCAGTGGGCTCTATGTCAGAGTTCAGGTCAAGTGTGGTTCCAGAGTCAGGGCTCCCCCAGATAGGTGAAGGATACTGAGACTGCAGGGCAAAGGGTGAGGTGTATCTGAGTTGGTGACCTGGAAGACAGTGAGTCTGGGATTTGACATGGCACAGGGTGTGGCTGTGGATGTGGGAGGCTGGGGCTGAGGTGGGTGAAAGCCACCAGCAACAAGGAGGTCAAAGGGCAAATGGCACCCATGGAGGCTGAGGCACCCTGGACGGCCCCACCCAAGTCTCCAGTGAAAGAGGAGTTGTGAAGGGAGTAGGCAGACGACCTCTGCTGGAAGAGGAGCATGAGACTGCAGAAGTCTCAGATGGATGGGAGCTGGGGCGCTGACAGGGAGGTCTGATCTGGAAGCAGCCCTGGGAGTGAAGACCGCTGGGAGCCACCTGCCAACGCAGAAAAGAGTAGCCTCTGTGCAAGAGGCCCGTGGGGAAGTGGTGCCCGTGGGGAAAGCTGGCTCCATCAAGAACACATGATGGAGTTACTGTGTGTGTGCGTGCATGCCAAGTCGCTTCAGTCATAGCCGACTCTTTGCAACCTCATGGACTGTAGCCCGCCAGGCTCCCCTGTCCATGTGATTCTCCAGGCAAGATTACTGGAGTGGGTTGCCATGCCCTCTTCCAGGGGATCTTTTAGACCCAGGGATTGAACGCTCATCTTTTATATCTCCTACATTGGCAGGTTTTTCACCACTAGCACCACCTGGGAAGCCCCAGAGTTACTATCAGTTCAGTTCAGTCACGCAGTCATGTCTGATCTTTCTGACCCCATGGACTGCAGCACACCAGGCTTCCCTGTCCATCACCAACTCCCGGAGCTTGCTCAAACTCATGTCCATCGAGTCGGTGATGCCATCCAACATCTCATCCTCTGTCGTCCCCTTCTCCTCCTGCCTTCAGTCTTTCCCAGCATCAGGGTCTTTTCTAATGAGTCAGTTCTTCCCATCAGGTGGCCAAAGTATTGAAGCTTTAGCTTCAG
This sequence comes from Bos javanicus, assembly GCF_032452875.1. Classification (NCBI taxonomy): domain Eukaryota; kingdom Metazoa; phylum Chordata; class Mammalia; order Artiodactyla; family Bovidae; genus Bos; species Bos javanicus. Next base: position 46,626,398 of record NC_083874.1, read on the forward strand.
TCCTTCCAATGAATACTCAGGGTTGATTTCCTTTAGGATTGACTGGTTTACTCTCCTTGTAGTCCAAGGGACTCTCAAGAGTCTTATTCAGCACCATGATTCAAAGAATCAGTTCTTTGTCACTCACCTTTCTTTATGGTCCAGCTCTTGCATCCATACATGGGAAAAACCATAGCTTTGACTAGATGGACCTTTGTCAGCAAAGTAATGTCTCTGCTTTTTAATATGCTGTCTAGATTTGTCACAGCTTTTCTTCCAAGAAGCAAGTGTCTTTTAATTTCATGACTGCAGTCACCATCTGCAGTGCCATCTATAACTATTGTTAATTCTCCCCTAGAACCATGGTTCCAGAGGGACCATGTGCTCAGCAAGGGTCCCTCTTGCATGGGGACAGCCAGGAGGGCTCCTACCTGGACGATCATGTGTACTTCTCATTTTGGGGACCGCTGTCTGATTGTATGGCTATGCACATACCTCCCAGGCTGCCTGAGTTGGATTCCTAGACCTGATGGCTCCTGGGGGTGTGCCCTTCTGGCCAGGTTCTGGTGGGGAGCCTTTGGGGTTTGCTATGTTCAGAGCACCTATTGCTCCTTTATCTGCTTCTTCCTTACCATGCACAGGCAGGGTGCTATGGTTCTGGGCTGGGCTCTGCTGCTATCCTTGCCCCTCATCAGGGTTCACAGTAGCTGGAGGGCTGCTGGGGAAACTGAGGCTGGAGGGACACAGCCAGCACTGCTGGTATTAAGGGTGCTTTCATGTCTCTAACTGCATGCCCCCACCTCCCAATTCCTGACCACAGACCAGCCTCATAGGTTGCTTGTCACTCCTTCCTTCCAGCATCCATGCCCTCGTTAATTTTATCCAGCAAATCTTCCTTGGCACCACCCGTGGTTTGTCTTTGTGCTGGGAGTCAGAGGACAACCTCAGTCCTGGCCTCTAGCACTCAGAGGCTTGTCCAGAATGGGGCTGCCTATCAGGGAAACTTGTGGAACTTCAGAAACTTTGGGGAAGTCATGGCAATGACCTTGGAAAGAGGAGTCTATTCCTGTCTGCCCCTGCCAGAACATATCTAAGGAAAAAAAATCCATTTGTATTTCTCCATTCTCCTTTCTCCCTTGGCCAACCCCCTCGGGGCTCAATATAGCACTCAGCGCTTGTGCTGTGCTGGAGTTGTCAAGGATACCTCTGCTGGCCTCATTACAGCTTCTTATGCTGGGAACTGTGTCTTTGGGTGTGGTGTTTGGTTGATTGAAAGTAGGTTAATGTAATAAGGTAGAAGAGGCCTATCCAGGGCCTTTCCGCTCTGGTGCTGACATGGCGATGGCTGGGGCACTCCACATGGAGCGCTGTGGGGAGTAGAAGAGTAACGTGGTCCTCCTTCTCCATGTGGGCAGGGTCCCCATCCCTGCCTTCTCTGCTCTCCATGCCCAAGCCCTGAGCATGTCAGTTTGTTGATTTGAGGGTTCCCCAGCTCAGGGACAGTGCTGCTGGGGTGTCCTGGGGAGGTGTACCCCAGGACCTAGCTGAACTCCCCGAGGAGTGGCTGGGCTGAAGGGGAAAGCCTCCTCTACTCCCCTTCACGGGCTGGTGCCTGCGCACAGTCATGCCTCCATGCCGTCTCCCTCACTGACCTTCCGCTTGCTCCTACCACTTTGTAGCCCCCACTTCTGCACTCCTGTTACCCTTCCTGGAGTGCCTGCCCCTGCTATTTTTTCACTATAATAACCCCAGCACCGAGCACAGTATCTGGTACATAGGAGGCACTCAAGCATTTGTTGACTGACTGACTGAATGAACAAATTATCCCTTCCCTGGTCACATACATGGGAAGTCAAAAACCAACTGCGAAGAAGGCACTAAGAGCAAAGAGCTGACCGCTGCCTGGGCTCACCCATCTATGGGGGGCTGAGTCACTTAACGACTTCAGGCACAAGGTCTTCATCGGTGATCTCGCTGCCCACTGTCCTTGCACGGCTCTGCTGGGGACCACGGGGAAACTCCGTGCATAGTGTTTTATGCACACGGGAGAGGTCGTCACTGCCTAGGGCTGCTGTCTCCCGAGGCACCTCCTGCTGCCCTGCCCCGGGAATCTGGCTTTTGCTCATTCTCTGCCTTCCTGGACAGGCCTGGGAACCTTCCAGAGAAATGTTCTTCTCTCCACGAGCAGCCCGTGTGTGTTGGAAGGTTTTGTCTTCACTTTGTCTAACTCCTGGGAGAAAGTGTGGTTCTTCCCTCTCCTCTTCTTGGTGGGGACCACAGGTTATACGTCTTCAAAGAGACTGCCCTCCCTCCCCAAGCTTTCAGCTTCCTTGTCGCTCTGACTGGCAGGCTCTCACCTCCACTGGGCTCTTGCCCTTTCCTGCTGGATCATGGGGACTGATCAGGGGTACCTCCAGTCTGTCAGCCTCCACCCAGTTGCCAGAGCAAGGGCCCAGCCAGGCCAGAGGAAGCTACACTACTGAAGCCCCAGAGATGTCATGTGTGCAGGCTTTGACCTGAGTTTGAGTCCAGCAATGTCCTCACTTGCTCAGTGACCCTGGGAGGTTACATCATGTGTCTGGGCCTTGCTTTTTTCTTTTTATAAATCTGGGTCAACAACGTCTGCCCCATGGGTTTATTGTGACGAGTGACTTCAGTGTCAGTCACCTGACCCAGGGTCTGCCACTTAGTAGGAGCACAGAGGATTAAGTACTTCCACCGCTTGGCTGGCATAGATCAATAAATTTCCTGCCTTTGACTTTTGTAAAGAGTGCACACAGAGCCAGGGCCCATGGCCAGTTGCGTGAGCCTCCAGCAGCCAGAGTCAGCTCTGATGGACAAAAGAGGATTGTTGATGTCTAGCTCCTCATATACTATACTAGTGTGTGCTGCTGAGGTGCCTGGGGAGACTTGAAGCTAAACATTGTCCCACGATTGCGTTCACCAGTGTGCCTTCCCTAAACCATCACAAAGGAAGTATCCAGGCAGTCAGTATTCCATTTGTCATGAATTCTGGATGCGATTTGATTCAGTGAGACTTTTAGCGAGGGTGGGTAGACTTATGAAGATCTGGGGGTGAAGCCAGCTTCCAGATTCATTCCCCACATCCCAGTCACAGCAAAGGGTGTGTCCACAATGGTTTGGCTTCTTGCACCTCTACTCCCTAAAGGCTTTGAGCTATGGGGTTGGGGATTCTATTTAGCTGCTAAGAGATGCTTTGTTTGTGTTTGTGTTTTTCCAGTTGCAAAGGATTTGCTTGTTCTCAGCTCAGCTTTGTAGCTGTCAACCCCCTGCCTGCAGTTTCCTGGGTAAAGCTCTATTCCAATCAGCTTTTTCTGATTGTCAGGTGGTCAGTTACATAAAATCAGACAACACTGTCTATCCATTCAGCCTTGGCTCATAGGAGGCACTGCTATGGAGGCCAAACAGCTGGCAGAAGTCAACCTGTGGGAACTGTGGGAAAGAGCAAGGGCACAAGATCCAAGTCACATAGGCTCAGAGGGAGACCAGACAAGTCCCTAACCCTGTAGTCCAGGCCTGGATCCTGACTGGGGACTAACAGCTGAGAAGTCTCCCTTTTTGTCTATATTGGGCATAGATTTAGATTTCATTGGTTAGCTCTGCAAACTGAGACTCCTCTGAAGAGTTCCAGACTCCAGCTCCCTAACCGTCCACCCCACCCTCCAGCTTCACAGCTGCTATGTTTTTTTTTTTTTCCCCTAAAGATGCTTTTTGAAGGTTGAAGGTGAATGACTTCAGGCAGATGGTTAGCCTAATTAAGGTTAATGCCTCCTGCAATTACCAGTCTGGCTTTGAGGAGTATCCCATTCCTCTTTTGCATCCTCAGGGCTGAGTAGAAATACAGAAGAGGCAGTCCCACCCCCCAGCAGGCCCAGCCCTGCCTTGGCACATCACTGCAGACTTCCCCTCCCTAGAGTTGGGGTTGCTGGTGCGGTAGCGTTCAGGGGCAGGTCAGCTCAGAGCCTCAGGGAGCCTTATCCCCTGAAACTGGTAGGCTTCGGTGGTAATAGCCAGTTTCCTGCATCCTTCACTTAGGACCCAAGGAAGGGGGCTTCAGAAACACATGTTCCAGCCTCTGGCAGGTCAGAGCACCTGAGAAGTGTTTGCTGAAAAGAGAAGATGGTTTCTTTAGGAATAAGATTCTAACGGTTCTCTGGGTGCTGGAATAGGCTTCTGTAGCCCCACCGGTGCTCCGTGATGGTGGCTAGGTTGTCTGAGCCATGAAGTGGGAGAAGGAAGTGGAGGGTGACCAGGTCCCTGACCTCTCCTGGGACTCTGGTTCCTCGAGGGTTCTTATGTCATAGACTGAGGCCCGGTGGGCCATTACTCTGTCCCCTTCCCAGTTGCACCTCAGTGGAGAGGCAAATGAAGTAAGTATGGAGGAAAGCAGACGTGGTGGGAAATGATACATGGCCATGACTTATCGAGTCCTTCCTAGAGGCTAAGTTCTTTGACATGCATTGTCTCATTTAATCCTCATAGTAACCCTGTGTGGTGGGTTCTATTATTATGCTCATCATACAGAAGAGGAAACAGAGGTTCAAAGTTGATAAGAAACTTAACCAAAGCCCCACGGCTATCAGAAGCAGCAGGGCCGGAAGTCCATCCCAGCCAGTTTGACGACTGGGTCCTTTCCATCCCATTGGACAAGGCATGAGTGGATATTGACCAGAATCAACAGGGAAATTAAAAACAAAAGCAAAACAGCCTCAACCTTGGCCCAGGGCCAGGTACTTCAGGTTTATCTGTCTTCTTAAGCCTCATAGACATCCTTGTCAGGCAGGTATAAGTGCCCCTGTTTTAGCAATAAAAAATGAGGCTCGGGCAAATCAGGCGACTTGCCTGGCCAGTCAGTAGAGAACAGTGATTGCCTGGGGGCAACGAGGTGTGGGAGGCCAGGGGTCACAGCTAATGTTCTTGAAAGGAGTGTTTTGTTGGCACTGTTTCCCCTGTTTGCTATAATAGCCTTTCCCAGTGGGTCCCACCCCCAACCTGGAAGTCAACAGTTGAGGCACCTGATATTCAGGATCCTTGCCTTTTCCTGCAATCAGTAGAAGAGTAATTTAGACTGCTTCAGGGAACTTGGCTGGAAGGGACTTTGAGGTGGCACTGCCCCACTCGTGGGAGGCCAAACCAGAATGTTATGGAGTCAAGAAGTCAGGTTTCCAGAGACCGCAAAGGCAGCTCAGCATGATGGTCGAGGGCTTGCCTTTGGAGCTGGACAGCAAGAGGTGAACTCTGGCTTTGCCACTTGCCTGCTCTCTGATCCCTCAGGGCCCCCAACTGCAAATGCAGATGATAATAATTCTCACCTCAAAGCCTGCTGTGATGAATTAATTCTTGTGAAGCACTTAGAACAGTTTCTGGTACAGAGTAAGTGCTATGTGGGTGTTCATGAACTAAAAACATTCAATGCCACTGGAAAAGGCTTTTGAGTAATTTTAGGTGGGAACTGCAGGATGCAAAATTATGTATATTTGCTTCTAATTTTATTTATATATTTATGCTTTTATATAAATGTTCATAATAATTATCTCTGTCATGGGAATTAAGATGGTTTTTCTTTTTTTTTTTTAAATAGCATTCTCTCTTCACTATTTTGTGCAATGAACATCAATTACTTCAAAATTAAACCAAAAAATCCTATTAAAATTACAAAACAAAGGCTACTCCTCCATGCTAGGCTCTACCCCTCCCCCCCCCCATCCCCCACAGCACCACTCACATTATAAGATCAGTTCTAAGTGGTAAGAGTAGTGTGCACCTCTGAAAGGTTGGGAGTTCTTGTTTGGAAGCATTCAAAGGCTTTTTGTCTTCTGGTGTGAGGATCTGGCTGGGAAGCTTAGGAACAGCGTGGTTGATGTCCTTGTCTGTGGCTAGCACATAGGTCTTCTAGGGTCTCGTCATCTTAGATGGCCCCTATCCCCTGAAGAAATGCTGCACGTGTCCATGTAAACAGTGGATTCTCTTGGTTGAGCTTACCTTGGCCCTTGATTTCCAGAAGCATGAGCATTTAACATTTTCGCTGTCATTGCCTGACTTTCTTGCTTGCAGTTTGACCGTCCTGAATTGCACATCTTTAAAACTGGTAGTGAACTTAAACTTGGAAACTGTCCTGAGTTTGAAGCCAATGGAAAGTCTTGTGAGGCTCTTCTGCATTGTCTTGATGACTCCTTGGCAAGGATGCTGATTTTACTCCAGCACCAGAAATAAGCAGAGAGATATTTGTGTTGCCCGAGAAAATGCAAATTTGGGGAGATAGATACCTGGCTTGGGAGGGTGTTTGTCAAAGAGAAGTTTGTTGGTTGAAGCTAGTGTTTCATAAGATATTATTTTCAGATTTAAGATTGAGTTCAAGAAATGTGCATTGATTACCTACAGTGGGTTAGACTCTTTCCTAAGGAATCCACTTTAGAGGGCTGTAAGAACAATGTCAGCCCCAGAGGAAAGAAAAAAAAAATTAGACTTTTTATCCAGGGTGGACTGGGTTCAAAGATCTTTCTCTTGGAATTGTATTGACGTGCAATTAGTCAAGCCTGGGCCTGTGTCTGGGCAGAGACTTGCTTGTTTGCAGTGGTTCATAGTCTATCAGCCTTACATTTTTCTTCCACAGAAAATGTCCACATTTTCAGGACTGAAGGGCTGTGGTTTGACTTGTAGGTCCGTCTTGACAAAGCCAACCAGATATCCGATTGAAACAGAGATTAAGTTGTCAACATTCATTGGCTCATGGAGAAAGCAAGGGAATTCCAGAAAGAAATCTACTTCTGCTTCATTGATTATGTGAAAGCCTTTGACTGTGTGGATCACAACTAATTGTGAAAAATTCTTAAAGAGGTGGAAGTACCAGACCACTTTACTTGCTTCCTGAGAAACCTGTATACAGGTCAAGAAGCATCAGTTAGAACCAGACATAGAACAACAGTCTGGTTCAAAATTGGGAAAGCAGTATGTCAAGGCTGTATATTGTCACCCTGCTTATTTAACTTATATGCAGAGTACATTATGGGAAATGCCAGGCTGGATAAATCACAAGCTGGAATCAAGATTGCTGGGAGAAATATCAACAACCTCAGATATGCAGATGATACCACTCTAATGGCAAAAAGCAAAGAGAAACTAAAGTGCCTCTTGATGAGGGTGAAAGAAGGGAGTGAAAAAGCTGGCTTGAAACTCAATATCAAAACAAAGTAAGATCTTGGCATCTAGTCCCATCACTTCATGGCAAATAGAAGGGGAAAAAGTGGAAGCAGTGACATATTTTATTTTCTTGGGCTTAAAATCACTGCTGGTGGTGACTGCAGTCATGAAATTAAAAGACGCTTGCTCCTTGGAAGGAAAGCCATGACAAACCTAGAGAGCATATTAAAAAGGGAAGATATCACTTTGCTGACAAAGGTCCATATAGCCAAAGCTATGATTTTTCCAGTTCATGTATGGATGTGAGAGTTGGACCATAAAGAAGGCTGAGCACTGAAGAATTGATGCTTTCAAATTGTGGTGCTGGAGAAGACTCTTGAGAGTCCCTTGGATAGCAAGGAGATCAAACCTGTCAATCCTAAAAGAAATCAACCCTGAATATTTATTGGAAGGACTCATGCTGAAACTCCAATACTTTGGCCACCTGATAGGAAGAGCTGACTCACTGGAAAAGACCCTGATACTGAGAAAGATTGAGGGCAGGAGGAGAAGGGGGTGACAGAGGATGAGATGGTTGGATGGCATCACTGACTCAATGGACATGGGTCTGAGCAAACTCTGGGAGATAGGGAAGGACAGGGAAGCCTAGCTTGCTGCCATTCATGGGGTCACAAAGAGTTGTACACAACTGAGTGACTGAACAACAACAAAGATTGTGGCATCCAGTCCTATCACTTCATGGCAAAGAGATGGGAAAAAACTGGAAACATGACAGATTTTCCTTTCCTGGGCTCCCAAATCACTGCAGATGGTGACTGCAGCCTCAATATTAGAAGATATTTGCTCCTTGGAAGGAAAGCTATGACAAACCTAGACATATTAAAAAGCAGAGACATCACTTTGCCAACAAAGGTCCATCTAGTCAAAGCTATGGTTTTTCTAGTAGTCATGTATGGATGTGAGGTGGACCATAAAGAAAGCTGAGCACCGAAAAACTGATGCTTTGAATTGTGGTGCTGGAGAAGACTCTTGAGAGTCCCTTGGACTGACTGCAAGGAGATCAAACCAGTCAATCCTAAAGGAAATCAACCCTGAATATTGATTGGAAGGACTGAGGCTGAAGCTCCAATACTTTGGCCACCTGATGTGAAGAACTGACTCATTGGACAAGACTTTGATGCTGGGAAAGATGGAAAGCAAAAGGAGAAGGGAGTGGCACAGAATGAGAGGGTTAGATAGCATTACCAACTCAATGGACATGAATTTGAGCAAACTCTGGGAGATAGTGGAGGACAGAGGAGCCTGGTGTGCTGCTGTCCCTGGATCGTAAAGAGTTGGACACAATTTAGTGACTGAACAACAACAAGAGACTTTTCAAAGCAATGGAATGTGTTAATCTTGGTTAAACTCAAAGTTAATGTGAGCTCCCAGAAATTGTAATAATTTGGTAGGATCTGACTTTGTTTTTCAACTTTCCATTTAAAATATCTGGGAAACATTTATCTGCAGACAAACCATATCTGATTTTTAATCTTGTAAATAAGCACATGACATGACTGTACATCTGCCGAGCCCTTCAAGGTCACCCAGCGGCCATCTGGGCTCCCTGCAGGCTCTTTTCCTCCTCAGCACCACTTGTGAGCCAGCAGCATAGTCAGATTTGTTTAGGAGATTAGAATCCAAGGCTCAGAGAAGTTCAGTGGCTTGGCTGATGGTCCCCAGCCTATGAGTGGCAAGCCCTGAACTAGAACCCAGCTCTTTTGACTCCCAGACACCCTGAATTCCACTGCTTCCATGGTACACAGGTCGTGTTCTCTCCCAGGGCAAGGGAAATTTGCTGGGGTGTGCGCTCAACAAAAAGTCAGCAAGGGAGTTCCTTGGAAATAGGTGCCTTTGTTTTTGTGGCCTCTGAACAAACCCCCCCAACCATAAAGGAGAGGTTTTCCAGGCCCGGTGAAGCTGCTTTTAACAGGCACTGTGCATACTTTTATAGTTCAGAGGAACAGTAAAATGGATGAAATTACCACTGTGGCTAGTGAGAAAAGAGAGCAGAATTCCTTGCTGGTGAAACCCGTAATTCTCTTCTGTTCCCTCTGCGCTCCTCTCACCCCCTCTCTGCATCATGTGTCCTGACTTGACCATTCTTGGACTTCACCTGGACCCCAGGACTTCCATGTGTCCACTGAGTTGGCTTGTCTCCTTCTTCTTCTCATGCCCGGTGGCTGCCTTCAGAGGGGCTGCTTCTCCAAAGCATTCACCAGATTCCTCAGCTTGGGTTAGCATGTTCTCCAGCTCCTTTCTTTTTCTTATTTTTTATTTCTGCACTGTAGCACATGAATTATCAAAAAAAGTAGGAAAAAGTAGGTATCAGAGATAAAGCTTAATCATGACCTACTTATCATGTTCTAAATAGAATTGTAAATATAGCTGATCCTCTGTCAAAGGAGATCAACTCATTTCCGTGCATGCCTGCATGTGTTCATACATTCTCCTATCCATGTATGTACACTTCCAATCATGCATTCAACCAGCCATTCACCCCTCTATCCATCATCCACCCTTTCATGGGATTTGAGCACTTTTCTGATGCCAGGCACTGTTAAGAGGTGAAGTATAACAGTGATGAAAACAGCACTGATTCTCACCTCTAGGAGGAGAGACCCCTCAAAAGTCACACTACAGAAAAAGAAATGCTATGATCAGAGAAGGCAATGGCAACCCACTCCAGTACTCTTGCCTGGAAAATCCCATGGACGGAGGAGCCTGGTAGGCTGCAGTCCATGGGGTTGCTAAGAGTCGGGCATGACTGAGTGACTTCACTTTCACTTTTCACTTTCACACATTGGAGAAGGAAATGGCAACCCACTCCAGTATTCTTGCCTGGAGAATCCCAGGGACGGGGGAGCCTGGTGGGCTGCTGTCTATGGGGTCGCACAGAGTCAGACATGGCTGAAGCGACTTAGCAGCAGCATGATCAGAAAAGAGTAGAGTGTACATTCTGTGGGTGATAGCTTTGGAAGAGGAATATGGATGCATCTTTTTTTTCAAATTATCTCCTTTTTTTTTTTTTTTATAGTTTGTTTGCTTGCAGATTTCCAAGTCAGTCTGTATGTGAATTCAGGGATATGGCTGAAAGAAGATAGTCATCTTTAAATATGTATGTTTTCCTGTTCTATATGAACTATAGCTCTACCCACTGTGAGCAATTCTTTAGCTCAGGATTTCTGACTGAATATTGGTTAGTTCCTAGTAGAAGTTCATCTTGTGATTTCCAAAGGGATCTGTTTTTACTTTGGTAGTTTGCACTGGTCCACCAAGGAGGTGGAATTGGTTTATTCACTGGACATGGTCAGGAGGTCAGGAGGCCATGTTCTAGTTCCATCTCTGTGTGACCATGGGCAATCTCCTTACCTTACCCTGCCTCCTTGCCTTTGCTTTTGAAGTGGAGATAATACTTATTTTCATAGTTCACAAGAATACTGTATGGATGTGCAAATGCTTGGGAACTCTTTTACAAATGCAAGGTAGTGGAAGATATGAAGTTGGGTGAGTATTTGGCAGATGGTCCAAGCTTAGAGATGTCTTCAGGGCCATAAGACCAGCAGACTTAGTTAGGGTGACATGCTCCTGATTTGCCCGGGACAGTCCTGATTCATGCCTGAAATCCTGGTATAAGCATTAAGAGTGTCCAATTTTATGCTCAAAACTATTTGGATTGGAAGGTAGATCATATGGCTCCCTTATCTATATAAGATGTGAGCCAAACAGAACATTAACCTCTGCCTAAGTGTCAGTGAGTTCTGCCATTATGTCTTAGGTTCATCTAATGGAGATGATCAGAGTCTTCCCAGAACCAGCCATGATCAATGCGTGAATCTACATAGGTGAAGTCAGAGGTGAGCAGCTCTGTCGAGGATGGTAACCTTTTCTCACTGTAAGGAGGCCTTTGCAGTTGCCATGAAAGATCTCCAAGTGGATAGCTAATGAACTGGTTCCCAGAAAGTTGTGAGGAAAAGCAGATTTCCAGTGGGGCCATATCCCACTTCTCCCCACCATAGCCTGGCCTTGCAGTTACAGGGCATGTGCTGAAGCATGTCCATAAGGGCCAAGAGTAACATGATCGGGTTGCTCCATGGTGGCCAACGGACTGATTGGTGGCCATGGGCAGGCTTTGTGAGACATAGAAGGTGTCGTCTTCTCCCCAGGCTGGCCAAGCAGGTATGAGCAGAAATTCCTGAGTTCTCCCCGATGTCAAGGCCCCTGACATCTATCACCTGTACATAGAATATTCATGTCCCTTAAGGGACTTACCGCTCCCTGGGGCACATTCTTAGATCCTAATTAGAGGAAGGAGTGTGAGCTGGTCTTGGCCCTTTATCTGTAGATATTTGTAGAGTTTGGATCCTATTTGAAGACAAGGCCTGGTGTTTTAAAAGCTTAGATTTATTCACACCACAACTTGGTGTTTCCTGGTGGTGAGTGGGGTCTGGGTCTTGAATCACAATGTCTGGGTTGTAGTACTGGTTCTATCACTGACCCAGTGAGGTCTTGGACAGGTTGTGCTTCTTTCCCAAACCTGTTTATCCATCAGTAAATTGGTGTTAATCCTTAGCCCAGTGATCTCATACCACCTCATCTATACCTCATATGGGAAATAAATGAGCTTTGAAAAGTCATAACATTATTTACTTAACTGAGTATGCACTCAGCACCTGTCATGTGACAGGAACACAGTAGTGACCAAGACAGTGGTAGCCTTGGCCTCCATGAAGCTGCTGTTTCACAGAACAAGGCTGATGGCGAAGCAATAGGCAAATAAAGTGGCAGGATGTGCTCTTAAGTGTAAAGAAAACACGCAGGTTTAGAGAGAGAAGAATATACCTGAGTAGGAGAAGCAGGTATTTCTTAAATAAGGGAATCTGAGAAGACTCAGCTTTATGATGACATTTTCACTGAGACCTGAGCATAGGAGATAGTTATCCAGTTGCAGAATCACGTTCCAGGCAGAGGGACAGATGGTGAGTCCCCTTGCCACACCTGGCATGTGGTGTACATATTGTTTTTGCAAGGATCACAGGAGGTGGTCTGAGCCCATCAGGTCAAGGATTAACCTTATCTTCAAGAGAGATTTTTAGGTGGAAGCAGCAAGGTATAGAGCAAGGTGTCTAACAGACCATTATCTGTGTAAAGGGATGTGTATATATTCATACGCCCACATATGTGCAGACATCTATAGGAGATACCAGAAGCTGGTGGTTGTCGCTGAGAAGTAAGGCTGGGGGACTGGGGTAAACAAGAGACTCACTTTTAACCACATATCTATTTGTACTGTTTGATTTTTTTTTCTTTTTTACTGTGTGCATGTATTACTTTTCAATGAAAAGCTCAGTTATTTAAAAATATGAGTAGTTATTTAAAGTAAATGTCTGTAGGCCATTGGGTAACCAAAGTGACTGGTGCATAAGGAGGGATATGTAGAATCTTCCAGGTGCCAGGAAAATAAGCCAGGTCTGGAACTGAGGGTGGGCCTGGGGCCAGCACCAGTCTCGAGAGCCCAGGAAAGAGGAGCGTGATGACCCCGGGCATCCAGTCACACAGGCCCAGACATGCTTCCGTGGCCTTTCTTCTCACCGCATGTGATGGGGGTGCCCCTTCCCCTCTCTGACTTTCCTTCCTAAGCTGACTGATCGTGTTTCTTTGGGCCTGAAAATTGTGGCCCCAAGCCTTGCTCATGGGCTGACTTTTATTATAACTCTGTGCAGGTTCAGTTCTCTGACAGGACCACATATGCCTAGAGTTCCTAGCACAGTGCCTCATGCTGCATCGATGTGTTAGTGAGTGTGGAGTATATATTACAGAGATGACTCACTGGCCCCAGTAGGTTGTCATCCTCCTTCCATGCTGTTGCCCAGGTAGTAAGCACATTGATCACAGTAACTTTTATCATGTATATTAGGATGAAAACTTCCAATGAGTTTATAGAAAGAGAACTGAATGATTGTAGAATGAAGTCGTTAATAACTGTCTGCTTTACTCCTGCTTTGTTGTTGAAATTCTTAAGGCATGTTTATGTTTACTTTCTTGCCTATGAGATAATAATGCTTCAACTACCTGGAATCCTCTTCTTTCCAGAGCAGAGCTGACAGCCACTGAATACAGGAGAAATTCAGTTAGCAGCCAACATGGCTCAAGATTTAGTAATAACACTTTCTTTCTCATAAAGGAATTGATTTCTCAGCTTATTTTCACTTTGTTCATAACTTTAAAAAGTAGTTTTCTAATTTTTATGTCTGAAAAATTAGAAGGATAAAGAATAATAGTGACATATACTTTGACGTTAGCAAGAAGTGACAAAGTAATAGCACAGAAAAGAAACATAAAAAAGCAGCTATCTGATTTCAAGAAACATAGTGTTGGTAGACATAATTAATATGGGGGCAAGAGAATTTCATTTATCTTAAAATATTATAGTAATGGATATGAACCAGTAATTATGAATCCTCAAGAGGAGTTATATTCTAATTCTTCTGTTTAAAGAAGACAGAATCAATAAATTTTAGAAAGTTTTTTTTATCAGAAATAGTTAAAATTTTAAAGTGCTGTGTTGCAAAGAACGTTTCTTCAGCATAATATAGAATATCTGTCTAAACCAACAGTCAACACCATAGAAAATAGAGAAATTCCCATTAAAACCAACAGTATGATAAGAATGTTCCCCTCTCACCTCTACTATTTAGTACCATTCCAGGCAACAAGGCATGAAACCACAAAACAAAAGGTATGCTATTGAAAAATAAAAATAAAAATTATCATTACTTTTAGATTGTATAATTATAATAAAACTTAAAAGCATGAATAGAAATATTATTAAAAAAAAAAAAAGAAAAATTATTAGCATTAGTAAGACTGTTCAATAAGGTGGCCAGGCTACATAAAGACTTTATATGCTATAGCCTTCCTATGTATTAACACTGCTGCTGCTGGTGCTAAGTCGCTTCAATCGTGTCTGACTCTGCGCAACCCCAGAGATGGCAGTCCACCAGGCTCCGCCATCCCTGGGATTCTCCAGTCAAGAACACTGGAGTGGGTTGCCATTCCTTCTCCAATGCATGAAAGTGAAAAGTGAAACTGAAGTCGCTCAGTCCTGTCTGACTCTTCACGACCCCAAGGACTGAAGTTTACCAGGCGCCTCCGTCCATGGGATTCTCCAGGCAAGAGTACTGGAGTGGGTTGCCATTGCCTTCTCCGATGTATTAACACTTGCCAGTTGGAAAAGCACTTGATACAAAAAGCTCACTTTAATTGTGTAAATATATAAAATACTGGGAATAAACTGAATAAGATATGTGTTGAGCATTTATTCAGTTCAGTTCAGTTCAGTCACTCAGTCGTGTCCTATTCTTTGCGACCCCATGAATTGCAGCACGCCAGGCCTCCCTGTCCATCACCAACTCCCGGAGTTCACTCAAACTCACATCCATCAAATCAGTGATGCCAGCCATCTCATCCTCTGTCGTCCCCTTCTCCTCCTGCCCCCAATCCCTCCCAGCATCAGAATCTTTTCCAACGAGTCAACTCTTCACATGAGGTGGCCAAAGTACTGGAGTTTCAGCTTTAGCATCAGTCCTTCCAATGAACACCCAGGACTGATCCCCTTCAGAATGGACTGGTTGGATCTCCTTGCAGTCCAAGGGACTCTCAAGAGTCTTCTTCAACACCACAGTTCAAAAGCATAAATTCTTCGACGCTCAGCTTTCTTCACAGTCCAACTCTCACATCCATACATGACTACTGGAAAAACCATAGCCTTGGCTAGACAGACCTTTGTTGGCAAAGTAATGTCTCTGCTTTTGAATATGCTATCTAGGTTGGTCATAACTTTCCTTCCAAAGAGTAAGCGTCTTTTAATTTCATGACTGCAATCGCCATCTGCAGTGATTTTGGAGCCCCCCCAAATAAAGTCTGACACTGTTTCCATTGCTTCCCCATCTATTTCCCAAGAAGTGATGGGACCAAATGCCATGATCTTAGTTTTATGAATGTTGAGCTTTAAGGCAACTTTTTCACTCTCCTCTTACACTTTCATCAAGAGGCTTTTTAGTTCCTCTTCACTTTCTGCCATAAGGGTGGTGTCATCTGCATATCTGAGGTTATTGATATTTCTCCCGGCAATCTTGATTCCAGCTTGTGCTTCTTCCAGCCCAGCATTTCTCATGATGTACTCGGCATAGAAGTTAAATAAGCATGGTGACAATATACAGTCTTGATGTACTCCTTTTCCTATTTGGAACCAGTCTGTTGTTCCATGTCCAGTTCTAACTGTTGCTTCCTGACCTGCATACAGATTTCTCAAGAGGTAGGTCAGGTGGTCTGGTATTCCCATCTCTTTCAGAATTTTCCACAGTTTATTGTGATCCACACAGTCAAAGGCTTTGGCATAGTCAATAAAGCAGAAGTAGATGTTTTTCTGGAACTCTCTTGCTTTTTTGATGATCCAGTGGATGTTGGCAATTTGATCTCTGGTTCCTCTGCCTCTTCTAAAACCAGCTTGAACATCTGGAATTTCACGGTTCACGTATTGCTGAAGCCTGGCTTGGAGAATTTTGAGCATTATTTTACTAGCATGTGAGATGAGTGCAATTGTGTGGTAGTTTGAGCATTCTTTGGCATTGCCTTTCTTTGGGATTGGAATGAAAACTGATGTTTTCCAGTCCTGTGGCCACTGCTGAGTTTTCCAAATTTGCTGGCATATTGAGTGCAGCACTTTTGCAGCATCATCTTTCAGGATTTGAAATAGCTCAACTGGAATTCCATCACCTCCACTAGCTTTGTTCGTAGTGATCCTTTCTAAGGCCCACTTGACTTCACATTCCAGGATGTCTGGCTCTAGGTGAGTGATCACACCATCGTGATTATCTTGGTTGTGAAGATCTTTTTTGTATAGTTCTTCTGTGTATTCTTGCCACCTCTTCTTAGTATCTTCTGCTTCTGTTAGGTCCATACCATTTCTGTCCTTTATCGAGCCCATCTTTGCATGAAATGTTCCCTTGGTATCTCAAATTTTCTTGAAGAGATCTCTAGTCTTTCCCATTCTGTTGTTTTCCTCATTTCTTTGCATTGATCACTGAGGAAGGCTTTCTTATCCCTCCTTGCTATTCTTTGGAACTCTGCATTCAGATGCTTACATCTTTCCTTTTCTCCTTTGGTTTTTGCTTCTCTTCTTTTCACAGCTATTTGTAAGGCCTCCTCAGACAGCCATTTTGCCTTTTTGCATTTCTTTTCCATGGGGATGGTCATGATCCCTGTCTCTTGTACAATGTCATGAACCTCCGTCCATAGTTCATCAGGCACTCTATCCATCAGATCTAGTCCCTTAAATATATTTCTTACTTCCACTGTGTAATCATAAGGGATTTGATTTAGGTCATACCTGAATGGTCTAGTGGTTTTCCCTACTTTCTTTAAGTCTGAATTTGGCAATAAGGAGTTCATGATCTGAGCCACAGTCAGCTCCCGGTCTTATTTTTGCTGACCGTATAGAGTTTCTCCATCTTTGGCTACAAAGAATATAATCAATCTGATTTCGGTATTGACCATTTGGTGATGTCCATGTGTAGAGTCTTCTCTTGTGTTGTTGGAAGAGGGCTTATTAAGTATGTATTAAAAGCTACTAAATATTACTATTAGTCATTAAAGATGATTTGAATTGATGGAAAAGTATACTATGTTCATGAATTGGAAGATTGTGTATTTTGAAGGTATGTGAGAAATTATTGTGTGAAGATTGAGAAAGTGCTATAGTTAAATTACCTAGATTCAAGTGGCAGCTTTACTACTTGCTAATGCGCAATCCTGGTCATCATGAGAAACACTGGGCTGGAAGAAGCACAAGCTGGAATCAAGATTGCCAGGAGAAATATCAATAACCTCAGATATGCAGATGACACCTCCTTTATGGCAGAAAGTGAAGAGGAACTAAATAGCCTCTTGATGAAAGTGAGAGAGGAGAATGAAAAAGTTGGCTTAAAGCTCAACATTCAGAAAACGAAGATCATGGCATCCGGTCCCATCACTTCACGGGAAATAGATAGGGAAGCAGTGGAAACAGTGTCAGACTTTATTTTTTGGGCTCCAAAATCACTGCAGATGGTGATTGCAGCCATGAAATTAAAAGACGCTTACTCCTTGGAAGGAAAGTTATGACCAACCTAGATAGCATATTCAAAAGCAGAGACATTACTTTGCCAACAAAGGTCTGTCTAGTCAAGGCTATGGTTTTTCCAGTAGTCATGTATGGATGTGAGAGTTGGACTGTGAAGAAAGCTGAGCACTGAAGAATTGATGCTTTTGAACTGTGGTGTTGGAGAAGACTCTTGAGAGTCCCTTGGACTGCAAGGAGATCCAACCAGTCCATTCTAAAGGAGATTAGTCCTGGGTATTCATTGGAAGGACTGATGCTAAAGCTGAAACTCCAGTACTTTGGCCACCTCATGTGAAGAGTTGACTCATTGGAAAAGACTCTGATGCTGGGAGGGATTGGGGGCAGGAGGAGAAGGGGACGACAGAGGATGAGATGGCTGGGTGGCATCACCGAGTCGATGGACATGAGTTTGCGTGAACTCTGGAGTTGGTGATGGACAGGGAGGCCTGGTGTGCTGCAATTCATGGGGTGAATGCAATTCAGAGTCAGACACGACTGAGCGACTGCCTGGCCAGTCTCCAAAGAGAGCAGTACAGGTGAAGTGACTCACCCAAGCTTGCTAACAGTCCCAGCAGTACTCAGAACTGCCCAGCTCCCTCACCCTTACCCCCAGGTAGTGCCCACTCCACACACTCCAGTGGATCCATACATCAATTCTCTCAGGGTCACATGGTCAATTTTGTCCTTTAGGGCTTGTTAAGATGCCTTTAATGCACAGATCTGAACACTATATCCTCTAATTCATTCTGATGGTTTGGTCCAAAAGAAGTGTGAATTAGGAAGTCTGCTCTGCAGAAACCTGCATACATAAACATGTGTTCATGGGCATGCACAAACACACATATTCACACACATGCTAGAATTCTCTAGACATTTTCCCAACTGATTTAAAATTGATTCCTTTCTTTTTCCCTTGATAAGCCAAGGCTTTGGCTTGAGGACCCAATGTTCTAACATTAAAAAGCCACTGTTCAGCAAAACACACATCAAAATCTGGAAGCCAGTGACCAATAATGCTCTGAACAACCCAACTCTGACATTTAAGCAAGGCTCACAAACCCACAAATGTTTATGGGAAGACATGGAAGAAATCCCACTTTGCGGAGAAACAGCTGGGTGTTTAAAAGCTTTGTTTATACTTGAGCAACTGCCTCAGGAATTTGACATGCTAAATAAACTCACTGCCACCCACCTTGTCCAAACGTTCATCAGAGAAATGGAAAAGGATTGACGAGGGTAGGCAGACTCTGGCTCTTGAAGTCGCAGTCTTACACCCCAAGTAGTCTTGCCCACAAGCCACTCCAATTTTTTTGAGATTTTAGGCATCAAGTTTCGGTCTTCGTGTTAGGGTCTGCCATTGATCTTTGAAAAGCTCGAGGCTCAATCCAAACCCACAGGAGATGGGGAAGACAGAAATTCACAGGTGGGTGGTGACAGTTCAGCTCATATCAAAGAAGTCATTCTTGGGGCCTGAGGAGATTCATCCTCTCTGTGGCCAAGAGAGTGATTTACCATCCTGGACACATACCCAGAGTTTGCCAACCCTTGCCCCTCAACAGGGTATGAAGGCTGACCCTGTGAGACACTGAGGGTCCCCTAGCAGGCAGTTGTCACAGTCAGCACAGGCAGAACAGGGAATCTGGTTTGTCTCCCACATTCCTGCCTCCCCATCAAAGACTTTTTGTCCTCATTCTATCTGTGGCCACCCCAAAAGTTCTTAAAATGCCCTAAACCATCAAATGCCATTAAGTGTGCACAAAACATCTTGGATTAGATGCACACTGAAAAGGAACCAAACCCTAAGCCCCATTGAGACTGCAGGGGCAGGTGATACTGTTAGTGCCCCCTTCTCCCTCGAGAGCCTCATCACATCCCAGAATCTGGGGGAGAGCAGTGATCTAAAGTGGGAGAAGAGAATGCTGACCACTCAAAGCCCTAGCAATTGCTCTCCAAACAAGTTCACCTCTCACTGGGGGATTGTGGACACCTCAATCCAGGCCCAACAGCCCTGTCAGGCTCATCTGCTGCCCCTACCACACACCCCTTCTCTAGCTCTCAGACCCCCTCAACCTTCATGACACACAACTTGGGGTTTCTTGTGCTGGCAGCCTCTGCGCCCTTGCCCATGCCTTTTCTCCTCCTGGAAGGCTCTTCCCTACCTGGAAAACACCTTCAAAAACCAGTCAACCATGACTTCTGGTCTCTCTCTCACTTACCTAAGCCCCTTTCTTATCCAAACTGAGGCAGCCCTTCCTTTCTCTGATGCCCCATGGCCATAATAGCCCTTGCCTTGAATAAAAGACAATGAGGAGACTTCCTTGGCAATCCAGTAACTAAGACTCCTCATTCCCAATGCAGGGGGCCTGGATTAGATCCCTGGTCAGGGAACTAGACCTCATATGCCACAATGAAGAGTTTGCATGTGGCAACTAAAGATTCCACATGCCTCAAGACTGAAAATCTCACATGCCGTAACTAGGACCTGGTGCAGCCAAATAAATAAGCATTAAAAAAAAAAAAAAAAAAAGACGGTGAGGACCTTTGAGCACATGGCCCATCTACCCCAGTAGACATAGAGCCCCAGAAGGACAGGGGGTCAGAGTTGTGTCACCAGCCCAGGGCCAGGCACACTTAGATTCTACAACTCAGTTCACGTAAAGAGAAGCTGTGTCACTTAATCACGTCAGCAACACTTCACGTGATACGGGAGGACAATTCTCTTCCACATATCTGACTTGTTGGCCACTGACATAAAAAGGGTAGAAATCTCCTCCATCATCTGATCCAGCCAAGAAAATGCCAAGTCAGCCATAACAGCCAAAACCTTATCCTATCTTTTTCCTGTAGATAGCATATTCAAAAGCAGAGACATTACTTTGCCAACAAAGGTCCGTCTAGTCAAGGCTATGGTTTTTCCTGTGGTCATGTATGGATGTGAGAGTTGGACTGTGAAGAAAGCTGAGTGCCGAAGAATTGATGCTTTTGAACTGTGGTGTTGGAGAAGACTCTTGAGAGTCCCTTGGACTGCAAGAAGATCCAACCAATCCATTCTGAAGGAGATCAGCCCTGGGATTTCTTTGGAAGGAATGATGCTCAAGCTGAAACTCCAGTACTTGGGCCACCTCATGCGAAGAGTTGACTTATTGGAAAAGACTCTGATGCTGGGAAGGACTGGGGGCAGGAGGAGAAGGGGACGACAGAGGATGAGATGGCTGGATGGCATCACTGACTCGATGGACATGAGTCTGAGTGAACTCTGGGAGTTGGTGATGGACAGGGAGGCCTGGCACGCTGCGATTCATGGGGTCGCAAAGAGTCGGACACGACTGAGCGACTGATCTGATCTGATCTGACAGTCAAACAACCTTCAACAAGCTTCAAACAAGCACCAAGCTGGAAACTTCTGATAAAGCCTCCTCTAGTTTGGACAAATTTAAAGGATCCCCTACTTTGTCACTAGGGACTTGCCTGATGGCTCAGATGGTAAGAAATCTGTCTGCAATGCAGAAGACCTGGGTTCAATCCTTGGGTCAGGAAGATACCCTGGACAAAGAAATGGCTACCCAATCCAGTGTTCTTGCTTGGAGAATCCCATGCCAGGCTCCCAGGGATTGAACCCACGTCTCTTTTGTCTCTTGCATTGGCAGGGAGGTTCTTTACCACTAGTGCCACCTGGGAAGTCCCATTAACATTAAGATGGCTCTCCCTTGCTTGGAGGAGGGCATGGCAACCCACTCCAGTATTCTTGCCTGGAGAATCCCACGGACACAGAAGCCTGGTAGGCTACAGTCCTTAGGGTCGCAAAAGAGTCAAACACAAGTGAAGCGACATAGCACAGATGCACGGCTCTCCCTTATTTAAACTTAGCTTTGCTCTTTCACTGCATTTTATTTTTCCTAATTTCCACTAAAACAAACAAAAATAATTAATCTGTCTAAAAGCCTTCATACAATCTAAAATCTTTTGGTCTCCCGATCAAGGCCTGCTTGGTGTGGCCCCAGCTTGCTTCGCCTGCCTTCCAACTTTGTAGACATAAATGTCAACATTTCTGCTCCACTTGATTGCGCACAGTGGCTACATTGCTTGGCTCCCAGGCTGCCCGGATGACTCATCGACCTTGCCCGGCAGCTCTTGAAGGCCCAGCTAAGGAGGTTACTGTGAGCATAATTTGCAAACACTGGAAGGCAAAAGAGAGAAGGGCAAAGCCAGGCTTTGTGCTCATTTCAGGGAATAACCACACCCGCCCCAGGCTCCCGCCTACTTGCTTTCCATTCTCTGAGCCACTCATGCAGACAAGAGAACCAGCACAGGAAGACTTCTCTCACAAAGATACAAGAGCTGCAGGCCATTGAGGGTGGGGCTACAGAGCCTTGCCATCTCCTCACAGGGTGCCCAGGGACACAGCCCATAGCAACAACAGCAGTAGCAACAGTAATAATCATGACAACCTACAGTTCCTGAAGTCTTGCTGCATGGGTGCCAGGCACGTTTTATCAGCAACTGCCACCACACATCACATGCCATGAAGCTGGGGAAGAATAGAAAGTCCACAATAATTGTAACTGTGATTATAGAGCACCTCCCCTGCATCCGGCTTAGATAAATGCTTCCCATACATTCGCTTATTTAAGCCTCACATGGCCTCTCAAGGTACTAATTACCAATGAGAATTTGTTTACAGAAGGGGAGCCTGAGACTGACTGCTGAAGTGAAGAGACAAGCCCAGGGTCATATGGCTCCTGGTTCCGACAGCTGCAAGAGCCCACATCCAGTCTACAGGGCTCCAGCATCCAGGTGGGCTCTGCTGCTCCTTGAAACCTATCTGAGACCAGCTCTCCCCAGCCATGCTGCTATTTGCAGAAGCACACTATTGTCCATTTTGGAGTGGTCAACAGAGACCGCCCTCTCCCAGGCCGTGAGAACCATGCTGATGGGGAAGCCCCCATCTTCAGAGTTCCCCACCCGCTGGGCCAGCAAGTTCCAGGATCCTGGGGTTAGACTGGGGGCTGAGGTGGGAGTAAGAGGATAGAAAGCTCAGCCAGGGAACTTCATTGGCAACCTCAGGACTTCCCAAGAGCAAGTTTTTATACTAGAGTGTTTTCCCTTCAAAGTAGCGAAACTTACGAGGGTAGGCCACGCACCATGTGCCTTTGCCCAAGTGCCATGTCTGGATGAAGCTAGTACCCTGCAGCAGGTACCTCGGGGACTTAGGCTGTGTTTGTGCCTGGTTAGGGGAGTCTGCAGTGCAGGGTTATTCAGAAGAGGGCTGGAACTCTTTGAGAAGCCCTGGTACCCTGCAGGCCCCATACACTCTGACCCTCACCTCTGTCTGTCTGTCCATCCTCATGCCCCACTGCTCCTCCACACGATCAGATTCTGATGGATCTAGTCTGCTTCATTGACCTTTCTATTAAATCCAGGACCACAGTCTTTTTATTATGACCATCTTAAAATACAACTCATTTTCAAAATCTCTTGGCCAGTCTCACCTGTTTCATTATCTTTCAACTAACATTTTTCTCATTCTAAATACAATATGTATATGTTGTACAAAATTGGGAAATCTGAAGAATATAAAGAACATATAAAACTGCTCAAATCCAACCACCCAAACATAAGCACCAGTAACATTTTAGGATATTTTCTTTCCTTCCTTCCATTTTTTTCTATGCTTCTGATTATTTTTAATTAAGAAAAAAAGGAACCATGCTATTTATATAGTTTGTATCACAGTGTTTTCATTTAATACATGGTAACCACTTTCTCATGTCATTTAATGACAGGAAACTTCAAAAGCATAATTTCTAATGACCACAGAGTACTCATCATATGGACGGGCCATGATTTAGTTAACTGTTACCATATTGTTGGGCCCTTTGGCTGTTTCCAGCTTTTTCCATTAAAATAATGCTACAACAAATACCTGAATATACAAGTATGTATAGGAACCTGTGATTCTTCCACAGGATAAATTCATAGAAGATGAACAGCTTGGGCCCTAGCTGTGGATATTTTCTGGCTTTTGATACAAAGCATTTCAGAAAGCTGGTTCCGCATATTAGTCCCTCACCTGTGTACCAAAGTGCTCATTTTACTGTATCCTCAGCGTCACTGGACTTTATCATTTTTAAGTGCTTTCCTTCTTGAAATATGAAAAATGATATACTGCTTTAATGCACATTTCTTGAGTGTGAGTAAAGTTTGGCACTTCTCCATATGCTTATTGGTCTTTTCCTTTCTTTGGTGGTTTGGGTATTTATGTCCTTTGCCCTTCTTACCCTTGTGCATTCATATTTTCCTATTGAACTGTAAAAAATCTTACATTGCAAATATGGAAGTAAATATGCCTTCATATTGCCTATTGGCATGAAGATGGCAGTATCAACACTTATCCTTTTCATTCATCTGGAATGTATTTTGATGTGTGGTCCATGACAGTGATTCCCATACCTTAAGGTGAATTAGGTACCCTCACCCCCACACAGGGGTGGTCATTTTAAGAAGTGCTCCAAGGAATTCTGAAGCCCGTGGCCATACTTTGATAAACACACAGTAGGAAGCTAACTTTTTTTTCGAAGTAGATGAATTGTGCCAGCATATTTATTGAATAACCCTTCCTTACCAATAGTTGTGAAATGCCAAATGAGAAACTGCATTCCAGCCACCCCCTTGGTTTGGTCTGTGGTCCTCTTGGAACAGAGTTCCAGAAGTAACCCCCACTCACGGCCTGGCTTTGCATGGGAGGTGGGAGAGGAACAGAGAGAAAGGAGAACCCAGGACCATGGCAGAGGAGGGCAGATGCTATAGTGGGAGAGACAAAAGCAAGCACTGGTGCTTGGACTGTTGCTCCCAGGTCTGTTACACCCTCTGCTCCAGTTGTCATCAGAGGGTGGTTGACTGCTCAGATTACCTTGTGTTCAACCAGTGGCAGGCACCAGTGGGAGAATGGAGGGTGAGAAGCAGGAAGAAGCCAAGTGTGTCTGCCCCTCTCTATTTGGGCCAGTACCTAGGTCAGTGGATGCATCTCCCCCGTGGTTCCATTTTCCATGAGCAGTCTCTCTCTCTGTGGTCTCAGTTGCTGACCAGTGTCTTGGCTTGGCTCCGGAGCTCTGGCAGTGCTACCTCTATGCTTTGACCTTCCAGCCTAGGGATGGTAGCAGATTCCTACTACTGCTGATCTCTAGGTTGCTTCACACTTCCCTCTTTCTGCCCTTTTGATACTTTTGTAACTTGTACAGAGCTACTGAACCCCTTCTATTAAAGTACTTCATGTGTTTTTTTTTTTTTTTGGAGTGTGCAACTCGGCCCTGGTTGATCAAGGACAACTCTCTCCCTCCTCATTACTCTTCCTTCCTTTCTCCTTCCATCTCCATTGTGCTGCGGGGTGTGAAGACCCTTCAGAACATCTGGAGAAGTGAGCTGGTGTGGTGGAGACAGTTCTATTACTACCATATTGTGTATATATAGTATATTTTGGTGTTTATGTTGGGGAAGAGGAACATCATGAAATGCCCTCTTGTTACCACTTCTGTCATGGTGGAACCTGAAAAGTTTTTCCTTTACCCACATTCCTCCTTTAACATTTAGCGAGCACCTCTTTGCAGCAAGACGCCTCTATATCAGTGGTGGGAGTGGGGCTGGGCCTGAGATGAGGAGATGAGCCCTGCCTGCCCCAAGCCCACTACACATTGAGAATGCTGGGGCATCATGCATGGAAGTGAAAGTGACATGAGACACCACCCAACGAGGGAAATACAGAGAATTGTGGAGGACAAGAGGGCTCCTTTGACACAGGAAATCAGGGAGGGCTTTCTAGAGAGGAAGGCATTTGTCTGGTTTGGCAGGATGAGTAGTGTGTGGGGAGATGATTATAGGGGTGTTCCTCATAAAATACATTCAGGGGTTAGAGATGGAGTCTAAGGTTTCCAGTTCCTCTGAATAACTGCAAATCTCCCAATTTTCCATCTGTGCCTTACGGAAGACTCCCGGACCCTTTTCCTAGAGGTATTACGACCACAGAAATCAACCAATACCTCGAGGAACCTAGGGATAATCTTTAAGAGGTTTTAGGCATGTGCAGAATTCCTGAAAGTTCCTGTTTGGGGCTGGCCTGTCCATCTAGTCAAAGCCTTGGTTTTTCCAGTAGTCATGTATGGATGTGAGAGTTGGACTGTAAAGAAAGCTGAGCACTGAAGAATTGTTGCTTTTGAACTGTGGTGTTGGAGAATACTCTTGAGAGTCCTTTGGATTGCAAGGAGATCCAATCAGTCAATCCTAAAGGAAGTCAGTCTTGAATATTCATTGGAAGGACTGATGCTGAAGCTGAAACTCCAATACTTTGGCTACTTGATGCGAAGAACCGACTCATTTGAAAAGACCCTGATGCTGGGAAAGATTGAAGACAGGAGGAGAAGGGGATGACAGAGGATGAGATGGTTGGATGGCATCACTGACTCAATGGACATGAGTTTGAGTAGGCTCCGGAAGTTGGTGATAGACAGGGAAGCCAGTCCATGGGATCACAAAGAGTCATTCACAACTGGGTGACTGAATTGACTGTCCTTTTGTGGAGAACCCTACCTGGGATTATTTTGCTTTCCATATATCTGCTTGAGGAGAGAGGCAAAGATAAGTTTTTGGTTGGTAGGAGAGCAGAAGAGGAGGAAGGCCAGGCTTGGGCCCTGGGAACATCCTGGTTAGAGCATCCTACTGGTCTGGACTAGCTTAAGGCAGCCTGAGGATGCTAGGACCAAAGGGAGATGACACTTCTCAGAGTCACATCAGTCAATGGTTGACAGCCTGTTCTCTCAGTTGGGGGAATTGCATGTAGAGACCTGTCCCAGCGGATAAATACCCCTTCACTGTCCCCAAGACTATGGCAAAGACAAGGCTGGTTGATGTGGACAGACAAAAAGGGAACCTCTCTCCCTCTTCTGCTGCCAGCTACCCTCCCTCTGTTCTCCTTTGCAGGGATGTCAGAGGCATCATAACCAAGATGGAGGGTGGGAGTTGAAATGTATCATGGATTTAATAATGGAGATTTGTGGGATTTCATCTTGCATGCTTCAGCCCCCCGAGGCCACCTCATATCCAGATGAGCATATGTGTGAAGACAAGGATATATGTCCACGGCTCTGGGGCCAGGAGACTGCAGCTGGTGCTAGGTTAATTTCCAAAATTAGGCTATGGTCTCTTTCCCTAAAATCCTCAACAATTAGGAACAACTATTAAGCTGTGACATTTTAAGGGTGGGAAATTTTTGTCATATTTCTAATTCTGCCTTGGGCTGCTGTGGGCCATTTCACAGAAATTCGAGGCTGGAATAAACTGAAGGGGCATCTTGTGCCAGAAGCCCTAGCATTGTAGCCTCTTCTAAGCAGCCCAGCTTAAAGGAAAAAAAAACCCTCCTGGACTTGAGCTATATAGCCAAACACCTGGGTTGGAATCTGAGCACAGAAACCAGTCATGGAACGCCAAAAATGCAACACCTGTGGACAAGCTATTGCCTTGGAGGCCAGTCTGGGCTCTGAAGACAGGACTCCACCGTGCGCCACTTCACTAACTGCCTCTCGGGTGGGCCTGGGTACAGATGGACTGGGGGTGATTGCCAGCCTGCTGTTACAGAGAGATTTGGGCTTTGAAATCACGTAGATCTGGCTTTTATTCCTAAGAGACCCTGAGCAGTGGGGGGTGGGACGTGAGGAAGTAAGAGAGGGAAGGGAAAGGAGTCACTGGAGGGTGTGCTCTCTAGTGGGTTAACTCTATGGGTGACTTGAGGGTGCAGCTCTGGGAGAATGAGCTCAGAGTCATTACAGCCAAGGGGTGAGGGAGCTGGGGTACTGATCCTCCAACTTCCACCCAGCAGGGGTTCAGAGCTGCTGCCAGGGGTGTGAGGTATTAACTCCCCAGCACACTGGCCTGCTCTGTTGCAGGGACTGAGCAGGCTCCACTGGTCAGAGAAAAACCTAGCACCAAGACTGGTATGAGTTTGCAGTTAGAAGCCCTGGGATTGACCTGAGAATGGTAGGTGTTGAAGGGTTATGGGTAGGGTACCAACAGTGACTGACAAAGGTACCAAGATTCCAGAAATTTCTGATCTGATTAATTTATCCACACGAACCTGCTGGGATCCCAGTGGTTGATCCTCTCCACTGGGAGTATTTGTTCTTACACAGAACTTGAGAAAGAGTAGTGCTTAGTCCAAGGAATGAATTACTCAGACAGATGTGGCAGGTGGCTGAGAGTTTGGGGCAGGCAGACCACAGTTACCTTTATGCAGATGTGACCTACCTGCCTGTGTGGAGGCTGTCTGAACTGGATGATACTCTTGTGTCCAGACCATGCAACTCACACACAGACTTCTGGCTTCCTCCCGTCTCTGCTATAGCCCCAGGAGGCCACCTGGGAAGGTTCCCCTGTTGCTGTTTCTAATGAAAACCAACTCTTTCCCTGGTCTTGAGAACTGAGCACCCAGGCCCATGAGGGAAGCTTGGAGAGCACTACCACAACCATGCTCATTACCATGGGGAGGATGAAACAAAGACTCCAGGGAAATTTGGGCAAGGCCTTGACTTGAGCATCCAGGGCCCAGGGGCTCAGGATGGAGCCAGCTGACAGAGTCTTAGAAATTAAGCACTTCTCTGCCTTTCATGGCTGAGGGTGACAGGGGAAAGGTGGGCTGCTGTTAGGCCGAGCCCCATTCTCAGGCCACATTGCTAGAAGCTGGGTCTGACCTGAAGGTGGCAGCACCACCAGACTGCATGGTTGCAGTCTGTCCACAAAAGATAGGCCAGGATGGAGGACACGGCCTGTGGGAGAAGCCCTTCCCTTCTTGTACTGACCCAACTTGGGCATGAAGCCTCCAGTTAGAAGCATGTTCATTTTTCATTTGGAGAAATGGACAGTGTTATGGCTGCATGACCAGAGCCTGCTGTGCTGACTGTGGGCTTCTCCAGGTAGACTTGGGGGCCTGGTTTGTATAGGAGAGGGGAGAATAGAAAATGAGGGAGGGAAAGAGATAGAAAGTGGGATCTCTTCATGTAAAGCATTACTGGCTATGCATTGAGTCTCAGCTCTCTCTCTGTCATGGTGGGGTTTCCTCTGATGGACTGATGGATTTCCTGGGCAGCGTGCTCAGGTTATGCAGTGACTTTCATGTCTGAGGAATAGAGATGGAGCCATCTCCATCTCTATGTGCCTGTGCTGTGGCTTGCAGCCTTTCATCCACACGGCTCCCATCTGTTTGGTGCCTGGAGAACGGCTCTGTGCAACTGGCAATTTAATGGCTCTCATTTTAGAGAAATTTCTGGCTGACTTAATGCTCTGGGAGACCAAATTCAAAACTCCAGGGTGACCCAGCAGATGCCTAATTTTCCAGAACTAATCTGTCCTGCTTGACTCATTCCCTCTCCTCTCCCTGGATCAGCATAGCCGTCAAAGTCTTTCTGATGATGTGCAAAATGACAACTGTAATCATAGATGAATGGAATGGGGCCGCTCTGGAGAGGGGAGTCTGTTTGGAAGATGATTCATTCAAAATGTTGTTCTAGGAGGTTGCTTTGCACTCAATCCCTATATGAAAAACAGCCACAGGATTTAAAGAGTTTCTCAATCCAATCATTAGTGTCAATTTTAGATGGGCGTAATTTCCTGTAGGGTATTTTTGCTCTTTATCTAAAACACTGTGTGCTGGAGAAACTCCTTTGAAGTCAGATCCAGGGAAGGGGGAGGTCATGGAGACGAGGCCAGCCCTCTTCCTGCTGTAATTTAGATGCTTTCCGCCTAGAAACAAGGGTCTACATGCTGGGTTTCTTATGATCCCCTCTACCTGTGTGATCCCTGACATTTTGAGGGTTAAGATTAAACAGGTATATAAGACTAACCTGAGTACGATATTTCATGTGACTAGATTGTCTTTTCCAGCATCCTCTGGAGGCCTGGTCCATGGGGACATCATGAGTTAGCAGGGTGATCAGGTCACGGAAGGCCTTATATGCCATACTGCAATGTGTAGGCCTTGTCCTGATAGGAGTAAGGGAGCCACTGAAGGTTTCATGTAGGAAAGGGGCAAGGAAGCTTGGTGGCTTAGAAGGATGACTCAGGCTTCCATGCGGAGGATCAGTTACAGAGGAGAACCTGAGGGCACTGAGATCTGTTAGGAGGCAGGTACATGTACCCAGGTGAAAGAAGACACGATGGCTTGGACTAGAGATGGGCTGGATGGAGGGTAGAAGATAGGCATATTTAAGAAGTATGATTTTGCAAAATACACATCTGTCAACCTTAAACTCATATAATGTTATATAAGTTGTATCTCAAAACAGGAAAAAGTAAACATCTAGCAGGTAAACTTTAGAGAACTCAGGGGTTGGTTGTGAGGTGCAGAAGAAGGGGAAGCCCAGAGTGGTTGTACAAAGTCAAGGTTGACTTTATCCTGTCCTTCTTGGGAATGTGTTCCTTAATTTGAGGGTCTCAAAACCACCAGAAAGGAAACATTAAAAAAAAAAAAAAAAAAAGAGGAGAGCCTGAGCAGAATAGTGGGAAAAATTTTCAACCAATATTTTGAACTATTTTTTATCATCATTTCCCAGACAATGTCATTATACTAATTTGAAAGAGAGCGATCCAATTCATTTTCTATTTGTGGTTGCCAACCCCATGAATACTTGATGGTTTTGGATTACAGAGCTTCCAGCAGTGGCTCTTTTGCAGTCAATAGGATGGAGGGTGAGGAGAGGCCTGTGTTTAGGTAGTGATAGGCTGTGTACCTCCTCATGTGTCTCCTGCTTCAATAGCGTCTATTTTGAGCTGAATTCTTTCTGAAGCTCTGGCAGGATAAGGAAAATGATCATTCTTCCTGCTTCTAGGGCTGGCTGTCAGAGTTCTAGAAATGATCTGTTGTGACAAATGACAATGGCTTTAGGTTATGTGGGAGGACTGCAGCCTTCAGATGGATAATTATCTTTGCAGTTAAATGGCAATTGCAAGGGGAGGGGGAGCTGATATGAGCAACAGGAAGGTGACAGACTGTGGATGATGATTATTTTTATAGGTTTCTTATAAGAAAGTGGGCTGCAGTAATCACAGACACGTCTCCTAGGAGAAGGATGCTTGGTCTGGAAGTACTTTGTACCTGAGGTGTAGGGAAGCTTATCTCAGACATTGCTGTGGATGGAATTGTGTACCCTTCACATTTCTGTGTTGACGTCCTAATCCCCATTGTGACTGTAGTTGGAGACAGGACTTTTAGGAGGTAACTAAGGTTAAATAGGTCATAAGGGTGGAGTTGTAATCCAACAGGCTTGGTGGTTGCCTTTTGAGAAGATGAAGAGAGAAACCTCTCTTTGTATAGACACTCACTGAGGCAAGACCATATAAGCATATAGCAAGAAGGTGGTCCTCTACAAGGCCCAAAGAGGGCCCTCACAAGAACCCAACCATGCTGGCCCCCTGATCTTGGGGGCCTCCAGATCCACAATTCCAGCCTCCAGAATTGTGAGAATATTAATTTCTTCTGTCTAAACCACTTAAGCCTCTAGTGTTTTGTTATGGCAGCTGAGTGGGCATGAGAATGATCTAATATTCACTTAGCCAAACAGATGAACTCTCCTGGTACTAAGCTTGGAATCAACAATAAACCTAATTCCCCTGGATGTAGGTTTTTATACAATGAAGTAGCAAATAACTTGCTTGTTCCCTTTTAGAATCTGCCATAAATATTATGAGCTCTAAAAGGAAATTGAAACTTCATTTAAACCCAAAGTTAGTGAATGGCTGACATATCCTCATGACTTCTGAATTCTCTCAGTGGCAGGGAATATACAGCCATCCTTCCCAGAGTTTGAGCTACTTTTTGAAACTAAGTTAGAGTTGGGGAGGGCCATGCACTTTATGTTACTTTCATTGCTGTTCTCTAGGGGTACAATGCCCATGACTCTGTCTTTCATAGAGTCCAGTTTTCTCTCCAAGAAAAAGGTAAGAAGGTAGGGCCAATTCTGCATTACCTGGGTGATAAAGGGGTGCTGTGTGTGCTTGGCCTATGGGCTATTCTGCTTCCTTCCTAGGATGTGGTTGCCATTTCTGTTACTTTCTGGGGATAAAATGCTGCCATGGGGTCCATTCTGTAACCCAGTGGAAGTGAAAGTCGTTCAGTCATGTCCCAACTCTTTGCAACCCCATGGACTATACAGTCCATGGAATTCTCTAGGCAAGAATATTAGAGTGAGTAGCCTATCCCTTCTCCAGCAGATCTTCCCGAGCCGGAATCAAACCAGGGTCTCCTGCATTGCAGGCAGATTCTTTACCAGCTGAGCTACCAGGAAACCCTACTACCAAAGGCAAGGAATAAGCACCTCTTCCAAAATCACTTAGGAGAAGCAATTCAGGGTGGAGAGGCAAAATAGCTTCTAGAATTGAGCTGTGACCTAGTGAATGGAGGACCTGGCCAATGGCCAGTCATTATGGGACAGTGGAGCCCCTGACCTTGAACTAGATACCATAGAAGGACACTAGAGAAAGTGTAAGCTCAGGTCCCTCTAGGAGTCCATGATCTCCCTGAAGAAATAAAAGCCACACACAGGAAGCTAAGACAAGCTCCATGAAAGGGTCATTATGAGCTAACTTTCACTGGAAAATTTTTGAGAATGGAAAGAAATAAGTTGAGGTTCAATGATGCCCTGGGTTAATGGCATGCTTAATACCTGGGTTTAGGAAGGACTTCTGGAGGCTGGAGGAGGTAGGTTTGTTTTGGTTCTCAAAGGGGGATGAAATCTGAGGCTGAACACAGAGTTCCAATTTGTCGCCTATTTGTTTGCTCACTTAGCACCTACTGTTTGAGTACCTACTGCATGCCAGGCCTTGCTGTGCACCATGGAAAGGAAAACAAATAGCTCTGGCTGTGTCAGAAAATTCATTTGTCTAGCCCTGTTGAGGTTCTGAGGATCCAGGTAACTGGAACCAAATGAATTCCTCATTCATGGCAGGAAACCAAGTGTCCTCTAGGCAGTGAGTGCTCCCAGTGCAGCTTTGTCTGGAGACAACTGCTAATTGCCTTCCTCTGTGTCTCTTCTGACCCCAGTACCCATCTTTTCCTATGGGCTCCCCCATGTGTCTCTGCTCCTCATGGGAAGGGGTCCTCTGCTGGCACACAAGAATGCGGAGTTGAGGGCTGCTCCACATCTGTTGTGGGGCTTGGGGAAAGCTCTCATTCCCCAGAGCAGGAAATAATCCCGAAGACTCTCCCAACTCAGAGCTTTGAGCACGACTGCCTGCCAGGTGCTGAAACCGCACATATTGAGCTGGGGTCCGAGGGTAAGTGGAGTGTTGGTTTTGGGGAGCCAGACCTATAGCTAAATCCATAAAAGAGTTTAATTTCAGGGCAACCAGGCCTAGAAACCTGGAAGTAGAGTCAGCAACCATAACCACCACTGGCATGGAGCCTCTCTCTCCAGGTGGGACAAGCAATGCTTCGAATCAGTTGGCACTGGAGGTGGCCTAAAAGGTTATCTTGCTAACTAGTGTTTAATTGCAGGATCTCATGTACAAATTTCCTCAATACCAGTCATGTAACCTTTAATCAGTGGTGTGCTGGTAAATGTTTTACAACTGGCTATCTGGGGAAAAGGAAAGAGTCTTGATTTGTAGTTTGCTAGTTTTCATGATGTAAATACTTCAGTCATGACTGACTGCCAGCTATCAGTACAACATCCCTGAATGCAGAGTTGGGAAGTAATATAACTGGTTCTTGTGTGAAAGTACAGGCCAGATTCTGCATGCCACTGCCTTTAAATGGAATACCTTTAGTGACAGGAAACTCACTATCTCTAGGTTGGCCCAGTCTACTCATCCTTCTGTCTTAGGCCTCTCAGATTTCATCCTCTTTTGAGGGTTAAAGCAAGTCTCTCCTGAAGCAAATGTTAAGATATTGTAGTAAACTAGAATCTCTCATTCCTTCATATTGACCAGTACTTTCCCCCTCAACTCTCATTTCTGGTTCCTATTTCTACAGATACTTAAGGAACAACAGGAACATCAGGATTAGAGAAGAATGGTTCTAGTAATTATTACTTACCAGTCTTAGATAATAAGTTTCTATTGACCTCCTGATCGTCCACTTGTAAGTCACCTCAAATCTAGCACATTATATTTCTAATTAATTTCACTCAGCAAATACAATACAAAATCTACTTGGCCCCAGGCCCTGTTCTGGGCACTGTGGGGAAATGAATAAGATACACAGTCTTGGCTCTTAAGGGGCTTATTGTTTAGTGATGGAGAGAAAGTCAGACAGTACTCTCAGGGGATTTGCTTAATGAGATGGGGAGTGGAGAATGTGCTCTAGGGGGTTCTGAATATGGAAAGATCACTTCTGACTGGATGGTCAAAGATGATGTGAAATTTTAGGCTTCAGGGCAGCCATCTGTAAATTGCTGCAGTTTTTGTGGCTTGCTGTTTTTGTTGTGTGTGCTGTGGAGAGGGGCCAATAGCATGGCTGACTTATTAGAACAGAGGGTGCTTTCCTGATGAAGCTCTGGGCAGCTTCTGTCACATACATGTCTACAGAAATTGGCCCCTATTTCAGTGACTTAAAGGAGATTTAAAACAGTGCCATTGTTAATCTGATCAATAGCTCAGCATGTGGAATAGAACAAGCCCATAGTTCTTGTATTAGAAACATCCTCTGTAGCAACTGCATGCACAGTAGCCAAAGTCTTTAGATGTCGGACTCTGGTGCCAGTTTTCAACTTCCATTATCCCTGAGGTTGAGCAATACCATATTTACACAGCAGGATACATGTGGGCTGCTGTTAGCCAAACCAGAACATTTCTGTTGAAATATGGTCTGCTTTCCTTGGGAGTCCAAAAGAATTTTCATAGTTCTACACTGCCTGAATGTGAGGGAAGAGAGAGGAAGAGAGAGCATCCTCTAGGACTAGAGTGAAGAGCATAAAAAGTGACCTTTAAAAGTCAGCTCTTGGATGACCTTTAAAAGCCAGCTCTTATTAACCAAGTTACTCATGATATGCATGGTGACTGGCGTTTGTCTGATAGTTATTGGATTTGAAATTGATATAGGATCAGTTAAACTGATTCCATCTCTAACCTTCAGAATTTGTGATTTATCATCAACATAGTCAACACAAATAACCAACAAGTAAACTTTGTATCATATACTGGTTCTGAAAATGGTGAAACAACCAATGCAACATGCCAAGTGTTTAGCTTACTTCTCCCATGTGAAACCATATCCTCCTGCTCGAGTTGAACCAGGGGAGGAAACCTATGTAAAGAAGTGGACGCGACAGGATTCACAGGATTTCCAGGTTCATTAATCCTCTTTTGCCCTCCCTCCCTGCTATTTCTTGGGAAGGAAGGTTCAACCAACACTTAACAAACACACAACAAGAAGTTATCAACTTAAGGAACTCCAGAAATTGCTGAGGGCTTCATTTTTTCTCAGTCCCTGAGACCGACAACTCTCAGTCATGAATTTTCTTCATGCTAAAGGTTAGGATGAGAGATATAGAAATTTGATTTAATTCAGGAGGAGTCTTTTTTGGCAAATGAGTTTTTCCATCACACTTTTCTTCATCATATGTTTCCAATCAGGAGAGAAATGTTGATAGTGCTCAAAACTCTGGTATGCACTAAAGTAGAGAAAATTCCTTTTGTAAGCAACAGAAACTTTGGTTATAAAGTGGGTCGAGTTCTCAACCGCCTGTTCTTAGTTAAGGCAGCATCCTCAGCCTCCTTCCATTTTTGGGGAAACCAGCTGGAGACTCTCTAATGATCAGGCATGCCACTGTGACAGGGACCACACTGAATGTTTGGATTGATTCATTGTTGTAACTAAGTACCTGGGTTCTAAATTCTAGAAAATCCAAACCTAGATCAGGAATGAATGTTTTTCATCACTTACTCTGGTTTATCAATTTTAGGGTATATATTTCCCCCTTTTCTATATTTTAACATCTCTGAAATTAATGCTATGAATCAGTGACTGTTAGCCATGAAACAGTCATGACATGTTGTCATTGCCTATGCCTGTGAAAACTTGGTCTTAGCTGTTTGTATTTTCACTTCAGTGAGTTATGAACTGATATGCATTTTGGTACTACACATACTAGGTTTCATTGACATCCAGAATGTTTTTTTTTTTTTTTAAAGATTACACTATGCTTTGGCATAGAAACTGAAAAAGAGCAGAAGTATGTAAAACTGACATTAGTGAAGCAAATGTTTGTCTTTGGAGAAATGGCCAAAATTCCACTTTTCTTGCAAAACAGCAACCAAGTAGTTTACGGAATTGCTTCTTAAACTTTAACATGCAAAATAAATCACTTGAGCATCTTGTTAAAACTATTTTGTAGTAAGGTCTGGGGTGGGACCTGAGATTGCTCATTTGTGGTCAGCACACCCAGGTGACGTCACTGCTGGAGGTCCAGACCACACTTTGAATAACAGGGCCTTGTTGTTGTTGTTCAGTCGCCCAGTCATGTCCAACTCTTGGCAACCCCATGGACTGCAGCACGCCAGGCCTCCCTGTCCTTCACCATCTCCCAGAGTTTGCCCAAGTTCATGTCCATTGCATCAGTGATGCCATCCAGCCATTTTATCCTATGATGCCCTCTTTTCTTTCTGCCCTCAATCTTTCCCAACGTCAGGGACTTTTCCATGAGTTGGCTGTTAGCATCAGGTGACCAAAATACTGGAGCTTTAGCTTCAGCATCAGTCCTTCCAATGACTATTCAGGGTTAATTTCCTTTAAGATTGACTGGTTTAATCTCCTTGCTGTCCAGTGGACTCTCAAGAGTCTTCTCCAGCACCATAGTTCAAAGGCATCAATTTTTTGCCACTCTGCCTTCTTTAAAGTCCAGCTCTCACAACTGTACATGACCACTAAGAAGACCACAGCCTTGACTATATGGACCTTTGTCAGCAGTGATGGTTCTGCTTTTCAACACACTAAGTTTGTCATAGCTTTCCTGCCAAGAAGCAATCATCTTCTGATTTCATGGCTGTAGTCGCCATCCACAGTGATTTTAGAGCCCAATAAGAGGAAATCTGTCACTGCTTCCACCTTTTCCCCCTTCTATTTGCCATGACTTAATGGGGCCAGATACCATGATCTTAGTTTTTTTTTTTTAATATTTAGTTTTAAGCCAGCTTTTTCACTCTCCTCCTTCACCCTCATCAAAAGGTTCTTTAGTCATTTTCTTTTCTTTCTGTGAAAGTAATTTTCTTCACTTTCTGTCATTAGCATGGTATCATCTGCATATCTGAGGTTGTTGTTTCTCCCAACTATCCTGATTCCAGCTTGTAAATCATCCAGCCGGGCATTTCTCACGATGTGCTCAGCATATAGGTTAAACAAACAGGGTGACAACAGACAGCCCTTTCATACTCCTTTCTCAATCCTGAACCAATCAGTTGTTCCATAGAGGGTTCTCACTGTTGTATCTTGAGCCGCATACAGGTTGCTCAGGAGACAGGTAAGATGTTCTGGTATTCCCATCTCTTTAAGAGCTTTCCACAATTTATTATGACCCACACAGTCAAAGGCTTTAGCATAGTCAATGAAACAGAGGTAGAAGTTTTTCTGGAATTCTCTTGCTTTCTCTATGATCCAGCAAATGTTGGCAATTTGGTCTCTTGTTCCTCTGCCTTTTCTAAACCCAGCTTGGACATCTAGAAGTTCTTGGTTCACATTAATGTTGAAGCCTAAGATGCAGGATTTTAAGCATGACCTTACTAGTATGGGAGATGAGCGCAACTGTCTAATGGCTTGAAACATTCTTTAGTACTGCCCTTCTTGGGAATTAGGATGAGGATTGACCTTTTCCAGTCTTGTGGCCACTGCTGGGTCTTCCAGATTTGCTGACATATTGAGTGCAACACTTTGACTGCATTATCTTTTAGGATTAATAGGTCTACTGGGATTCTATTGCATCCACTTGCTTTATTGACAGCAGTGCTTCCTAAGGCCCACTTTACTTCACACTCCAGGATGTCTGGCTCTGGGTGACTGACCTCAACATCATCCTTATCCAGTTCATTAAGATCTTTTTTGTACAGTTCTTCCATGTATTCTTTCCATCTCTTCTTGATCTCTTCTGCTTCTACTAGGTCTCACCATTTCTATCCTTTATTTTGCCCATCTTTGGGCAAAATATTCCCTTGATATTTCCAATTTTCCTGAAGAGGTCTCTTCACACATCACTGTCTTGTCTTGAAGAAGGGTCTTGCTTAACTCAGTGAAAATATGAGCCATGCCACATAGGATCACCCAAGATGGATGGGCCAGAGTGGAGAGTTCTGACAAAATGTGATCCACTGGAGAAAGAAGTGGCCAACCACCCCAGTATACTTGCCATGAGAACCTCATAAACTGTATAAAAAGACTGAAAGATGAGTCCCCCAGGTTGGAAGGTGTCCAGTATGGTCCTGGGGAAGAGCAGAGGACAGCTACTAGTAGCCCCAGAAAGAATGAAGTGGCCGGGCCAGAGTGGAAATAAGGCATGAACAGACCTAATAGAGGAAGGTAGCCACAGGGGGTGAAGCTGTGTTCATTTTGTTACTGAGTTTTGTGCAGCAAGTTGTGTATCACTTGCTAAGTCATGCTACTTAAGACAGGATAAATGCCAATTCCTCAGGAATAGAATGAAATAAATTTTAGGGCCGTAATTGTGTGATTGATTTCATGTGTCTGATGAGGCTCTTGATGAGGTATCATGTCAAAATTTAATTGAGGTACCTAAAATAATGTCTTATGATCTAGTGAATAATAGTAGCCCTAGATGTAATGAAATACAGTAATGTGCATGCATCATTATCCTTGTATAAATCATGAAGAACCTGGCTTCAACTCTAAGCATTGTATGAACCCTTCCTCAAGAGAGCCAATGATGTGGTGTCATGTTCTAAACCCTCTCCCCCCAAAACAAAGAATAATCTTAAACACAAATAACTTCAAAATCTTTCAGATTTCCATTATCACTGTTCTCAAACTACACTCTTCTTCTAACAAAAAGGTTAAGCTTCTGTGACTTTTAAACTGGATAGGCTGAGAGTGAAGGATCTTAAATGGCATCCAGTTTTATAACCAAGCTATCTGAGCAAATAACCAGTTAGAATTGGGAAAATATGGCATCAAAAATGATGTTCAGGTACCAACAGGTATGAAAAGCTCATTTAATAATGCTCCTTCATGCGAAAGTTATTTGGAAAGGCCAGGGCTGTTATAGTTACTACAACTTTGTCTTTATAATGGTCCTAAGAGTATCAGAAGAAAGTTATTTTTGTGTAGCAAGGGGGACAGTATAGTCAGGGAGATGCCACACAGTGAGAATTTCCAGCCTCACAGCTCTCTTGTATTGTTCAGAAAGCTTTATATTACACAACATCCATCACCATCTTTTTTTTCTTTTCTGAGTAAAACACAGCAAATCAAATTTGATAGATAAGGCAAAGGTTAGAATTTGAAGATGGACTGGAGATGAATGAATTGCAGAAACTTAAATGAGCGTCTATGTGGATCCTTGGATAAGGGCTGGAGGAGGGTTTTTATGTATTAGATGCTATTCTAAAAAGCCTAGCAGAGAGTCACCTCTCTTGATCTGAGAGCTGAATGGAAACACCAGAGGTCTCAAGAGCTGGAAGTTGTCAAAGTTATGGTCAAGTCAGAATGGAGAAAACACAACAAGCACTTCAAATATTCAGATAATATCTTGAAAACATCATCTGTTAGGAATAAAGACCATGCCCTACAGTAAGAACTATACCCTGAGATTAAGGGAAAAACTAAATAAACTATACTAGCCTGAACAAGCAATTAAACCAAACTCAACAAGATCAAGAGCAATGATTTCTCTATCTTCTAGAATAAACAGCAATGCCCTTTAAAGGTAGATGACATTATTCAAACTCCTATGTTACCTTGACAGTGTCAGGAATACAATAAAAAATTATTAGATGTATGAATAAGCAGTAAAATTTACCTGCTAGTCAAGAAAAATTGAAGACTATCACAAGATGACCCACATCTTATAATTAACAGTCAGGACCAATACAATATTGTAAAGTTTAAAAATAAAATAAAATTAAAAAAAATAAAAATTGTTACTACTAATATGCCCAAGAACCTAAAGGAAAAGATGGATATAATGAGAAAACATGGAAACAATAAAAACAAACCAAATGGAAATTTTAAACTGAGAAGTACAATATCTAAAGTGAAATTTTTCTTGAACTGGATTGATATCAGATTAGAGACTTAAGAGAGTTAGTGAACTAGAGAAGAGCAATAGAAATATTGAAGAACAGAGAGAAAAGAGATTTTGAACACTGAACAGAAATTCACTGACCTATGGAATAATAACAAGCCATTTAATATATGGGTAATTGGAAGCCTAGGAGGATAAGAAAGAGAGAATGCAACAGAAAAATGGCTTAGGAAATAATGGCACAAAGTTTCCAAATTTGTTGGAAAACATTAATCTCAGATATAAGAAGGTCAACAACCCCCAAGCAGGGTTCATTGTATAAAAACCCAGACCAAGGCACATTGTAGTCAAACTGCTGAAAAAAAAATGAAGGAAAAAAACTCCAGTCTAGAGGAAAAAAAGCTACAATCCATACCAAAGGAACAAAAATATGAATAGCAGCCAGCATTATCAGGAACAATAGAATGCAGAAAATAACGGAACAGTGTCAAGTCAGAATTCTGTATATGATATCCAGATATCCTTTTAAAATGAGAGTAAAATAAAGAAACTTCCAGGTAAAAGCTGAGAGAAGTTGTTGCCAGAAAACCTACCTTACAGTCATGCTAAGGAAAGTTCTTTATGCTGAAAGAGTATGTCAGATGGAAACTTGGATTTTATAGGAAGAAACAAAGAACCCAAGAGAAAGGGTTGAAAAGTGAGTAAATGTAAAAGTCTTTCTTTTCTCTTAAAAATCTTTGAATGATCCTTGACTATTTGATTGGAAAATAGTAACACTCTTTGTGAGGTTTTATAATGTATGTTGAAGTAAAATATGTGACAAAAGTAACATAAAGGATGCGGAGCACAATGAAATTGTATTTTTGTAGGGCTCTTACATGTTTTGTAAAGTGGGGTAAGATATTAATTCTAAGTAGACTGTGATGGGTTAAAGATGCTTCCCTCCTCCCCAGTTATATGGAGAAATAATTGACATATACTTCCCAGATGTTTCTAATGGTAAAGAGCCTGCCTGCCAATACAGGAGAATTAAGAGACGTGGGTTCAATCCCTGAGTCAGAAAGATCCCCAGCAGAAGGAGATGGCAACCC
The DNA here is from genome assembly GCF_032452875.1 of Bos javanicus. Lineage (NCBI taxonomy): Eukaryota > Metazoa > Chordata > Mammalia > Artiodactyla > Bovidae > Bos > Bos javanicus. The sequence continues at coordinate 46,667,050 of NC_083874.1, forward strand.
ACTCCAGTATCCTTACCTGGAGAATCCCCAAGGACAGAGGAGCCTGGTGGGCTAAAGTCCATAGGGTCACAAAGAGTTTGATACAAACGAAGCGGCTTAGGACAAAACTGACATATTCAGTTCAGTTCAGTTGCTCAGTCATGTCCAACTCTTTGTGATCCCATGAACCACAGCATGCCAGGCCTCCCTGTCCATCACCAACTCCCAGAATTCACCCAAACCCATGTCCATTGAGTCGGTGATGCCATCCAACCATTTCATCCTCTGTCATCCCCTTCTCCTCCTGCCCTCAATCTTTCCCAGCATCAGGGTCTTTTCAAATGAGTCAGCTCTTCGCATCACGTGGCCAAAGTACTGGAGTTTCAGCTTCAACATCAGTCCTTCCAATGAACACCCAGGACTGATCTCCTTTAGAATGGACTGGTTGGATCTCCTTGCAGTCCAAGGGACTCTCGAGGGTCTTCTCCAACACCACAGTTCAAAAGCATCAATTCTTCTGTGCTCAGCTTTCTTTATCGTCCAACTCTCACATCCATACACATATCACTACATAAATTTAAGGTGTACAGCATGATGGTTAGATTTACATAGTTGCAAAATTACTGCCACAATGGGTTTAGTCAATGTCCATCATCTCATATAGATAGGAAGCAAAAACAATCATTAAATATAAAATAAAAAGTAGCTAAACAACAACTAATAAAGGAGCTCAAATTGAAAGCTAAAAAATATTTGATTAACTTAAAATAAGACAGAAATGGAGATACAAAAGCACAATAAAACAATGACAATGAACAAATGGGACAAATTCAAAACAAAGAGCAGAAAGGTAGACTTAAACCCAAGCACATAAATAATTGCACTAAATAGAAATTGCACTAAATAAAAGTGATGGGCATCTGGTCCCATCACTTCATGGGAAATAGATGGGGAAACAGTGGAAACAGTGTCAGACTTTATTTTTGGGGCTCCAAAATCACTGCAGATGGTGACTGCAGCCATGAAATTAAAAGACGCTTACTCCTTGGAAGGAAAGTTATGACCAACCTAGATAGCATATTGAAAAGCAGAGACATTACTTTGCCAACAAAGGTCCGTCTAGTCAAGGCTATGGTTTTTCCTGTGGTCATGTAGGGATGTGAGAGTTGGACTGTGAAGAAAGCTGAGTGCCGAAGAATTGATGCTTTTGAACTGTGGTGTTGGAGAAGACTCTTGAGAGTCCCTTGGACTGCAAGGAGATCCAACCAGTCCATTCTGAAGGAGATCAGCCCTGGGATTTCTTTGGAAGGAATGATGCTCAAGCTGAAACTCCAGTACTTTGGCCACCTCATGCGAAGAGTTGACTCATTGGAAAAGACTCTGATGCTGGGAAGGATTGGGGGCAGGAGGAGAAGGGGACAACAGAGGATGAGATGGCTGGATGGCATCACTGACTCGATGGACGTGAGTCTGAGTGAACTCCAGGAGTTGGTGATGGACAGGGAGGCCTGGTGTGCTGCGATTCATGTGGTCGCAGAGTCGGAAACGACTGAGCGACTAAACTGAACTGAACTGAAATAAAAGTAGACTAAAAGGCAGAGACTATCAGACTGGATATAAAAGCAGGACCAAACTATATGCTATGTATAGGAGATATATTTTAAACATAAGTTGAAAGTAAAGGGATGGAAAAAGATACCATGAAACCAGAACAAAAGAAACATGATATACCTCTACCAATTTCAGGCAAAATAAATTTCATGATAAGGAAAGTTACCAGAGATGATAGGGACATTTCAAAACAGCAGAAGTGCTAATTCACAAGGGAAACATAACTACTACAAATACATATGCTTCTTATAATCAAATTTCAAAATATTCGAGGCAAAACTGACATAACTAAAAGGAAAAATGGACAAATTCACAATCAGTAAAGATATGAAAAATTTGAACACTATGAATCAACTTAAGCTAATTGACATGGAGAACTGCACTTAATAGGTACAGAATATTATTTTCAAGTGTTGGGAAGATCCCTTGGAGAAGGGACTGGCTATCTACTCCAGTATTCTTGCCTGGAGAATTCCATGGACAGAGGAGCCTGGTCAGCTATAGTCCGTGGAATCGCAAAGAGCTGGACATGAATGAACAACTAACACACTTACATGCGATAAATTAGAAATGTTCAAACTAAATGATACTGAAAACACAACATATTAAGGTTTGTTTGGGTTCAGTTAATGCAAGAGAAGGATAAGTATAGCTTTGAAAATTTATATTAAAAAGTTTAAAATCAGTGGTTTAAATTTCTACCTTAAAAAGCTGAGGAAAAGAGAAACAATTTAAACACAAAGTAAATAAAAGAAAATAAATAATAAAGAGAAGAGAAGAAATCAATGAAATAAAAATGTAACATTAGAAAATTAACAAAGCCAAAAGTTGGCACTATAGGATTTTTACACATGTTAAACACCTAGCAAGATTAAAGAAGAAAAAAGACAAGAGACAAATTACCACTATCAGGAATGAAAGAGGATATTCTACTATTTGTCCCATGTCTACTGAAAGGACAACAAGGGAACATAATGAACGACTTTATACCAATGAAATTTGACAGCTTAGTTATTATGTCTAATTCCTTGGAAAACACAACCTAGTAAAATGAACTAAAAACGAAATAGAAAATCTGAATAGTTTTATATCTATTAAATAAATTAAATTCATGATAAAAGCTTCCCTTCTAAGAAAACTCCAGGCTCAGATGCTTCACTGGTGAATTCAATCAAGCATTCAGCAAAGAAATGATACAAATCTAATTACTAACTCTTTCAGAAAATGGAGAAGGAAACATTTCAAACTTGTTTTATGAGGTCATGGTAATACTGATACTAAAAATCTGACAAAAATATTGTAAAAGAGGAAACTAAAGACCCATATCGTTATAAACATAGACAAACAGAAAATATTCTTAATAAAATATAAGGGTATGAATCATTTCAAAAAGTATAGCAAAAACATTTGACAAAAATTCAATACCCATTTTCACAACACTAATTGTCACAGAAAACTAGAAAGGAAAAGGAACTTTCTCAATCTAATAAAAGGCATCTATGAGAAACCTACAGTTAATATCACACTTGGTCATTGAAAACTGAATACTTCTCCCCTTAAAACCAAGAACAAAAAAAGATGTTCATTCTCATCATTTCTATTCAGCATTATAATGGAGGTCCTAGCCAGGGAGATAAAGCAAGAAGAAGAAATTAAAGGCATATAAATTAGAAAGAAATCTAACTATCTTTATTTTCAGGCCAACATGATCTTGTATATAGAAAATCCTAAAGAACCTATAGAAAAAAATGCTAGAATTAATAAGTCTAGTAACATTGTAGAGTATAAGATTAATATACAAAACTGATCAAAAGTTTAAGTTTGAGACATCAAGTTGGCAGTAGGATTTAAAATCTGGGGTTTGTGCAAGAGGCCTGTCGTGGAGATATAAATGTTGGAATAGATTTTGTTAGATAAATAAAACATTTGAATAAATGAAATCCCCTAAGGAATAAAGAGAGAGGCAGAAGAAAAGAGGTCCAAGGACTGAGGGTACCTTTTTAAAGAAACTCTCTAGTTCCATACAGTTAGCCTTCCCGTGAGTCCTGATTGGGAGGTGAGGGGCTTATGGGGCTTCAGCTGCAGGGAGCTTCAAATAGAAAGCCATGTTCCCTTTCAGGGACTTTCATTTGCACAGCAATAGGCTCCCTTTCGGAGAAGGCAATGGCACCCCACTCCAGTACTTTTGCCTAGAAAATCCCATGGACAGAGGAGCCTGGTAGGCTGCAGTCCATGGGGTCGCTAGAGTCGGACACGACTAAGCGACTTCACTTTCACTTTTCACTTTCATGCACTGGAGAAGGAAATGGCAACCCACTCCAGTGTTCTTGCCTGGAGAATCCCAGGGACGGGGAAGCCTGGTGGGCTGCCCTCTATGGGGTCGCACAGAGTCAGACACCACTGAAGTGACTTAGCAGCAGCAGCAGCAGGCTCCCTTTGGGTATTAGAACTCTGTTGCTCATACAATAAGTTTTGTTAATAGTAGCTGACTCTCTAGCTGATATTTATGATGACTTCCTTGAGAAGTCCACGGATACTCAGAGGCCTGTGCTTAGGGGGCATTGGTTATTTCTGGCCTGGGAGAGAGGTCCGCTGAACCATTAAGGGTATGAATCTTCTTTCCATTGATTGCTCAAGAAGATGCATTTTTGTGATAAACTGCAGGGCTGTTTCTTTGTTTTTTACACTTTGGCGACTTGTCTAGAACATGTGCAGTGTTTGGCTCTGGGGCCCTGCAGAGGCAGGAATGCTCCAATATATCACCATCATTATCATGCTGCCAGCCTCAGAGCTCTCATGTTGATGTCTCGCTTCTGTTCCTCCCCCAGACCTGGGAAGATGAAAATTTTGGGCATTTCACATAGCCTCAAGCTACTGATGACTATAAAATATGGAGCCAGATGGATTTACATTCTTTTCCTGAAGACAAAACATAGCTTGCCTCTGCTAAGATCTTATCTACTTAATGAGTAGAGGCAGTATAATTAAGGTCTTTCTGCAGTGCTGTGGATGTGCCAAACCTACTGGAAAGTTTGCTTCGTTTCCATAAATCAAATTTGTTTGGACCTTCACACATCTGGGGGCCTGTTCTTCTGACACCAGTTAATGGAGGCTATCACAGTAGCTTTTGTTTTTTCTCATGGGGCAGTTGCCTTTGTTTAGAGGGAAGCTTCTTGGGTGATGCTGCTGACCGTGGCCAGATGGCCACTATCAAGCCTAAGTCATGGGATGAAGGAATGTTGCTGTCAGGTGGGAGGTGTGAGGTAGCAAGGCTCTAGGAGTGAGACCTATGGCATGGAGCAAGTCTTCCTGATCTGGGAGAACCCAAGAGTGCCCAGAGTTCAGCAGGCCCCTGACCAGTGAGCAGAGCCCACACGACTTTGGGTGGCTTTCTTAGCTCTGCTGGCTATAAGAGATCTTCAGCATGATTCTTCAAAGAGCTTGGTAGATTTAGATATATTTGCAATTTGCATTCTAAACAAGCTGTTTGGAATAAATATGCTGTCTACATTGTTTTCTTGGCTCTTATTCGTTGGTTTATAATGCGTTGTTTTTTGGGAAACAACTCTTTCTCTGTTGGCTTGGAAGAGAAACCCAAGAGAAATATCGTGTTGGATTCTGTGCTAATCTTTCAAAACAAAACGTGTGCAGGAGTGGCTTGGCCAAACCTGGCTTCAGTCTCATAGAAACTCATAGCAAGTAGATCTGGACATGAGGAGGACTTCTGGACAGGCTGAAAACTCTGTTGACAGGTCCTGGTGATTCAAATGTGGATTCTGATGGGCACTTGCTCAAGAATAGAGAGAAAAGAACAGCAGCACAGGTGGCATCCATATTAAGGACATCACTTATCTGCAATGGCGTTGAGAGAATGTCTCACATCCAGGCTCCAAGGGAGGGGACCTGGGCCAGTGGGGGCTCGAAGGGATGGTACAATAAGTTCTGAACCAATGATGCACAGGCAGGGCAGGGGACAGAGAACAGTCTAGAGATGCTCTAAGTGGACTTATCTCCCATCACGTGTATTAACTGTCCTGTCACCCAGTCTGCAGCACAGACTTTCTGGACACTGCCTATTGTTCTGAAGCAGGTTCTTTTTACAGCCACAGCTGCTCAATTATGTTTCTGGGTTGTTTCCTGATGGTTGGTGGGGAAAAGCCAAGAACAGCTGCAGCCTCCGAGAGAATGAAGCCCAGTTCCTTGTGCGTTTGTGGCTCTGCCTAGTGTGGGGCTAAATATAGAGGCCCTTGAAGAGGTGACAAAGCTGAGTTTCTAGTCCTTTCAATGGTGACCTCCTCAGAATATCACTTATCAGCTCCTGCATGAAGAATTTTCAAGCTGGGAGTGGGTATGGGACCAGAATGGATTTGTCCTGGCTGTGGAAGGCAGAGTGTGAGATTGGAGGGACCTTTGGGGCTGTGGTGGGGCCAAGGTGTCCCCTTTACTGCAGAAAGGGCACCTCCTGTTATAACCTGTCTTCCGTAGGCCTCACTCTCCTGTAGCTGGTGAAGGGCTGATGAAAGGCTGACTTGCCCTCTGTCCCTACTCAGCACTGTTCAGAGAGGTCAGGACATACTTGGTCTTAGCCTTCAAAGGGTTAACTCTTCCAAGGAAAAAGTCCGATCTTATTCAACATTTATGGGGCAGCTGCTCATGCCAGGAACCATATTCTTTCTGTGGGGGCAATCTTGTTCTGGCCTGGGGCAGCTTCTAGGCTAGTGAGCCAACAACCCTCTGTACTGACATAAGAGCACAGCCAACCTTTACCAGATAATATGTGCCAGGTACCTTCACCTGCATAATCATAGTTAATGCTCCCAACAGCTGTTTGTAT